>NW_020185327.1:7103297-7148387 GCF_003031525.2 Neophocaena asiaeorientalis asiaeorientalis
TCGGGCCCGCGGCGGTGCTTTGTCCCGCGCTGGGCCGGGCGGGCTGGTGAGGCCCGAGGGAGGCGGAGCTGGGCGACCGGACGCTAGGGCAGGTGCGGCGTGGGCGGCGGGGACGCTGCCTGGGGGCCGGTGAGAGGAGCATTCGTTGCACAAGAATGTTCTCTGGGTCTTTTTAAGGTCCAGGTGATCAGATCAGGAAAATGAACAAGAAATGGGGAAGCAGTGGGGTGGTGTTTCTGTAACTTAGGTTTAAGGTTCTTAGGATTTTCATCATTTCCAGTGTGTAAACTATTCACTTTGTCTACTCACAGAGTAAACATTATTCAGTTTGCCCGGCAGAAGCTTAGCTTGAACGGGTTCAGTGTTTTCTTCAGAAAGGACGTGTCGTGGCCCATTCTGGGTTAACTTTGAGAGAGAGATGCGCCTTTATAACGTACCCCCAAACGGGGTCGTCGTCTTTTATAGTGTATATAAGCATGTGTCTAATGGGTTGTATGAGTTAATGCTTCATTAAAGTCATACATAAAAGTATTTTGTAGTGTTTTGCCAAGCAAAACAATTTTTTTAAATGAAAAGCTTTGTCTAGTTTCCTCTCCTTAAGTTCTCAAATCATCCTTGTGTAATATCAGATGATTTTTTCAAATAGTCTATGAAAAACTTGACAATAATAGTAGGGACACATTTTAGAACTTTGGTAAATAAACAAGTAGTGGGTTATTTTTGCTTTGACAGCCAAGAATTGAACAATTAAAGGCTAATTTTTCTAGTTGAAGGTACCGTGCTGCACACTGCGAAGTTTTTTTTTGTCTCTTAAGCTTTATAAATCGGGCTTGCTTTAGTGCGAGTGTTCACATAGTTACTTTTATTTAGTCGCGCTTGTGACTAAATGCAGGCTTTAAGAGTTGGAGACTGTAGGCTTCCTCTAGGTTCTGTGCTGCAGTCACTGGACAGGCCGAGCAGGTAGCGTCCCCTCTTCCTGTCTCCAGCCCTTGGGAATAGTGGAAAGATTGGGCTGTGTGTAAGGCAAGTGCCTGCAACCCAGGAGGAAGGAGGAAGCACCATCTGCTGCTGTTGCTATTACTGCCTCTGCCCTCCTATCAGGCCCTGATATACTTGTTAGGATTTTTAGTTAGTATTCTGCTCTACAACTGCCTTTCAGCTCATTTCCATTTTAAGGTTAGACAGAATTGTGATGTCAGAATTATTTGAATTTTCAAACATGGGGAAAAGGTGTAGGGTAATGCCACAGAGGTAGAGGATTAGAAGTATTAAAAAAGAAAACAAGTGCAATTAAAGAATATTTTAAGTTTTTTTTAGGTTCTGTAGTTTACAGGCAAATTTTTGTCTACCAGACTTGTTTTATGTAAACAGCTTCTTTTCCTGGGTCAGTTCAGAGCAATTTTAAAGCAACAGTACACCAGTGTACTAGAGTTAATGGTTACTTTTCTTGTGTCTGTGTTCCACTTTATGTCTGTATCACTGAAGTCTCTCCAGTTGTTCTGTGCAGAAAAATGTGAATTTTGCAATAGATTGCAAACCTTGATAGTGAAGGTAGAGTTTGGGGGAGTTTAGAATTTTATCTTATTATATATTCTTGATGTTATCAGATGTTACCGAGAATTTCCAGTTTAGATTGTATTAAAGGGATTTATCTTGTATATTGCTGAGAGAGAATTTAAGCCCCTCGACATTAGTTTTCTTGATATGAAATACTAAGACAAGGCCTTTCAAGTTTTAGAATTACTATTTTGTGTGGGAACTTTGTTTAGGTCATGGTGTATTTTGAGACTAGAGAAAGTAGTACAGTGATGGGTCTTAAATGGGTCTTTCCCTCTGATTATTATTGGATTTTCAAATTGAGAAGTTTTTGCTGTCATCTTCTTTATTAAGGGTAAATCTGAGGCTTAACTTATTTTGCTGCAGATGTCAAACTACCCATAGGGATTCTGACATTTGAGTCATTACAAATGAGAAACTTAAAAAAAAAAAAAGTGATACTCTTAGGATCTAGCCTTGGCATCGTGATCTTCCGCCTACACCGAATCAGACTGGGAAATCGGTGGTTTTTGGGTGGCCAGTGGCACTAGAATCCCAGGCAGAGTGGTGATGGTGGGTTTTTCCCTTAATTTTTCATTATTTAAAAAGTATAAAAATACAGCGTACAGCCATATACCCAATATCTCAATCCCTTTTATGTAGAAATACTGTAAATTATGACTTCATGTCATTTTTATCCTTACATAGTTTAATACGTACTTCTAAAAATTGATGCATCTTTACATAACCAAAATACTGTTATCACATGTAACAAAATTAATGTTTGTTTAATGCCGTTTGATACCTAGCCCATATTCATTTGTATCCTCAAATCCTTAAAATAACTTTTTTACAGTTTTTTCCGTCTTAAAATAAGGATCCAAACAAAAGTGTTTTATGGCCTTTATCAAATCTGTCTTAATCTAGGACTATCCTTCTCTCCACCTTCCACCTTTTCCCAGACCATTGACTTAGTGAAGAAACTGGACCCCCTTGTCCTCTAGAATGCCCTCCTTTTGGCTTTGTCTGCTTGCTTCATGGTGTTCAGCATATTCCTCTAACTCCTGCCTTTTTCTGTAACCTGGGAGGTAGATGTATAGGCTGCATTGGATTCAGATTTTAGTGTTTTAGTCGCAATACAGCTCAGATGATGCAGAGTAATTCCATCATATGAGGATGCAGATAATAAATAGTTTGACTGTTAGTGATATTAAGATTGATCAGTGGGTTCAGCGTTCATATCCACGAATCAATAACAGATATGTTTCAACAATTCTGAATTAGATTTTAAATAAATGTCTCAACTTCATATTTATTGCTACGAAGAGTCCTGTATTTTCCATTGGACAGTTCTTTTATTAAAGAACATTCAGAAAATATTTATGAGCTATCTCTGGACCAAGCACTAGTGAGATGCGGAGGGACAGGGCTGAATAAGGTATTTTCCCTGCCCTTGAGGCTCACAGTCTTTGAGGAATCTCTCATCATATGAACAAGTAATTTAAAAAGCTGTATGACAGTTGTTCACAGAAGTTGTACAAACATTAGCTTTTGTTAATCCTGTTATATTTTTAACCTATAATTTTAAATTAAGACTTCTTAATCACTTTAGGAAATAGTTATTATTAGCCTCTTGGGAAGTATAAGTGCTTTCAGGAAACGTAACTTCTGGTTACTTTGGAACTTATGGTATTTAGAATTCAAATGCAATTTTATACATTTTTTAGTGGCAAATGTGGAGTAGGATTGTATTGCTGTTGTAGATGTAAGTCAGGTCATGAAAGGAGAGCCTTGTGGTATTCAGTGCTTCATTGGAGTTGTCTGCAGTTCCTGGCTGTTATGAATAATGCTGTTATAAACGTTCATGTACAGGTTTTTGTATGGATGCATGTTTTCACTTGTCTTGGGTATATACCTAGGAGTGGATTTGCCAGGTCAAATGGTAATTCCTGTGTTTAACTGCTACGCTACGCTGTTCTTCAGCTTCATGGCCTACCAGGTGACATCTGCTCAGCCCCACATTTAAGGGTCTCCACATGGTTTCAGTCTCACCTATGTCTCCATAATCATCTTTGCTGATTCCCTACATGTAGCCTAATCTCCAACAAGCCCAGTTGTAGTGTCCCTAAAGAGTGCATCTTGCATTTTCTAATTTCTGTGGCATTTCAAGATCCTGCCTGTTTAGAGCTTATTGGAAACAGTACCTCCGTAATCCAAGTTATTCCTGACCATTCCTTTCTTCCTCCTTGAATTTTTGCTTTCCCCACTCAACCCTCAGAACACTTTATTCCTTTATGGCACTTAACACCCTTTGGCCTGAATCACCATTATTTATGTCTTCTGTCTTACAGGCCTGTGTTGTCCATACAGTAGCCATCACCTACATGTGACTGTTCATGCTAGCCATATTTCAGGTGTTCAGTAGCCATTAGTGACTACTCTGTGTGGACAGATCAGACATACATTTCCATCTTCACAGAAAGTTCTGTTGGACAATACTTTTCTAGATTGTAAACTCAGAGCAGGGACTGCGACTTTTTCTCCCCTGTGGCCTTTGCGTAGTGCTTTACTTATCTTAAATTCAATTAAGAAAGTGAAATTAGATCCTGGCACAGAATAGAGAAATAGAGTTTTGGGAAGTATTCACTTCTCCAGAGATGAGAGTCGAACCAGAGAAGTAGATGAAATATGTGAAGACCTCCATACCCTTATGTTGTAGGTCCACCAAAAATGGGTTAAAAGTGCAGGAAAATGGGGATTGGCAGTTACCAATTTGCTTATTCTTTTTTTTTTTTTTTTTTTTTTTTTTGTGGTACGCGGGCCTCTCACTCTTGTGGCCTCTCCCGTTGTGGAGTACAGGCTCCGGATACGCAGGCTCAGCGGCCATGACTCACGGGCCCAGCCTCTCCGCGGCATGTGGGATCTTCCCGGACCGGGGCACGAACCCGCGTCCCCTGCATCGGCAGGCAGACTCTCAACCACTGCGCCACCAGGGAAGCCCACCAATTTGTTTATTCTTAAACTGTGGTGTAAAATACAATTGATTCTCATGCCTACTTCCTATGCCTTCCTATCCTTGTTTCTTTGTAGTCTGTTCTGTAGATCTGCATTGTCCAGGGTGGTAGCCTCTAGCCACACGTGACTATTTAGATTTAGGTTGAAGTTAAATAAACTAAAAAATTGGATCCTGTTCTAACCACATTTTTCAGGTGCTCAGTGTTTACTTGTAGCTAACGGATGGTATATTGAACAGCACAGATAGAGAACATCTTCATCCTTGTAGAAAGTACTGTTGCACAGCACTGATCTAGACTTCTCTCTTAGCTGTGGTTCTGGATGTCATGGCTTCAAAAAGTATCTCTGTCTTTGGTTTGGAAGTTAAAGAAATAAGATAATTACTTAGGTAATGAGTATCAATATCAATCACTGATATCCCCAATTTATTTCGACTTTAGAACTTGTTACAAAGGCTAAGGACTTGACCAGGTATAGTTTCTACTGAACTGCTTGGTTGTAAATATTCTGAGTCAGGTGAGCTGAAAATATGAAGTGGTTTGTTTTTGCATTTTGCCTTTGTAATGGAATTTGATACCTAGAGTGTTTTGAGGTGCATGTGTTTTTTAGAAAGTCAGCAGGTAGTTGCACCTTTTTGTGTGTAAGACATTGTTATTGGGGCTGAAGTTACTGCAAATAGGGCTAAGTTCCAGTTCCCTATCTACATTCTAGCTGAGGATGTGGTGGGGAAGGCAGACACTAAAGCAAATACATGTACATTTTATGTTTTTCTTTTGTTTTTTTTGGCCATGCCACACAACTTGCAGGATCTCAGTTCCCCAAACAGGGATTGAACCCTGGCCACGGCAGTGAAAGTCCAGAATCCTAACCACTATGCACCAGGGAACTGCCTGTTTTTCTTTTTAAATAGACTTTTTTTAAAGAGCAATTTTAGGTTCACAGCAAAACTGAGCAGAAAGTGCAGAGTTCCCATATACCTGTCCCCCCCCCCCATTGCTGTTTTTATTTTTAAATTTAAGATCCCTGTTGTCCTTACTGCCACGTAAGTCAGGGAATACTGAATAGTCTTAATTTAGCTCACACTTTAAGAATACACTGGGTGATAAAAAATTCAGAGGATGGGATAAAACCATGGTTGTAGCTGTGCAAGTTCTTGAACTTTTCAGGCAATAAAGGTTGGGAATTGGGCTTCCCTGGTGGCTCAGTGGTTGAGAGTCTGCCTGCCAACACAGGGGACACGGGTTCGTGCCCCGCCCCGGTCCGGGAAGATCCCACATGCCGCGGAGCGGCTGGGCCCGTGAATATAGAATGGGTTAATAGAGTTGCTGGGCTGTGCTAATCTGTCTTTTTTTAGGAAATAGACATATATTTAACCTAAGTTATTTCAGAAATAGACAAAAGTGCAAAGCGAACACTAAACCACCCCATCTAGAGGCAATCACTGTTGATATTTTAATTTCCTCCCAGACTTTTTTTCTGTTTGTGCTAGAGGTGCACATGCCCATATGTGTAGGTGCAAATTTGGGAGCATACTGCATTACAGTATTGTACCGTTTTTTCCCCCAATTACCATGATATCAATCTGTATTTTTAAACACTTTAAAAAGCAGCTGCATGCTATTTCATGCTCTGGATAGATCTGGTTAAGACTGTTCTCTGTTATAAGGACATTTAGATTATTTATAGATATTTTTTCACAGTTTTAAGCAGGGACACCGAGAACACTTTTTTCCCTTAGCCTCTGATGGACCGAAGAGAGTTATAAAGGAAAGCCTGTAGTGTCCTGGTGAGCACCCATTAGGACTTTGGCGTTCCTTTTCTGTTCTCTGTTGGTTGGCAGCAGCATGAAATGCCTTGTTTTATTATATGCTAGAGAAAGGACTCTTGTTCTTTTGAGACTGATGATGGAGAAAAACCTGAGAACAAAAGTGCTTGGCTAAATCACTTTTTTTCCCTTTTTAGTTCTTGAAATCATGAATCCTGTTTATAGCCCGGGTTCTTCTGGGGTTCCCTATGCAAATGCCAAAGGAATTGGTTATCCAGGTAAGCAAGTAAAATTTTGTTTCCATTATTGAACTTTGAACACGTGGTGAATTTCTGTGTCACTAAGAATGCTTTCGATGGACAAACCCAGCTCAAGTGGCTTAGATAGGGAAGAAAATGTATTGGCTCACGGAACTGAAAAATCAGGAGCTTGGTCTGGCTTTGGTCAAAGGCTGATCTGGTGGCGTCAAGGGTGGGGATTGGCGTCTAGTTTCTCTGCTTCCTGTGCTCAGCTCCGCTTCCTCAGTGTCCTCTCCGTGTGGGTCCCATTCTGACCATTGTGGTTCTGTGGTGCTCAGCCCCTCCCTTGGCTGTGAGTCTCTTCCCCTGGCTCTGGCTCTGGCTCTCATCTTGTTCCCTCCACGCCAGCACCCGGGGCCAGGAGGGCAGTCTACTGATGAATTTAGGCCTGAGTCGTGTTCCCACCTCACTGAAGTCTGCTCGTCCAACATGGGCTGTGATGGAGGGGGTGAAGCACAATTTGGGGGAATAGGAGTTGGTGGTCAAAAATAGCAAATTGTCGTCCTAATTGAAAGGAATAGTTATTTGTAGTATTACAATTGTGGGTTTAGATGATATGGTGGAACAGATACTCTTAAAACCCCGTTGCTAAAAACCCCTGGGAAGTTAAATAAAACATTTCAAAAACCTTTAACTGAACTTGCAAGAAAGTAAGAGATTTCTGCCGCTGAATATGAAAGCGACATAAAAACCAGAGCATTGGGCCATTGAGTTGATGCGCCTGTCCTAGGGGCATTTGTTATTTGTGGGTTTTAGCAACCTATTTGGGGACAGAAATTGAGGCCTTTGGCCCTTGTAAGGCTGGGAGTTGGAGTGGGACCCCTCATCAGTCTGATTGCTCCAGGGGGTGATACTCACATTGGAGAGGCAGACTAAACAATCCATGCACTGGCTCCACAGGGAAGTTCAGTTTCTGCTTGGGCTCTGGGAAGGGAGAACCCTTTTCTAAGAATTTGTAACTATTCAGGGATGTTTCAGGCTCTACTTTGAATTACTTGTCCGTCCCAGGAGGTCCATACATCAAGAAACTAACATAAAAAAGTCTCTAGGTGGCACTATTCCTGGAGCACCTGACAACAGCAGGTGCAGAACTGCTGTGGAGGCAGGTGTTCTCAACCCAGGTTGTGTGGGTTTCCCACAAAGTTCTGCCTGTTACCTACAAGTCAAAATTATTACAGAACACTGTGATGTTATTCATCATGTCAGAGTCACCAGTCATGATAGACAGCAGGAACAAAACAGGTAAAAACCATATCACACAAGCATGTTTAGAATTACTGAAGATGCAAAAGAAAGAATCATATCGAAAAGAACCACCTGGAACTTAAATGGAAAAAAAAAGGCATTTGAACAAAATTCAAGTTAAGCTGCAGATAAAACACTGCTAAAGGGAGGACCAGAATGCAGTGTAAGGAAAGGGGGAAACAGACTGGTTAAGAAATAGAGGTGTTAGGATGAGAAGTTTTGAGAATTAAAACGTGCAGAAGGACCAAGTAGAGAGTCTAGAAGAAAAGGAGTGCCAGAATTTTCCAGAATTGATAAAAGGTGATTTAGTGATAAGGCCTACTGTCTTTAACGAATTAACACTAGTTTAAACAGAAGGCTAAATAGCTGAAGAGAATCCTGTGTAAATCTGAAACCAGGGAATAGGCAAAACCTGATGGTATTAGCATTACCTATAATGAAACATTGGTTGCTTGTCATACCAGTTCTGTGCACTTTTTAAAATTTTATTTTATTTTTTAACATCTGTATGGGAGTATAATTGCTTTACAATGGTGTGTTAGTTTCTGCTTTATTACAAAGTGAATCACCTATACATATATATATACATATATCCCCATATCTCCTCCCTGTTGCGTCTCCCTCCCATGTGCACTCTTTTAGGGGTTTTTTGGTCTTAAAATTACATTTAAAAGAAAATTTCTGCAACTTTAAATCTGTTTAAAATGTTATCGTTTCTTCTTATTTTATCCATTTCTTTATACCTGTCTTAACTATTTTCTTGGTTTTAGTATTTTAGTCTCCTTGACTTTCATAAAACTCTCTAGATCAGCAAGGGTTTAGTGTAGGAACTAGTAACCACTCTAGGTATTTTGAATGGGAGTGGGAGTTAAATAATGTGCCTACAGAATTTTGAGGCTAGCATAACTTCAGTACCAAAAACTAACGAGACATTACAAGAAAAGAAAGTGCTTTTATACCATATTATACTTTTATACTAGTAAATGGAGAGACTTGTCCATAACTTTCTAAAATTTACATTTAATGGGAAAAAAGAAACACTTCCCAACAACTTCATCTTTTAATTGTAGTAATATGGTAACTGACATGTGGTCAGCCCTTCATATCCGTGGATTTTGGGTATTGTGACCTGGAACCAATACCCCTAGGATACTGAGGAATGACAATAATTGGGTTCATATGCACCATCTTACTGTTACTTTCTAATTGATAGCACCTAGGTTTTTTTGTTTTGTTCACTTTCTTTTGGATTAACCAAGTATTTTTCATTAAATTTTTCCTTCTTTTAATTTTTGAAAAATTCTTTTGCTATTTAGTGATGACTCTAAAGATTATAGCACTTAGTGAATTTTGTTTTAGTTTGTGAAATGTTTTTATTTTGCTTTCATTTTTGGAGCATATTTTTGATGAGTCTGTTGGTTTTCTGTGGCTGCTATAACAAATTGCTACAAAGTTTGTGGCTTAAAAACCACAGAAACTTATTCTCTCACAGTTGTGGGAGCCAGAAGTCCAAAATTCAGGTGTTGGCAGGGCCTCATACCCTCTGGAGGCTCGAGGTAAGGATCATTTCTTGCCTCTGGAAGTTTCTGGAAGCATTCAGCATTCCGTGACATGAATAGCCTTGTGGCAGCATCACTCCGGCTTCTACTTCCATGGTTACATCATCTCCTTCTCGTCTGTGTTTCATATGCAGACACTTGGCGTTGGGTTTAGGCCTCCACTACCCGTAATCCATGATGATCTTATCTGAAGGTCCTTAACTTATGTCTACAAAGACTCTTTTTCCAAATAAGGTAACATTTATAGGTTCCAGGGATTTGATGATGTATCTTCTGGGGGGGGCGGGGTTTGCCTACCATACTGAGTATACAGTTTTAGGTTGGCTGTTATTTTCTCTCAGCACTTTAAAGGCAGTTGTATTGTCTCCCCGTTTCTGTCAGAATTATTTTTGTTTCTTTGGAGTTAGTATATCCCTTCCCTCCCCCCTGCTCCCCGACCTCGCTGCTTTTAAAATATCTTTGTTTTTACTGTGAAATGGCTAGATGTGATTTTCTTTGTGTTTATCTTTGCTTAGTGCTCACAGAGCTGCTTGACTTTGGCTTGATTGTTCAGAGGGCGGTAGAAGGAAGAAATGGGGAGGAAAAAATATCTCCTCTGAAGTGAAGGTAGTTTTTCCAGAAGAGTGGGCTTTAGTCTCACTTTAAGGAGAACACTTTTAAATAGCTTGGAGACCTCAAAACTGCTGTTTAGGGAACTGAAAGCCAAATGAGCCAAGAACAACATTTAAAGGAAAACCGTGGCACAGCAGCCGGAGGGTGAGGAGTTGCCTCCGCAGGGTTCTGAGCACAGGGGTGAAGAAGCAGGGCTCCTCCCAGAGACACGGAAAGCCTCGGGCATCCGGCTCAGCGGCAGGGGGCAGGGGCTTGGGGGGGGTTTTTCTCTCTCAGGGTCTCCCGGGGCACTCACCCCTCCCGGCCCCACCCCACTACTGCCTTCACCCTTCCTCCCTCCACTTGCGAAACCCAGGGGTAGCTTGAGCCCCCAGCGACCCTCTCAGCAGCCCAGATTCTCCCCCAGAGCCTGGCAAGTTCTAGGACTGGAAGTCAGGCTAACAAGGCCGGCGCCAGAGGTGCAGTCGGGCCTGGAAAGAGTGTGTGGCGGGGACTGGAGCCTTAAAGCCCACCCCACATCCTTCAAGAGGAGGGAGGAACGCATCTTTCTAACAGTACTTCTCAGGGGTCAGCGTGCTCCCCACCCCATGGTGATCCATGCTCGCTTGACACAGACCACCTCCTAACTGTCCCCCTCAATTCCGCCCTAAGGGGTCCTCTGACAGGGGTCTGTGACAGTGTGGGTCCCGACCTCTTTAGTCAGCTGAGGCCAGCACTTCAGGGGTCCCTCCAGTCCCCTCCCTGTTGTTGTGGTGTCTCGTCCTCCCCCCCCCCATACTTTATTTAATAGAGGAAGGAGCGCAGTCAAAAAAACAAATACTTTATCTAATAGAGGAAGGAGCGCAGTCAAGGGACCTGCGAGCCTGTGGGTTAGTTTTAAGCCCGAGAGCCCGAGATGCAATTAAATATTATTGGAACCTACTGTAAGGTGGGGGAGGGGAGGCTAGGAGGCTGCATCCCACCGCAGTGGGTCCAGCTCTGGGACCCTGCACCCCCACATCCCCTCCCTCGCTTCCCCGACTTCAGCAGCAGGAGCTCCGCAACCCCACCCAGTCCTTTGCAGCTCCCCCTCCTGGATTCCCTGCCGGATGCACAGGTTGGCCCCTCCCCACCCACTGGCGGAGCACTGGAGGGCAGGGGTTAGACGAGGGACCAAAGGGACCAAAGCTCCCCCGCACGACTCTTCTAAACGGCAGGGGCGTCTTGGAGCAAACCTGAGCTCTAGTTTTCTAAGTCATAAGAAATACACAATTTAAAGACCTTGTTGGCTGACTGCAGTCTGTGGATCACCCATGGTCTGTATTTTCAGTTTATCTTTTTCTGTTTCACCCATAAGGTCCTGTGTCTTGCCATTCCTAGTGTTTTTTTCATGGAATGTAATAAACAAGTGTATTAAAAATGATAGGTAATCAGGTTGATATCTTCCTTTGTTAACCACACAGCACGTTGCTTGATCTTTTTTTCCCCCCAGCTTTACTGAGGTATGATTGATAAATAAAAACCGTATATATTTAGGTTGTACAACATGGGTTTTTTTTAAGGTGTATGTGATGATTTAATGTATGTACATGGAGTGAAATGATTACCACGATTAAGTATCTCCACATATCATCACATTGGGGATTAGGGTTTCGACATGTAAATTTTGGAGGGGACACAGACATGTCATGCTCCCAGGCCAACTATGTCCATGTATTCTAATTTCGCCTTTGTTGCACGAGGGTGTCGGACCCTGAGATGGAGTTAGGAGTTCAGACGTTGTAGGGGTGGGTAACGCTTGAAAGGATCTGGTGGGGTGGAAGCAGTACTGGGTGTGGGAGCCTGACCCGGGCGTGCAGTGTCAGCGGGCTCATTGGGGAGCCCTGGGGCGGCACTGGCAGTTAGAGGAGGCCTCGGCAGGCAGGAGTGGCCCTGCAAAGCCCTGCTGCTGAAGGCTCTCCTCCCACATCCTCCTCCCCCCAGCCGAATGGCAGGTTGTTTTCTGGAATCGAGATGCAGGTGGTGGTGGTCACTTGGCTTTGTCAGCTTCTTGATTGTTCCCTGTCGGTTCACAAAGGTTTGCCTTGTTCTTATTTGTATTTTATAATACATAGTACTGCTGCGTAACCCTTCATCTTGTGGGGGTTTCCATAGTTTTATTCAACCAGTTCTTTGCATGGGTATGTTGTTTGAAGTCTTTTGCTATTCCAGTAATACTGCAGTTGATAGTGTTTGTGAAAATTATCTTCAGGGTGGATTCCTTGAGGTGGGATTGCCAGTGGAGAGAGTAAATGCAGATGTGATTTTTTTTTTTCCTGTTATTCTTTTTAAAAATTTTTATTTTATATCGGAGTATGGTTGATTAACAATGTTGTGTTTCAGGAGTACAGCAAAGTGATTCACTTATACATATACATGTATCTTTTCTTTCTCAAATTCTTTTCCCATTTAGGTTATTACAGAATATTGAGCAGAGTTCCCTGTGCTATATAGTAGGTCCTTGTTGCTTATCTATTTTAAATATAGCAGCGTGTACATGTCAATCACAAACTCCCAATCTATCCCTTCCCCCTACCCTTCCCCCCGGCAACCCTAAGTTCTTTCTCTAAGTCTGTGAGTCTGTTTCTGTTTTGTAAATAAGTTCATTTGTATCTTTTTTTTTTTTAGATTCCACGTATAAGCGATACCACATGATACTTGTCTTTCTTTGTCTGATTTACTTCACTTAGTATGATAATCTCCGGGTACATCCATGCTGCTGTAAATGGCATTATGGTCATTCTTTTTAATGGCTGAGTAATACTCCGTTGTAGGTATACCACATCTTCTAACGCAGATGTAATTTTAAAGGTACTGCCGATTTCCCTTCTTGCGTAGGATTTTTACTGCTTTGCACTCCTACCAGAAGGGTGTGAGACTGTTGTTTACCCCACAACCTTGCCAAGAAAGCGTGTCCTCAGCTTTTGGATTTGTGCCAGCCTGAAGTTAGAAATGGTAGTTGGCAGTTCTCTCTGTCCATGTCTTCCGTTTTCTTTTGGGTTTTTGTTTTTTTAACTTTAAAAGTTATTTATATATTAAGTGTATTTTCCCTTTGTCTAAATAATTTGCAAGTATATTTCTTGTAAAAAGCTAAGTCTTTTTTACACAGCTAGTGGTATTTAAGTTTTTGTTTTTATGAAGTGATTGGGATTTGGGATCACTTCCAACCTCTTGCAAGAGGGGGAGTCTGGGCAGTGTAGTTTTTAGCTTGCCAGCCTCTGCCTGCCAGAAAGGAGGTAGAGTCGATGTTGGAGGAGACAGTCCATGGTACTCACCAAGGGGCATTTTCAGGAGGACAGTACTGTGACTGGGAAGATGGACAGGAGTGGGAGGGAACAGTGGTTCTCAAACATGTTGATTTGGAACCCTGCAGGTTAGAATTTTCTGGAGGGATTACAGCTTCTCGCAACCATTTGTGTAGGTAGTAAAGACTAGCAAACCTGGGTCATCTTGGCTCTGTGCCCTGAATGTAGAGAAGGCTCTTTAAGGCCCCATTGTCGCGTGGTGAGTGGATCGAGCTGAGAGATGTGAGGGACCTGCAGCGAATAACTGAGGCCCCTCTCCGGTTTTTTTTTTTTTTTTTTTGCTGTACGCGGGCCCCTCACTGTTGCGGCCTCTCCCGTTGAGGAGCACAGGCTCTGGACGCGCAGGCTCAGCGGCCATGGCTCATGGGCCCAGCGGCTCCACGGCATGTGGGATCTTCCCAGACTGGGGCACAGAACCCGTGTTCCCCTCATCGGCAGGTGGACTCTCAACCACTGCGCCACCAGGGAAGTCCGCCCCTCTGGCTTTGGCTGAAACACTAACGTCTTTCTTGATGGTTCTGTTGTGTTCACGTGATCAATTAGTGGTTGTAGTTTAGTCTTATTAAGGATTCCTCATTTGTGTTAATAAAGGTCAGGTTGCTTGCAAACGGAATGTGTGATTAGATTTTTCCCAGTTCCATTTGTGTATGGTGCTGGTTAGAGCCCGTTTAGCATGTGAAGCTTGCAACACTCTTATTACTCTTGCTAAGTAATAAATTAGGTGATTAGAATCGAAAATAAAACTGCCAGAAGAATTGAGAGTTTTCTGACTTCAGCTGAGGATATATATATTTTTTACTTCATTCTAATTCAGTTTCTGTCAAATAAATTTTTTTAATTTAGAAAGTTGTAAGCATTTATACTCTTAGGTTTAAAAGACTCGTCTATGGTTGTGACCCATCACAGCTCTGAGGAGAGACAAGTAGAGACCACCTGCTCAGCACCCATAGCGCTGTTGGGCTCCTGAAGTCAGTCTGGGGGTTGCGGTGAAGAAGCTGAGGACAGCTGGGTCTGTGGGAGCCCTGGTTTTAAAATCACATTGTTCTTTGTTTTTCTCCAGCTGGTTTCCCCATGGGCTATGCAGCAGCAGCTCCTGCCTATTCCCCCAACATGTACCCTGGAGCGAATCCTACCTTCCAAACAGGTATGCAGGCCGTATGTGCTGGGTGGCAAAAGTGCTTTGTCTATGTGGCTGGGGGAGAATGTCAAGTGGATGGATTTTGAGAAGGGTGGTTATAGAATTGGGATTTGGGGTTGAAATGATTTATTGGTTCATAAAATTAGGCTTCTTAATAAGTACAATAAAAGCTTAATTCTTATTGCACGTAAAGTTTTGTATCAATATATTGCATTTCTGGCGTCCTTCTACAACACGGATCTTCATTCCAATCATAGCTTGTTACAGGTAACTAGTTGTGCCAGAACATGTATGTATTTATGAAATAGTGTTGATTATTAGAAACTAAAGATCATGTTGCCATGTTAATAAGTAGAATTTCCATGTTGCTAACATTTTTAGAGATAACTGATTTCTCTCTAGAACTTGAGCACCTTGATTATGGCTTTAAAAGAAAGTCTTGTTTTCTATGTAAGGTGCATGAGAATAGTTTCAGATTTTAGAAATCAAGTGGTACAATTGAAAGTGGAATTTGATTGGGTCTGGTCCTTGTAAAGACTTTTTTTTTTAATGGGACTTTCCTCTTTGAGCCTGCATTTTGGTGTTGGCCCATTCCAGGCTTTATTCACCCAGGATGGACTTTGTGATTCTGCTGCAGCAATGGTGGCCTACACTCTGACCTGAAGGCTCAGCCTCACGGGTCTGCTGGGGTGCTTCTTTGTCCCTCGGAACCCCTAGCCTCACATGGTTAACTTGACAGGAGAGGAGACAGCAGCAGTGTCCTTTTCTTGAGTTCTTCCAGTTTGATAATCATAAAATTCTTCCTTCCTTCTGTGGCCCTTCTGTCCATGACTCGCATTCCATTCCCACTCTGACGGCCTTTGTTTACCCTGTAGCTCACACCCAGAGAAAGACCTTCTTAGCTTGGTCTTCCTGCTCCCAAGCTTTCTCTCCTTGACTTCACGTTCCCTGCACTTACACCAGAGTAATGTTCACAGTTATGAAGGTTTCCCACGACTAAGACACAGTCAAGCCTAGAGTCCCAACTTTAAATCCCTAGCTCTTTGACACATTGACCTGTTCTTTCCAAAAGAGATTTTGTTTTGTTTTTGCATAGCTTTTATTCACACTCTTTCTCCCCCAAGAACTAGAGAACCTGCTACTTTGTGCCATCTTTTGGGATCTGTTATGGAACATCCCTTCCCTGGGACAAGCAGTATTACGTTATTACTCAGTAGATTATTTAAGGGCCACGTGGCACCACCATCTCCTTTTGTGAAACATCTCATCTTGTTTAACTTTTTTAAAACAGTTCTCTGGAGGTCTGAATGACGTTCAGTAAACTGCATATATTTAAAGGGTACTTGATATGATGTATGCCACCTTCTCAGTCTAGAGTGAACATATCCCTCATCCCCAAAAGTTTTCTCCTGCCCCTTTGTGACCTCACCTAGGCTCCAGGAAATCACTCATCTGTGTTCTCTCACTACAGATCGTTTGTAGTTTCTAAAATTTTGTATAAGTGAATCATATTGAATGCCCTTTCTGGGCGACTGGCTTTCCTTCAGGATAATTTTTGACATCCATGTTGTAGTGTATGTCAGTAGTTCGTTTCTTACTATTGTTGGGTAGTATTGCATTGTACAGAAATAGCACAAATTGCTCACCCATTCACCGGGTGATGAACACTGGGACTGTGTGCAGTCTGAGGCTGTCACACATGAAACTGCTGTGAATACTTGTGTACATTCTTTATGTGGACATACCCTTCCATTTCCCTTGAGTAAATACAGAGGAGTGGAGTGGCTGGCTCTTAAGGCAGGCATATGTTTAACTTTGTAAGAAGCTGCCACACTCTTCCAAAGGAGTTGTGCTATTTTATGTTCCCACCAGCGGTGGAGGAGAGTTCAGGTTCCTTTATATCTTTGCTAATACATGATATAGTCATTCTTTTTAATTTCAGCCATCCTAGTGAATATGTAGTGATATCTTACTGTAGTTTTAATTTGAACTTATCTAATGACTAATAATGTTGAACATCTTTTCATGTGCCTGTTTGCCACTTGTGTGTCTTCGGTTAAGTGTTTGTGTACATCTTTTTCTGCCTGTCAGTTTTAAAGTTTTTTTTTAATTGTTGGGTTTGAGAGTTCTTTATTAGATATATGATTTGCAAATATATTTTCATAGTCTGTGGCTCTTCACAGTGTCTTTAAAAGAGCAAGAGTTTTTAAATTTAATGAAGTTCACTTTATCATCTTGTTCTTTTATGAATCACGGTTTTGGTATCGTTTTTAAGAAATCTTTGCCTAACCCAGCATCACAAAGGTTTTCTCCTAGAAGTTTTATAATTTTAGGTTTTACATTTAGGTTTATGACCGATTTTGGATTAATTTTTCTATATGGTGGTAGGAATGGATTGAAGTTTATGTTTGCGTAAGTATTAGTTGTTTTTTACTGTATGTGATCATGCTGCAGACCACCATAAAATGTCACTGTTCTAGAATTCTCCAGTGTAGCTCACTTGTACTCATTTTCTCTATGGAGTACAAATTGATGTAAAAATGTACTAAAAGCTTCCAACTTTCTTATTCTTTTACAGAAAGAGCCTCAGGTTTATTTGAGGCTGGTGAAGCCGTTTTCCTTGCCCAGGGTGTGAAGTGCTCCCCTGAAGGGAAAGTTTGGTGTTTATCAGGATGGTGCTGGTGTCTGATAGTTTCCTCCTCTGGCCCACCTGTAGAACAGGTGCCATTCCTCTTCTCTTGCGTGTTTCCTTTCTTGTAGGGAGATGGGCCCTTTCTTGCCTCTTTTCCAAGACTGCTCTCAAGCTGTTCCTCTAATCCAGAAGCTGGGGCGGGCAGGTGGGAGTAGTGGTCTTGGTGGGAACGGTGGCTGCCAAGAGGGCCTGCCTTGTTGAAAGGGGTGTCCACTGATGGGTGCTGGATAGTGGTCGGCTGCCACACTGCTCGCCCAGCATTGCCAGATCTTCAGATTTTTAGGAGAAGCTGGGAATAAAGATGTATGTGAAATTTGTGAGTGAAAAAGATAAAAGGCACTTGGAAGGTCCTGCCGGTGTCATGCAAGTGCTTGCAGCCACCTGATCTGAGTCTAGGCTACAGCTGTGCTCCCTTCTTTTTCTGGGATCCTCAGCATTTTCATAGCTTGAATTTTTAAATTTCCTTTTTCAGTGGGCTTTTTTTCTTATGTGATGAGTAAGCCAAAATTGTCACTATAGAAAAATTAAACAAAATTTTTCTCCATTTCTGCTGCTTTCTCAATGTTCTGGTTCTCTCACCACCAGATTTTTGGACAAAGCTGATGTATAGTATAGGGGTTGTGTATGTAGCTTTTGCATACATACACTTTTGCAGCCCTAACACTGCTTATTTCTTAGCTCTTACAAGTGTGACGTAGGGAGGTTTTAGAGAACCTTGTGAGATGTCATGTCTTTTGCTGAAAGATTCCATCACTCAGAATCTGGAAAATGGAGGTGATATTCATTTCATCCTCATGAACAAGCCTAGTAGGCTGAGTACATGTGCAGCCAGAGAGGGCTGTCTTTTTTTGGAATCAGAACAGTATATTGGAAAGAGTTTGGGCTGTAGCATTAGCAAGATATGGCTCAAATCCTGACTGTGTCACTCCTGGGAAAGATGTTTCATTTTGGGCATTTTGTTTAATGAATCATTATATCTCCTCAGCTGTGTTAATTGAGGATTCTAGCTGCAAGCACGCAATCAAGCTCCCAAGGCACCAAGGATGCACATTCAGGCTTCTGTTCTATTCCCGCTTACAGCCAGGAGTATCTGTAACTAATATTTGCATTGATCATCTGAAATCATCAGGAAAACATTCAGTTCTTTTTAGTAAGCTCTATGTAAGAGGTGATTTAGATATTACATTGGCACATATTTTTAAAAGATGAAAACGTTGCTAGGAGTGATGGAAAGGCTTCTCTGGTTGCTGCCATGCATGACTGGATGGCAGATAAATTGGGGAAACATTTTTGGAGGACAGTTTGGCAATATAATAGAAAGAAGCTTAAAAATGAGAATAATCAGTTATGCAAATATTTATGTATACGTGTAGATATATCTAGTAAAGTAATGGTTTGATTAAACTGTTGGTTTATTTCAGTGTTTAACTGGTCTTATTACTTGTTTATGAGGGATACTTAGTAAGTGGAAATGCTTTACGATATGTCACTTTCTTTCTTTTTAAGCTCAGAATTATGTCCATGAGGAAAGATCCCAGGTTTGTTTAAAAATTAAGTTTCACTTAAGGCGGGCCACACAGGAGAGAAGAGCATTAGTGTGTTAATAGGTTGTGGGGTCATGGCCTCTGTTTCTCTCTCTCACTTAAGTTAAAGGTTTACATTCACATAGTTTAAATTTAGATTCCTAATTTTCCTTCCTACCCCTGTTACTGTGACCCGGTGAGCATTGCTCACTGCTGTGAACGAGTGGCTCTTTTCTTCTGCAGTTACTTTTTCTTCCCTGGACCTAGTGTCCTTTATTAGATTTCTGTAACCACAAAGTTAATTAAACTCTCAGCTTCCCCCCAGGTGTGGGGTCTCTTCTCAGCATTTTAGGCCACGTAAGGTGTTTGTGGTTTCTTTTCTTGGTGGTGTCTTTTTGAAACCCTCTCTCCTACTCTGGCCTGGGCTGCTTGTCCTCTGGGCCTTACACTGGTCGTTCTCCTCCATCACCCCAGGGAGTTCTCTCCTCTTCCCTTCCACTTGATTCCTTGTCTACTTTCGTAGTTTACTCTTTGGTTTTAGTGGAGGATCTTTTTCAGTAATCTCCCAGGAGAATATGGGAGAGTCACAGTTTTGAGATTTTTCATGTCGGAAAACATTTTATTCTGCACTCACACTTCATTGTTAGTTTGTCTGGATATAGAATTTTAGGCTAGCAGTTATTTCCCCTCAGAATTTTGAGGACATTGCCGAACTGTTTGCCAGTTTTGTTGTTGCTGCTGCTGAGAATGTCGGTACCTTTCTGATGCTTGGTTGACTGAGCTGGGCTTCTCTTTGGTGCTCTGTAGTAGTTCTGTCTCCAGGTTCTGAAATTTCATGATGCTGTGTTTGGTGCAGGTCGTTCCTCCTCACATATACTATATGTTTCTGAATTTCCAAATTTTCTAAATAAATGTCTTATACTCAGAAAGTTATTATACGTAATTTGTGTGGTATGCGGTACTTTTGGGGAAAAATTATCTGTTCCGATGTAAAAAGCTTCTGGCCCCTCACAGCAGTCTGAGAGCAGTGGCCCTGTGCATGAGTTCTGCCCAGAGAGGAGGTCAGCCTGTGGTGATGCATGTTTGCTGAGAGCGAGGGGGAAGAAGGCTGTGGCCAGTGTGTTGTCTGTGTGGCACCCTTATGCATTGTCTTTCGGGAAGGAGCATCTGGAAAGCTGTTAGTGTTTTTGAAAGACCAAGCAATGCGTGTGTTTGGTTTTGTATTGTGAATGGTTGGCAGATCTAAATATTATTTCACAAAGTGTCTAGTTTGGATACTATGAGATGTATGTATATTTATTTATGTATTTTTTAATTTTAAATTTGTAAGATTCCTGTTGAGGTTCTCTGGTGTGAGACAGTGGATCTGGTGTTATATAAAACAAAAAGGAAAGTGCCTATACACACTTGGTTTTTAATTGACTGGAGGACATGTTTGCTTTCCTTGAAATTGATTTGTCTCAGTGTTGGATAGAAAGTGATGTAATATTCATGCCCATACAAAAAATCAAAATCAATTTTCTCAAGAGTTCAGGACATAGCTCACAGTTACAAGAATAAGCAGTAAGATAATATATATTAAAAATTGTTGCTATAATTAGTAGAAATAGTGGGTGACTATTTTTCCAACATACAGAGAAGCTGAAAAAAATTCACAGTAAACATCTACGTATGGACTGCCAAGATTCTATAATTAAACTTTTTAAAATCGACTTTTTAAAAAAAATTTATTTTATTTAGTTTTTTGGCTGCGTAGGATCTGAGTTGTGTGTGGGCTCTTTGTTGTGGCACGCGGGCTTCTCTCTAGTTGTGGCATGCGGGCTCGAGGGTGCGTGGGCTCTGTAGTTTGAGGCACGCAGGCTCTCATTGAGGTGCGCGAGCTCAGTAGTTGTGGCGCACGGGCTTAGTTGCCCCGTGGCATGTGAGATCTTAGTTCTCCAACCAGGGATCGAACCCCAGTCCCCTGCATTGGAAGGCAGATTCTTTACCACTGGACCACCAGGGAAGTCCCTAAAATCAACTTCTAAAATTAAATATTTTACTCCATCCATCCTTCAGTCCATCTTGTTTTTTCATGTGTTTTGAAGTAAGTTGTGGATGTCAGGACCCTTTTCCCCATCTACTTCAGTGGGCATATTGTTAATATTTGTTTACAGTTCTTTTAGGTTTTGTTTTTAGGTGAAATTTACATACATGAAATGCTCACATTTTAAATATACCATTCATTGTATTCTGACAAATGCATACACATGGTAGCTTCTTGGAGTCATCTCTTTATCTTCAATAAAGTGTACATATGAGGCAGGTGTTAAAAAGATATCTCAGATGATTAAGAGATCGCAGGCTTGCTGGATGGGTTTCTGCAGCAAGTAGGCCTCTAGCCTCCCTTAAAAGAAAAGCTCGACATCATAGGTTGGCCTATCGTTGAATGTGGTAAATAAGGGACTTTACCTTTTTTTTAGTGGATATGGTGGGCCAGAAGAGTGCTTCTGAATCAGAGGGCCTCTCTCTGGAGAGTTGTATGCTTAGATCTTCCTAACTTTGCTTTCATACTGTGTCCTGGGAAGCTTACTCAGGTGGACAGCTTCCAGCTTCTCTTCAGTCCAAGCTCCAGGCTCTTTCTGCAGTTTGAACAGAGACAAAATTGTCATGGACTTTCTTATTAGGAATATTGATGGCTTTTTTAGAGGCTCTGTTTTCTCCCAGTTTTTCATTCAGGTCATGAATGCATTGCTTGTGTGTTTTCACTTCCTCAGACAGGTTCTCCTTTCTCTTCTCATTCTTTTTTGAATCACTTTATCCTGTAGAACCATGACTTTCTATAGAGGGTTGGCTGCATGTATTGAACATTGGCATATTTTACCTTTATTTGCCTTTCCAGCTAGTACCTAGCTGCCAGGTTATCTTTCAGATCAGATTGCTGAAGAGCCATGCCTTCCTAGCTTATGGCCTTTTTAAAGGCTCAGAAAGCTTTTATGTTCCTCTCCTAGTAGCAGGGGACCCCTGCCGCTTCCTTCCTTGTCCCTTTAGCTCCTGCATGACTGTTGTTTCCTGGAAGGTTTTCTTAGCTCCTCTCTCAGTTGTGTGTCACCATCAGAAGGCATTATAATTTTTTCACCTTATTTACTACAAAACATTTTCAAATATACAGAAAAATTGAGAGAACAGTGGAGTGAATGTCCATAATATCCAGCACCGAGATTCATCAGTTATCATTTTGCCATATGTGCTTTATCTACCATATAAAGATGAGTGTGTGTGTACGTTTTGTTGTTTGTTTTTTCTTGAAGCAATTCAGAGTTACAGCCTTTTTTGGCACTTGTCCTGTGGGCTTCAGTTTGACCCTCAACATAAGATAATGAGGATGCTCTTCTGCATGACTGTGATACTGTTGCCATACTCAGAAGCAGTAATTCTCTCATTTCATTTTATACTTCATATTTAGATTTGCCCATTTGTCCCAAAAATTTTTAAAAAGATTTGGAAATAGGATTTATTCAAAATTTACATGTTGAATTTTTTATAAAGCTGAGTTTGTTATGTCTCTTGTCTCTCTTAATCCATAAATCTACCTAACCTTTATAAAACACCTTGAAAGACTTTTTATTATGAAAAATTTGAAATAACAAAAATACATAAGTACACAGCAGGATGATGGCCACTTACCCACACCCTAGCCTCAGCAGTTACAAGTATACACAAGTACACAGTACGGGCTCCACCTGCCCATGCCCTAGACTTAGCAGTTAATAGCTTACAGTTGATCTTTTCCATTTGTACTCCTGTCACTTTCCCCTATATTATTTTGAAGCCCATCTCAGACATCACATTCATCGGTTTTTCAGTATTATCTTTAAAAGATGAATTTAAAAATATATATCATCACACCTAAAAAATAACTATAATTAATACTATCAATACTACAATCAGTATTTATATTTCCAGTTGTTTCATCTATGTCATGGATGTTTTTTAATTGTACAGTGAAGAAAGGGGGGGGACTTGTTGATTCCTTTTAACCTATGAAAACTGGCTAGCACCAGAAATTCTGAACGTGATTTTCAAGTTTGAAGTCTAGCACTTGTTCTCAAAATATGCTAATTCTGTGAATATTTTGATTTTCCGACATTTTTATAAAAACCTGATATCCTTTTGGTCAGATGTGAGTTTAGTGACTCCAGTGAGGCTCTCTTACTTCAGGCCAGTGGGACCACGTTTAGCAGTGTTCCCCTGTGAGTTAACTCAACGATGCCGCTGCTGCAGGGTTGCGAGAAGTGGGAAGGAGAGGGTAGCTCGCGGAGGAGGGAGCTGTCCAGACCTACTTTGCCTTCATCCACAAGCTTCTGTTTTTGAGACCTGCTCCTGCTTTTGCCAGCCAGGACTGTGTCAGTGCTGCTGTTTTGGTGGTCTCTTCCCTTGTGGTTTTCCCCTGAAGTCAACACCTTGTCAAGAGGGCTGGACCTTTTGACAAGCCCTGTTGGCCCCAAGCGTGGCGTGTGATGTTGGTGATGCACTCTGGCAGTTGGCAGCACTCTGCCCTGGTGCAGTGCTTCCATCACCATGACTGGTCACAAGTGTGTCCAGGCACCAGTGCCTCATTTCCTCCTCTGATGTAGTCAGTCATTTATGGGGAATTAGGAGCTATCACTGAGCCATCTCCTGGGAGTGTCAATGCAGGGTTAGAAATTAGTGGCTTTCATAATTACCTTTTTCTTTGTAATTAAAGAAAATGTTTTGCCACCTTATTGTGGTATAATTGGTGTACAATTAAGTACATGTATTTAAAGCTTCAATTTGATGGGTTTTAACGTGTATATACCTGTGAAACTATCACTTTCCTTTTCTGTCCCTCTTAAAGACTAGAAGATGAGCAGCTAGAGAGAGGGATTTAACTGCTCTTGTCTTTAACGTTGCTTTTCCAAATCCTGAGACTCTTTATTCTACTCTCTTTCAGCTCAAAACTGGTATTGAAATTTGGTGTCTTCAAATTTTGACATTGTTTTTACTTACATAATAGTTAATGAATTTCAAAATAATATAGGGAAACCTGGTGGGAATGTAAATTTGTGCAGCCACTATGGAAAACAGTATGGAGGTTCCTTAAAAAACTAAAAATAGGGAATTCCCTGGCAGTCCAGTGTTTAGGACTCGGCGCTTTCACTTCCGGGGCCCTGGGTTCAATCCCTGGTCAGAGAATTAAGATCCCACAAGCTGCGCTAGGTGGCCAATAAATAAATAAGCAAATAAGTAAATAAAACAAAAACTAATAATAGAGCTACCATATAATCCAGCAATCCCACTCCTGATCATATATCCGGAAAAGATAAAAACTCGTATTCGAAAAGATACCCAGTGTTCATAGCAGCACTATTTATGATAGCCAAGACGTGGAAACAACCCAAGTGCCCATCAACAGGTGATTGGTTTAAAAAGGCATGGTATATGTGTGTATGTTGGAATGTTACTCAGCCATAAAAAAGAATGAAATAATTACCATTTGAAGCAATGTGGATGGACCTAGAGAATATTATACTAAGTGAAGTAAGTCAGACAGAGAAAGACAAATATATGATGTCAGTTATATGTGGAATCTAAAAAATAATACAAATAAATGTATATACAAAGCAGAAACAGACTCACAGACATAGAAAACAAACTTCAGTCTACCAAAGGGGAAAGGGAGAGGGGAGGGATAAATTAGGAGTATGGAATTAACAGATACAAATAGATACATAAAATAGAGAAGTAATAAGAATTTACTGTATAGCACAGGGAACTATTTCAATATCTTAGAATAACCTGTAATGGAAAAGAATGTGAAAAAAACCCGTGTGTGTGTGTATATAATGGAATCACTTTGCTGTCTACCTGAAACTAACACAATATTGTAAATCAAGTGTACTTCAATACAAAATTTTTTTTCTAAAACACAGAAATAGGGAAACCTGTGAGGGTCTTTTCTCCTGAAAACAGATACGAGCTGAGCTTGGGAATTACCTGGTTTGGGCAAAGGAGTCATTGCTCAGTGCAGCTGGATCTGGGTTTGTCTGAGCACCTGCTCTGATGTGTGTGACTTTGGGGCATTAACACCTTTACCAGCATCTTCATCATGAGCACCATGAGGGACAGTCTGGAGAATAAACGAGAAACATGGCATTTAAGGTCTTAGTGAACCCAGGCACACCAAGTGCATGATGGTTCTCAGTGGATCTCCAGGACTGACTTGGCCCCTTGGAGGAAAGGGGGACTTGTGGTTCAAAAAAAAGATCATTTAAAACTGGTGTATCTGTTGGTGGGAATGTAAATTGATACAGCCATTATGGAGAACAGTATGGAGGTTCCTTAAAATACTAAAAATAGAACTACCATATGACCCAGCAATCCCACTACTTGGGCATATACCCTGAGAAAACCATAAATGAAAAAGAGTCATGTACCACAGTGTTCATTGTAGCTCTGTTTACAATAGCCAGGACATGGAAGCAACCTACGTGTCCATCAACAGATGAATGGATAAAGAAGGTGTGGCACATATATACAGTGGAATACTACTCAGCCATAGAAAGAAACGAAATTGAGTTATTTGTAGTGAGGTGGATGGACCTAGAGTCTGTCATACAGAGTGAAGTAAGTCAGAAAGGGGAAAACAAATACCGTATTTGTTTTTGCCTTGTCTTTAACGTTGCTCTTGTCTTTAACGTTGCTTTTCCAAATCCTGAGACTCCACACATATATATGGAATCTAAGAAAAAAAAATGGTTCTAAAGAACCTAGGGGCAGGACAGGAATAAAGATGCAGACATAGAGAATGGATTTGAGGACACGGGGAGGGGGAAGGGTAAGCTGGGACGAAGTGAGAGAGTGGCATGGACATACATACACTACCAAATGTAAAATAGATAGCTAGTGGGAAGCAGCTGCATAGCACAGGGAGATCAGCTCGGTGCTTTGTGACCACCTAGAGGGGTGGGAGGGAGACGCAAGAGGGAGGGGATATGGGGATATATGTATACATATAGCTGATTCACTTAGTTATAAAGCAGAAACTAACACACCATTGTAAAGCAATTATATTCCAAGAAAGATGTTAAAAAAAAGAACAACAGAAAAAAACTAGTGTATATCCTGGAAGTCATTCATTCTTTTTTTCTCTTTTAGATTAAAATATAAGTACACCGCTAAACACAGTTCAATAAAGTGGTTTAAATTTTTTAAACTTTCATTTTTTTAATACTCAGCTCATTTTTAAGTTTGAGATATAATTTATGCAAATCACCCACATATTAAATGTTCATTTGGATGGATTTTGACAATTATCATACTCGCGTAACCACCACCCAAAACAAAATACTGAGCACTTTTTTTTTTTTTTTGCGGTAAGAGGGCCTCTCAGACTGCTGTGGCCTCTCCTGTTGCGGAGCACAGGCTCCGGACGTGCAGGCTCAGCGGCCATGGCTCATGGGCCCAGCCGCTCTATAGCATATGGGATCTTCCTGGACTGGGGCACGAACCCGTGTCCCCTGCATTGGCTGGCGGACTCTCAACCACTGCGCCTAGGCTTTCCTTTCACCCGCTGCAAATCATACACCACTCGCCCTGACTTCTGTCACCATAGCTAGGTTTATTTAAGTGTTGAAAATGAGATCATGCAGTGTTTGCTCTGTGTCTGATGTCTTTTAAGAGGTCAGCATGGTTTGAGATTCATTCATGCTTTTGCCTTTTGATACTGAGTAGTATTTATATGGATGTATCATAATTTACCCATTTTCCTCTTGATAAACATTTGGATTATTTCCCATCTTTTGGCTATTATGAGTAAGATTGGTGAACATTTTTTACAAGTCCTATTGTGGAAGTATGTTTTCATTCTTATAGGGAAAGTATCTAGGAGTGAATTGTTGGGCCCTATGGGAAGTATATTTGTAGCTTTATGAGAAGTTGTATTGTTCCATGGAACTCGTGTGAGCACTCTGCCATCTCAGCCGTACTAGTGAATGAGAAATGGCTTCTCAGACTTTTTAGAAAGCAGTTTTATTGAGGTATAATTTGCATATAAGCCATCCTTTATAAGCGCACAGTTTGGTGTGTTTGGACATGTATACAGATGTGTGACACCACAAACAGTCAAGTGACTTCATTCCTGTGAAAGATGCCCTCATGCCCTCTGGCCCCTGGGCACCACTAATTGATTTTCTGTCTCTGTAGATTATGTTGGTCTTTCCTAGAGTTTCATATCATGTGTTACCGTGTCTGACTTCTTTTGCATATTGTATTTTTCTTTTTTTTTGAGATTTATCCCAGGTTATGTGTATCAGCAGTTCTATCCTTTTGGTTGCTGAGTAGTAGTATTTTGTTGTATGGTTGTACCACAGTTTGCTGGTGGTTTAGACTGTATAAATCAGTGGGCTATGAACGTGGCAATTCAGGGACCCTCTCTTAACCTCCCTGGAGAAAAACTCCTCCATTGGAATGGGGAGTCAGGAGGGGAGCCAGGCATCTTACTGCTTACCAGGTAGCCTCTGAATCCCTCTTCCAGATCGTGGTCCTTCGTCACTTCCTGGCAACACATGCTGACAGCTTCTAGGTCTAGGGGAAGGGGCTTTCCAGGTGTCAGGCTGCTGCTTGACCCTCTTCACTGCTGGCTGAGAGTACAGCTTTTTTGAGTCTGCTAAATTATTTTCCACTTGTACTTTTAAAAAGATTCCAAAATTATTAGGTTCTAAAATGTCTTTTCTCTCTTCTTGATCTGTGTGGCTTTGTGTCTTTTTATTTATTAATCTGCTTTATTGTCATTTTGGGTGGGGACAAAGGCAAAAGTATGTGTTCAGCCTGCTGTACCTTAGACCCAGAAGTCTTTTTAGCAAAACCCTGGTGTTTGACAAGTTTTTCCTTTTGTTTTTGCTGGAATTAACAGCACTGTGATGAGCATGCTTACAGTTCAGCCTTTGTTCAAATCCATGCTTCTTTCTTTTTTTCTTTTTTAATTGAAGTGTAGTTGATGTACAGTATTTTATAAGTTACCAGGGTACAATGCAGTGATGCACAGTTTTTAAAGGTTATATTCCATTTATAGTTACTGTAAATATTGGCTATATTCCCTGTGTGTGTCCTTGTAGTTTGTACCTCTCAATCCCCTACCCCTGTGTTGCCCCCCTCCTCCCTTCCCTCTCCAGTGAACCGCTGGTTTGTTCTCTATATCTGTGAGTCTGCTTCTTTTTTGTTATATTCACTAGTTTGTTGTATTTTTTAGATTCTACATATAAGTGATACCATACAGTATTTGTCTCTTTCTGATTTATTTCACTTAGCATAATACCCTCCACGTCCATCCATGTTGCAAATGACAAAGTTTCCTTCTTTTTTTATGGTTGAGTAACATTCCCCTGTGCGACCATATGTATGTGTGTGTTTCCCACATCTTCTTTATCTGTTGATGGACACTTAGGGTTGCTTTCTGTCTTGACAATTGTAAATAATTCTGCTATGAACGTTGGGATACATGTATCTTTTCAAATTAGCGTTTTCGTTTTCTTGGGATAAATACCCTGGAGTAGAATTGCTGAGTCATGTGGTAGTTCTATTTTTAGTTTTTTGAGAAACTTCCATACTGTTTTCCATAGTGGCTATACCAATTTGTGTTCTTACCAACGGTGTACGAGGATTCCCTTTCCTCCACAGCTTCACCGACATTTGTTATTTGTGTTCTTTTTATTCATAGCCATTCTCACAGGTGTGAGGCGATGGATACCTCACTGTGGTTTTGATTTGCATTTCCCTGATGACGAGCTATGTTGAGCATCTTTTTATGTGCCGTGCTTGTTTCTTTAAAACAAATTTCTAGAAGTAGAATGGTGGGATTAAAAGACACACATACTTTTAATGCCAAATTGTGCCCCAGCAAGGGCGTGCTAATTTAAATTCCGACAGGACAAGTGTTTCTTTCCTGTTCCTATGTAAGTATGCACTTGGTAGAACTTTCTCCCCATCCCCCCCCCAAAAAAAAATACTTGCACATAAAGTCTAAACAGTGAAACCACATCTCAGCAGAGGTGTCAGATATGACTGTGGTTGGGGCTGGAACACTGCCTCGTTCCTCGCTGCACACTCGGTCCGTCCCCTGTGTCTGGCCGAGTGTGGGTTTGAATTAAGGCTTTGGGCTTCTTTGTTTCAGGTTACACTCCTGGCACGCCTTACAAAGTGTCCTGTTCCCCCACCAGCGGGGCGGTGCCACCGTACTCCTCCTCCCCCAACCCCTACCAGACCGCTGTATACCCCGTGCGAAGTGCCTACCCCCAGCAGAGCCCGTACGCACAGGTAGGCCTGGGGCGCGCTGTGGGTGTCTTACGGGGTCTCCTGGGCACTGTGCTTGTGGGAATGGCCGGTTCCTCGGGGCTCTGACCCTCTGGGTGTGGGACCCTGTGGCCCTCGTCTCTCTTCTTTCCCCAGCAAGGCACGTACTACCCCCAGCCCCTGTATGCAGCACCCCCTCACGTCATCCACCACACCACAGTGGTGCAGCCCAACGGCATGCCGGCGACGGTGTACCCTGCTGCCATCCCTCCGCCTAGAGGCAACGGCGTCACCATGGGCATGGTGGCGGGGACCACTATGGCCATGTCAGCGGGTGAGTCCTTGACCCTGGGGTGCCTGCTCTGTGACGGCATGAGGGCTGGGGAAAGGGAGAGCTCACCAGTACTCTGACCCTTGGCTTTGACTTTTCATGGCTAGGGTTGTGTGGAAGGACATCTGATCCTTTTGGGAAGAAGTGGCATGTTGTGTTTTTCTTTACCTCCCCTTCTTTCTCTTCACTCTCCTTTCAGTTGAGACTGGAGTGTGGGGTTTAGACCATGAACCAAGTACCTTTTCCATAGACCATGACTGAGTAGCCCTCTCCAAATGGGATGGGGCCACTTTTTTTGGAGAGCTGAGTCACTTGGCTGTAGGGACAAGGAGTGACCAGATGCCTATGGCGAGCACATAGAGCTTGGGCAGAGGGGGGGTACTTTGTGATCTGGGGGCTGGCCCTGTTGATCCTCCCCTTCAGTGTGGGATACCAGCGCAGGCCAAGTTGTCTGAACGGGAATGTTTCTGTGAATCTAGGAAAGCCGGTCTTGTGTTCATAGAGATAACAGCTGCCTGTAGAAATCCTTTGGCGTACATTGATTTTATCTCCCCAGGCTTCCCCTAGGTCTGGAAAATAAACCACAGAGAGAAGAGACCCGTGGCTGAAATGGGCCTGTCTCCATGGAACCTTGGAGTGTTTGGGGGCTTGACTGAATGTCTAGGGATTAGGTTACCTCCTGTGGGCATGTGAATTGTCTGTGGTGAGGGGCCAGGTACACACAATGCATTTATTGTTTTCCTAGACTTAAGTATAAGGAAAACGTGTCAGGAGAGAATGGTGTTTCAGGATACCATGTGTGTTTCTGCTTAGAGTCACTATTTTATTTGGTTTTCCCATACTTACCCGTGAAGGCGGAGGAGAGTCTGGCACAGATAGAAACTGCGTGTTTGCGGCACATGGAGGGCGGGGATGGCAGGCCCTGGTGTGGGTGCAGGCAGGAAGGAGGGGGAGAGGAGGGCTGCCGGGTGAGGCCGTAGCTTCGAGGTGGTGCTTGTCCGTGAATGGACACAGCCGAGTTTTCTGCAGTTTCAGGGAAAACATGCTTAGCTTACGGTACTCAGAAGCTCGTGTAGTTGGGAATCTCCCTCTGCCTCCCTCTCTCCCTCTCTTCCAGTTATTTATTACCACCACAACCCAAGTGTACAGGTCAGTGGTGTTATCACACTGTGGTGTCACATCTCCAGAACTTTCTCGTCCTGGAGAACTGAAGCTCTGTACCCATTAAACAGCTCCCCCTTCCCCTTGGCCCAGACCCTGGCAACCACCATTCTCCTTACTGTCACTGTCCATTTGACTCCTCTAGGGACCTCGTATAAGTGGACTCATGCGGAATTTGTCTTTTTGTGACTGGCTTATTTCACTGAGCATAATGTCCTCGGGGTTCATCCGTGTTGTAGCATGTGACTAATTCCCTTCCTTTTTAAGGCCGAATAATATTTTTGTTTTCTTTTTATCACCTCATCTGGAAAAATAATACGGTATGCTTCTATGGAGAGGAGGCCCAAAGGCTTCTGCAGACATGCTATCCATGCAAGCTTGCTGTGTTTATACAGCTTTGACTTGTATATAATCAAGAGTTCTGAGAGCATTGTGGGTCAGAGCCATCCCCTCTTCCTGTCTGCCTCCCGCCTTGCCACGGGGGTTGGGCGGGAGCTCCCCTGTAAGAGGGAGCAGTGGTGGGGTGCTGCCTTCCACTGAGATGCCTGCTCTTCCTTCCAGGTACCTTGCTGACTGCCCACTCCCCAACTCCTGTCGCCCCCCACCCCGTCACCGTGCCCACGTATCGGGCCCCAGGAACACCCACCTACAGCTATGTGCCCCCCCAGTGGTGATCACCCTGCAAACGTAAGTGAGTGGTGAAGCCCGAGGCCAGCTTGTGACTAAAGTGCATTTTTTTAAGAGGAGAATGGGAGATCTGTGTCATTTTAAATACTGCCAAGAAAAATGCTACCTGATGATCCAAAGGCAATGCAGCGTTTAAATTTTTGTCCTTATTGGGACTCTGCAGAGGAAAGAAGAAGGAAACCATTGAGTTCTTGCTGTGCATCCTCTGCACTGTGTCCCTTACCTGGGCTGTGCTCTAGTCTCCTGCCCGCCTCCTGCAGGAAGTAGGACTCCAGTTGTAACTGGAAGTCTCTGGGGTCCGTGGGAACCAGCACGGCTGCCTCTCTTGCTGCTGCCCTTTCTTGTCCTAGTGGATCTCCTCCTCCAGTTGAATGCCTCCTTTTCTGAGCAGTGGTGCCAGAGGAGCTGTGTGTGACTGTGTCCATCTTTCTCCCCACCCCCCAGGTTTGTGGATGGAGCTGTGCAGTCACATCATGGAGGTTCCACAGCTGGTGCTGCAGGCCTTGTGCCTCCAACCAGGACTTTCTTCTTAATGCTCTCGACACTTAGCTAAACACTACTACGGCCGACCCAGCAGGTCCTAGCACCCTCAGTCTCCAACTGACTCTGTGGGTTGGTCTTAAAGCAAATCCTGTTTGGTGGGCTGCCAGGCAATTTTTTAGCTAACTGTAATGATAAAAAGGGAGTGTTAATCTGTTCTGAATCATATCTAGTTGAATGCATGTTAAAAAAAACAAACACAAAAACAAAGCTTGCTCAATCTACCTGCAGTGACTGTTGCAGAACCATCATATGCAAAATCCAAAGGAATGGAAAAGTATTTTACAACTTGTATCACTAATGCACTGTTGTAATGTATGCAGAGTCTTAACGTTATAAGTGTTAAAGTGAATTTCTTCATAGAGCATCTGAAATCTCTTTGATGATTCTTCAGCCTTTTGGGGTTGACGTGGGTTGCCAGTTGGAAACGTGGACTTCTAGTTTCCACCCATCTGTTCCTTTTGCACGGACTGCACTGGGAGAGAGTTGCAGGGACGGGGAGAGTGTGGGGAGGCCACCGCTGCTTGGGGTGCAGCCAGGTTAATGGCTTTCTCTCTATTTAGGCTTGTGGGGTCAGTGTGATGTGGACGTCCTTAGGGATTACCGTGAATCCAGTTAGGGACACAAGGTGGTTTATGTATCAGCAAAGCAATTTTCTCTGCCATCTAAATTTTCATTACAAATCTCTTACAGATAGAGATGATGTTTTCTATATGTTTAATGGAAAAGTCCTATGTAGAGCTAAATTATTTTCCTGGGATGGGAGATATGTGAAAGAGAACCAGCCACACTTGGAGGAGATATTGGCCTCTCCTTTATTTAGCTTAGAAAAATCATTCCTTTCCCCCGCCCCCTCGGGGGAAATGTTTGAGTCACCTGAAAACATATGTAGGCATTGTTGTTCTCCCTCCCACAAGGAAGGGCAAAGACTTCATTCAGCTGTGTGTTATGAAGAAAGTTGTATATTTAAGAACTTTTAAAAGGGAACAGAACTTTATTGGATATTGATTGTTCCTTGTAGAGAGGCAGGGCTGTGGCTGTGTTTCGGCCCATGCACTTGATGGGGACTTGTCCTCTGAGACCACCTGGAGGGCGCTCGTGGAGATGGCTGTGGGGAGGTGTGAGGAAAGGGCTGGCGCCTGTTGTCTGTGAGCCCCTTTGGCCACCTCTTCTCGTGGCTGGGGACACTCAGCACAAAGCACGTGTGGACAGCAAAGGGCCAGGCAGCATCAGAACGTGTTTGCCTGCCAGAACTTATTACAGAAAGGATTTGGTGTTTAAAATCTGAATATTGTACATAAGAAACCAAGAGGATTTTTTGCCTAAATGTGCCCAACTTGTATCGATGGGTGTGTGTGTGTGTCTGTCCTCAGATGAAGTCGGAGGGGGTGGGGGGTGAGGGCCGTTCCCGTTCAGCGGTCTGTCAGGGGTGGGGGTGCCCCTGCTCCACCCCGTCGTCGTTTCAAGCGCTGTGGGCCTCAGGTGGGGAGGGCGCCTTTCCCTGAGCAGCTGGTCAGGGCTCCGGCACTGGGGTGGCATTCAGCCCTGGATGGTGAGTGGATACCTGACCCCTGAACCTTTGGTAACCTTATTTTTTATAGTAAGTACTCTTCATAGTTTTCTTTTTCACATTTTATTTTGTAAGAGTTTTAGGAATATTTTTGCATGGATCATTGTAAACAGAAGATTTATTTCTAATGTCTGTTAACATAGTGTGTTTACTGATAAGTACTTTAAATTGCTTCAAGAGCACTTAACCCACCTTTGTATGTGTGTATTTGTGTGTGTGTGTGTGTGTGTGTATTCGTGTGTGTGTGTGTGTGTGTGTGTGTGAGTAGCAGCCATTTACCCCAGGCACACTCTCCACTTCAACTCTTTGTTGGTAATTCCATCTGTATAGTGGACGGTTTGTAATATCAATATGTTCTAAGGGTTCCAGGGGCTGAACAGAGAAGTTGGTTTCCCCAGTTTAGCCTAATAAGATAGGAGAAAATAAGAGTTTAGGATATGCTTTTTAAACGTCCCAGTGTGCGCACACACAGAAACACACATGCCACTACCTGTAAGGATTGGACTCATTTGAATTCAGGAGGAAGTTATGAGAAATTATATAGGCTGTTTCTTCCAGCTTGCCTGAGACTTGGCACACACAGGGTGAATGTTTTCACGAGCACTGAATTAAATGGTGTTTTCAAGAGAAAGGAAAGAGTGGGTTTCGTTTTCTCCCCATTTACATCAGCTTTATAAACACTTTCCCCCCTGTAATTTCTTAAAAAATCTTATTTCCCTTTTGTGAAGTTGAGTTGGGAGACTTCATCAGATACTTTTGCATTATGGAATACATCTCTGTGGAAATCTTTTTAATTTTGAAACTATCGGCATCAGCTACCAAATATGGAAGGTAGATCTTGCTAGCAGGTGAGAATCTGGATATAATGAATAGTAACAAAACTATCATATGTTGTAATTTTAGCAGCATTTAGTTCCAGTAAAATTAAGGAATAGAGCTTCTGTTATAAAGTTGCATAATTTGATATCCTAAGCACAATAGTAGAACATTCAGAGAAATTTTGCATTTTTTATATGTGACATTCCTAATTTGAGAGTCTTTCAGCTAAATTACAGTTATTTTAGAAGTTGAGACAGGCAAGTAAAGGAACTAATTCCTATAAACATAGGTATCATCATGGATATATTTTTTTTTTCATGAATATTTTTAAGAAATTTTATTCTTCAGCCTTCCCCTAAGGTTTAGAAGGTATGTTTCTCTGCTTAGGGAAACCCTGTTTGGATCTGGGCCAGGTGACTGAACGTTTCACGATGAGTGATGGTCCTGTCATCCTGCTGCCTTTGAGAACTGAGGCCAGCATCCGGGCCAGGGCCATTCATGGTGACAAGCACAGAAGCGCTTCCAGAATCTTTTACATCTCTTGTGTTCAACCTTTTCTCAGCATTCTTATCGGTTTGGTTATTAAGCCTACCAGTTGTATTATGTGACTGTTTCTTGAGTGCTATGCAAGTGTAGTATTTACAGGAGCCGAATGTGGTTCTGAGCTGTGGGCTAGACAACTGGTCGGTACGCGCCCTGCCCTTCCCAGGCTGGGCATGCAGTGCCTCGCTCCATCTGCTGGCATCGGCACTTCAAACAAGAGGAAACAGATTCTTGGGGCTTGGGATGTACTAATCTCTGGTAGTGCTGTCCTACCAGCAGGTGGAGAAAGGATGGCAGGCACCAGACGCATCAGTATTGGGGCCTGCTTTTTAAGAAGGAAACCCAGACTTCTTCACCTGTCCTTTGTAAACATTTGGAAACAGTATTACTCTGACCAGTTGGGCCACCTTCTCCCTATCTGGCAGCTAACGGCTGGACACGCCCGTTCTTGCCAGCCTGGGCATTGCCCAGACGGGACGCCTGCCTGACTTCCTCTGGCCGTGCAAGGTCAGGCTTAAGGGTGTGGGGCTTGAGGTGGGGGGCAGCTTCTGGTTCTTCTCTTGGTGCTTTCTAAGGACGGGTGTGTCTCTAGAGAGGAGTGGTTGGCATAGGGGAAGGGTGGCCCGCGTGACTCTCCTCTTTAGCACATTTCACATGTTGGTGTGTTTTTTTGTCCTGAGCTGTTTGTTACTCAACCTGAGCTTTCTGAAAGGAGCCTGCAGAGGACACGCTGCAAAGGAGGGTCTGATCTTTTCAGGTAGAAAGTTGCAGAGTTGATCTTACATGTTTCAGAGGATTTGTCTCTTTCCCCACCCTATTCACTTGAACAGAAAACCTCTGGGGTAATCTTATTTGAATCCCCGGGATCAAACATCAAGGGAGACGGTGGAGAGGCTGGCATCTCTGTGCAGGGAGCCTGCAGTGAGCTTCAGGGGATGCTGTGCTCCCAGGATTGGTGTGTTGGAGATGACAAGTGTCTTGGCTTGGCCTCCTGAGCCCTGTTGGAGTCTCCTGTAGGTCCTCGTGCAGACCAGTGGTTGGTAGACTAATTGGGCTGGACCTGAGGCCAGCTCTCATGTGTTCCTGGCGGGGTTACTGTGATGGCCACTCAAGAGAGACCCCAGGGAGCCACTGTTACTGACTAGGAAATTGGTTTTTGTTTTTTTTAAAACGATTTCGGAATACTGTTTTTTTTTTTTAGACCGTTCTCATAGTACTTTTTAAAAACTTAAGTCAGCATTGTCTTCCAGTGTTAAAGGCCCCCCTCACCTCTGCATTGAACTTAAGGTGTCAATCAATACAAAGGAGTGGAACACCCATCCTGAGCCAATTCCATTGTGTGTAAATTCGTACTATTTTAATTTTTTACGCAATCTGATGAGTAGATGCGCTCAGATTTAAAATTCTTAAAAGCACGTTTATTGTAACAAGAATTGTTATGTATTAATACTGCAGTTTTCAATAAAGATTGACTTGTGTTGCATATTGTGATTTTCATGATTTTTCCCCATAGGTTTTGTCTCCAGGTGGCTTGGCCTGGATGGAAGGTGTAGCGTCTCTTAAGTTAGGAAGTCCAGGGGTTTCAGGCTCAGCCCCAGTGACCTGGGCAGTGTGTACGTGTATGAAGGTAGCAGGTTGTGGGGAAGGGGAGGGAAGCCACCCTTGTTCCTCCTCTTGTGGTCCTGTGGCCTGGGTCCTCCTGGGAGGAAGACACATCCTTCCCCATTTCACCATGGAGGAAGGTGAGACCCAGAAAGATTACGGACTGCCTGTCCCCCAAACTCACTTCAGCTAAGCAGACTGACTCTGGAAGCAGCCAGGCAGGGAGGTGCTGAGACAGCTCCCAGTTACCCAGAGCCTCTCTGAAGCCTCTGTCCACCAAAGCCCTGGGGGCCTAGCTCATTCCTCTAGTCTTAGGAAAGGCCTTGGGTAGAAACAGATACGTGGCGAGGGGACGAGAAAATGCAGAGAAAACAAGGGCCGGCAGCCAGGTTATTTTTCACAAGTTTCTTTATGAAATTAAATGTGGTTTCTGGCTTGGAGAAGGTGTAGTGCAAGAGTGACTGTACATGCTGCTGAATTCCCGTGGGCCACAGGGGCGGCTCCGTGCCCCAAGCCAGGCCCTGGCCACACTCATTGGTGCCCCTCCTCTGTGGGATGTAGGCTTCCTTCCAACCCACATGCCCACCAGCCTCTGGGTGGGTCAGTCCTGGGTGCCGGGCCACAGAATTCAGTCCTTATGGCTTCTCACGCTCACTTAGGGTAAGGCAGTCTTTCCGTGTCACTAACAATTCTTTTTCTCTACCGTTAGAAAAACAAAATCTGAACAAAAAATACTGGAACCAGGTTCTGGAATCACCCCACAGCTACAGGTGGACTGGTCACAAACCCTGACAGAAGTATTCAGCTGACTATGGTTTTCTTTCCACTATAAACAAACACATCACAAGTGAAGAGAGGGTGTCCAGCAGCCAGGAGTGTCTAGAGAGGGGCTGGGAAGCAAAAACGGGTGGGCTCTGGGCCAGATGTTTCTGTGTGCAGAATTCCTGGTTCCCACCCACCAGGGACGCAGGCTGCCTGGTCTACCAGCTGGGGGCCTGCAAGGAGAACAGGAGGGCAGAGGGGCACACAGCCTGGCTCTGCAGGTGGCCGAAGGCAGAGACGTCTCCTGCCCAGAGAAACCAGGGGCAGGAGGGATGATTAGATGTCCCGAGAAGAGGGTCCAAAGCGGCATTCTCACACGTGCTGGCCTGGTGGGTGGTTCTGAGCTGTGGCTCCCAGGAGGCCCCGTACAGGCCGAGAGGGTGGCGGGAGGTTCACGTGCTGGGGGCCTGCCTCTCCAGCCAGCGTCTCCAGCGCCCCAGTAGTGGGGAGGAAACCGGGAATGGGGGCACCTCGCACCTCCCACCTCCAGTCTGCGTAACAGGCAGAGGAAGGCTGGGGAGGAAAAGCTGGAGGCCCGCCGGCAGGGCAGGTCCAGATGGTGCCATCGGCGGGGCATGGGCTCACTTGCGGAAGGGCGCCAGCCGGCTGATGCTATGCCAGAAGGTGGACGGCTTCCGCTTGGGCTCTGCCAGCACCAGGACCTGTTGCTGGGGCAGGCTGGTGGGCAGAGCTGGGTGCTTCTGGCGTGTCAGATAGTAGGGCCGGCTGAGGGCTGGGCAGGGGAAGAGAGCTGGGGTCGGAGGTGTGTTGGGAGCCGGGTGGCACAGGGCAGAGCCTGTGGGGGCAGCGGGCCATCCCTGGGCTGCCTCCGACACCCACCCTTGCTCCCCTGGGGCTGACCACACCCAAGGGCCTGGGCTGCCCTCCGTGGTCTGCAGGGGGGATAGCCAGGGGGCGTGGGAAGGCGTGAGGCCTGGACCTGCTCTTGGGGGGGCGTTTAACGTTTCTGTAGGAACAGGCTGTTAGTTCCTTGCCACGAGGTGCCTAGGCCGGCTGCCAGGAAGCAGCGCTGCCTGGGGAAGGAAAAGCTGGCACCGGACAGCAGTGTGCTGCTCCCCGGAGCCTGCGGGGCTGGAGAGCAGGAATACCCACCGCGTGCCTAAGCAGGCTTCCCCTCACCGCCAACCTTTGAGAACTCAGACCTGCAAAGGGCAGCGGGCACCTCTGAGGACCCAGGCCCAGCTGACCCTGCTTTGGGCCGGGCTGCCGTGGCTGGAGGTGGACCACCACCTGCTTACCTTTGGGCTTCCCGACAGCCTGCTGCTTGCTGGCGTTCAGCATGGCCTGCTTCCTCTGTAGCTGGGTGATGGAGAAGCCTGAGAAGGGGCCACAAATGAGAGCCACAGCTGCCCTCCCACACCCCCCTCCTCCCCCCGGCCACGGTCCTCTTGTCCTGGCACCAGTGCAGTCTCTGTGCACCTGGCCCTGCCCACGGTACTCGGGGGCTCAGCATCCCGCCCCACCAGCCTGGCTCGGCCGCCCAGGCGGAGGACGTGCTCCGCAGGGGCGCTCTGGTGCACCTCTCGGCGGCCTGCCTCGTCGCCCTGCCCCGTCGCTCACCCTGCCCGGCTCACCGACGTGGCTGGTGCCTACTGTCCTTTCTCGGACCTGTGGAGGCGGCTCCTTTGCCAGATCCAGAACCGACCTGGTCACCGCCCAGCGTGATGGCCAGGGGCCCAAGGACAGGAGGAGAATGCCGTGCTCACGTGGGGCAGGGGGAGGCCTCTGGAGGCCGGCGCCCACCTCCCACTCCAACTGAGCAGAGGCTCCCACCCTATGGAGTGTGTGCACGCGTGTGGCGGGGGGAAGTGACCCACGCCTGGGGCCGAAGCCACGACGTGTCCCGCAGCCTCGCCAAACCCCGAGGTTCTGCCCGTGTGAGACCGGCCTCTCACAGTCCCAAGGTCATGCTGGCTCCCCGGCACGGGGGCACGGAGGGCTGGGTGGGCCCTCGCGGTGGGGCCAGGCCAAGCGGGTTCTCGCACCTGTCTCCTGGTCCAGCCGCACCTGGTCCCGCTCCCTGGCGAAGGCCTTGAGCCAGCGCTGCTTCTGCTCGGGCTTCTTGGCACACAGCAGCTGGCTCTCCCCCGAGGGGCCGCAGCGCAGCCGGAAGGCGTTCCTGACGCTCACATGGAGCTCCCCGTCCTTCCCGTCCTCCAGGTCCACCAGCTCCAGGCCATCCAGGTCCAGTCGGCCCTTGTAGTAGAGCACGTCCCGGCGGAGAAGGTCCTGCCAGAGACGCCGTGAGCCCCCCGGCCCGCCTGCTTGCCCGGCCCCGCGGCCTGAACCATCCTCCTGACCGCGTCCGAGGCCCTGCCTCACCTTCTGCCCTGTGACCAGAAGGGCCAGCGGGCTGCAGAAAGTGATCTCGGGAGGCAGAGCGAGCCTGGCTCGGCCCACGACCACATGCTGAACCCATGGCGAAGGAGGCGCTCCTTGAGTTAACATTTACTGGCTGGCCTGGGGGTCTCTGAACACCCCCAGCCTCACGGGGAGGCAGCCATGGAGACAGGCAGCAGGCCAGGGCCCACAGTGCGCAGCAAAGGAGAGCATCAGTCTACCGAGGCCAGGCCAGAGCCAGCGCTCAGGAGGGCTGCCCAGCCACTTGTGCCATGTTTTCAAAGGGGAGTAGAGGCCATCAGCAAAGAGGAGGCCTGGAGGCAGCTGGAACAGAGGCTCCCAGGGTTGGGAAGGGGGAGCTGAGGTTTACAGGAAGAGGAAGAGCTGGCTTGAGAAGCGAGCAGGGGCTCTTCAGGAAGGAGGGTGTTCTTAACAGCACTGTGTGCGGGTCAGACTCTGAGGGCCACCCTCTGGTCCCTGGGCCACTAGGCTCACTCTGTAGTCAGCCCCCTACCGCGCGCATGCGTGTGTGTGTGTGTGTGTATGTGTGTCTCATTTTCTCTGGGCAGCTGCTCCCAGCCCTCGACCTCACTCCCTCCATTCCTGCTCTGAACAGGTCCATCTAGCAGGGAAGAGTGACTCTGGTACCTTCTTACAGTAGATGAGCTGGTGGTCAAAGAGAAAAAACATCCTCTGCTGGCTCTTGGCTTGTGGCTGTGTGACACGAGTCAGCTCCCCCGAGTGGATGAGTTCTGAGCTCCTGACCAGGAGATCTTCTCCCTGGGGAACCCAAGGGGAGCCGTGAGCTGAGTGCTCCCATCCTGGGGCTTAGAGCAAGGCTCTGCTGGGCTCGGTGTCCTGTCTCTACTGCTGGCTCGGTAGGTGGGGTCCTTACTGGCCCTGCCTGCCCACGGCCCCCGTCGGGCCAGGGTCTGCAGCAAGCAGCAGGCCATAGAGGAAGGGGTTGCTCTTGAAGCCCGAGGAAGTGGGGCGGAGTCAGAAGGCGGTTTGGCCTAGGAGTTGGTCATCTCCGTTAAATGAGGCCCCACAGCAGTCATTGGCGTCAGCATTCGCAATGTGGCTAATCCCTATCAAGGTGTCATTTAGGAAAACTATACACCGATTTTTAAGACTTAGTATGAAATCAAGACTGTGACTATTTCACCAATGGTATTTTATATGTTGATTACATGTGGAAATGATATTTTGGATATACTGAGTTAAATGAAACATCATTAAAGTTAGTTTCACCTGTTTTTTTCTTTTTTTTTTTTTTTTTTGGGCGGTACGCGGGCCTCTCACTGTTGTGGCCTCTTCCGTTGCGGAGCACAGGCTCCGGACGTGCAGGCTCAGCGGCCACAGCTCACGGGCCCAGCCGCTCCGCGGCATGTGGGACCCTCCTGGACCGGGGCATGAACCTGCATCCCCTGCATCGGCAGGTGGACTCTCAACCACTGCGCCACCAGGGAAGCCCCTTTTTTTCATTTTTAAGATAGATCCTAACACATACAAAATTCCCTATGTGGCTCACACGGTACTTTGATTGGACAGTGCGGCTCTAGAGAACAGTTAGACCTGGCTGGAAGTCACTTCCGAGGCCTGTCTTTCAAAAGGGTTTTCGGAGGTTTTCCTCTGGCTCAGTGTTACTTAGTACCTGAATTCCTATCATCAGACTTCACACTTTCAGATGAAGCCCTACTGCACCCGGTTCCTCCAGGAAAATGCAAACCACAGCCAGGCGCTGTTGGCAGCCATTCAGTTTGGGATAAGTGAGTCTGTGAGGGTCCTTGGTCAGGGCTGGGCCTCAGAACCAATCATCAGGAAAGCAAAAGCCAGGCACCCAGAACAAAACACAAATCAAACACTCAGCCCCCCTCTCAGGGAGTCTAATTCCGTATTTCTAGGATGGGGCCTAGGAATCTTGTTTTTTCACAGATTTTACGGTTGGTGGGCGGAGTTGGAGAGAACAGGACAGGACCGTCGCCGTTAGTTCAGGCATCCGTGCTGCCTTAGAAGACGAGACTGGCCCACGTGAGGGGATTGTGTATGCCAGGAAAACGGAACCAGGAGGCTCCTCCGACCGGTGGCAGTCTGTCTCTGGTCACACTGTGGCAAGCCTGGCCCCTTCTGTTGGGCGCCCCAGAAGTTAACTCGAACTTGGGGGCCCAGCCTGTCCCCAGAGGCTGGCTGGCTGCACCCTGAGAGGAGCATGTGGCATTTTACACGTGCCCTGAGCTCTTCACCAGGAGGAGGCCAGCAGGCCTGCTCCGGGAGCAGCGCTCAAGGCCTGGGGCTCGGACATGGGCCGGGCTGGCCCTGCAGAGCCCCAGCTCTCCCTCCTGACACTAGCTCCTGTTTGCTGGCTCCTAGGAGCATGGCCCCCTGCTTCAGCACCCTCCTAGGTTTCTCAGGGGCAAAGGCCAAGCCCCACGGCATTTTCTGGGGGTGTTGGGCCCTCACCTCCCAGTCCTCTATGGAACTCTGCCACTGAGCGATCTTGTCGATGTTTTCAAGTCTCCGTTTCCGTTCATTGATGAGCTGGGCCACATTCTTCATGGCATGTAAGGCAGCTTCCACGTCCTTGAAATCCCTGGGGCAGAACAGAGGTGGAAGAGGGCTTACGAGATCCCTCTGGGGCTGCGCCCTTGGGCCATTTCTCCACCCATCAAGTGCATACCCCCATCTTCTCCATAAAAGAGGCACAGAGCAGAACTTAATATCCTATTCAACTTTATTCAGCCCAGGCCCTCACTGCAAGGACAGCTCACGAAGGCTGGAATTGTTGTACGTTTCGGTCTGTGCTGTCACCCCAGTGCCCGCAGTAGTGCCCAGCACACTAAAAGCCTCAACAGACCTCCCCCAGCACCCTCCTACCTGTGCTGGGGGTGCGTGTACTTGAGCAGCTCAGCCAGCTGCAGAGGGTACTTGCAGATCTTCTGCACAGGGGTCAGCAGGAAGCCGTCCAGGGAGATGTCGATCATCTTCTGCAGCAGCCGGCAGGCCTCGAAGAAGTACACGTACTTGCTGAGCTTGGCGAGGCGCGAGAGCTCCACGCAGGCGTTGGGGTGGTTGTTGCAGTACTCTGAGTAGATCTGGAAATCCGCTTGCTGCGGGCACAGCTGGAGGTGAGGACGGCTGCCTCCTGACCCCACCAGGCCATGGGCAGTGTGGGGGCGGGGGCGGTAGGCAACTCAGGGAGCCCAGGCTCTGTCTACCTACGTCTTTGGGCACAAGCCACGCAGAATCGTGCCCAGGGACGTGAAAGACCCCAGAAAACTCAGGCATGCGCTTGCCCGTCGCCACCTAGCTTTCTCTGCAGGGCCCTCAGCAGATATTTTGACAGTATGCCAGGTTTCTGGGTGAAATCCATGATATTAATAAGGAAGGGATATCACAGCCCAAAAGGAGAGAGAGGGAGATTAAGAGAGACCCCGACGGCTGTGCCTCCCGGGCTGTCTTCCTCCTCAGCCCAGTGTTCTGCTTCTTCCTCACAAAGCTCTGGCCTCACATCTGAACACAGCCGCTGTCAAACTTTACTCAACACCACGTGACAGAGATATATCCACGTCGCATGTGTGTTGTACGGGAGACTCACTGTGCCTGCTTTTGTGTGTAACTTTCATCTACCTGGAGCCAGAAGGAGACCTAGGTCTGACCTAGGACTTCGTGGACTTAGGTGGAAAAGGAGGGTAGCTGGCTGCCTGGCAGGCTGCTGTGATGGTCCCACTGGGTAATGCTGATAGCGTGCCTGTTAGACATGCCCTGTTTCTCATTCCCTTGTCACAACTCTGCCTGATGAATAATACGGGACCCAAATTCCCACACTCACTCAGGTACCCAGACCCACCACCTGCTTCTGAGGTCACCCTCCTCAGCTTTCCTCCTGCCACTGGAGAGGGGTAGAAGGGCCTCCCCAACCCCCCACTGCTAGCAGTCGGAAAGGAGCCCAGGTTGTCCTTGATGGGCTGAGCTAGACATCCTCTGCTCAGCCCCACATGACTGCCACAGGAGAGGGATGAGAACAAGGAGTCCACCTAGCCCAGATGAGTCCAATGAACCTTGGCTAAAATGTCAACTGGCATTTAGAGTGGAAGTAAGAACTAATTCAACCTCAATTCCAGTGTGCTCACTGTGAGAGGAATCCCAGAATTCACTAGGAACAGCCCTTAGGGTGTTCAGCAGGTGGCCCAGCCCACCTCTGTCCCAAGCAGATCCTTTCCAGGGCCAAAGCCTAGGCCTGCCTGCTCCAGGGAGCCTTCTGCGGCTTGGTTTGCCCACCTCACCCCACCCGGACCCCCAGAAGCAGAGAAACTTCTAAAGCAGAGTGGAAGGGTGACAGCGGTCGGGGCCAGGGATGGTGGGGCAGGGCAGAGCCCCCAGCAGAGATGGGGGGTTCAGGGGCTACCGCACAGGGTGAGGGCCTCGGGGACGGGGTTCCAGGGCGGGCTGCTCACGTGTTCCAGGAAGCAGGCGCCCAGCTCGCTCAGGTGTGGCCGCTCCCGGTTGAACTTCTGCTCCAGCGCCTTCACGAAGGCCTTCTGGCACCGGTAGATGTCCTCGATGTTCCCGAAGATGGTTCGCAGCTGCTCCTCGCTGAACATGTCCACGCGCTTGCGACACTGCCTGAGGTAGCCCTGGGGGCGCGGGCGGTCAGGCTCATCTCCGGGTCCCCTCCACCCCCAGCCCCGCCAGCCCGCGAGCCTCACCTCGCAGATGTCGCGCAGGTGCTTGATGTAGTCCCGCTCGGTGCTGAGGATCTCGTTGATGACGTTGGTCCGCATCTGGTCCTTGCTGCTCTGCGCCTCAGCCCCGCCGTGCCCGGCCCCGCCATGCCCGGTCCCCGGCGCCGCGTCGTCCGCTGGCTCGTCCTGGTTCACCCGCAGCTGCAGGCAACACAGCCGGTCAGCATCCCTCGGGACCGCAGGGGCAGGAAGCCGCTCCGTCACCCGCACAGTGCCCGCAGGGACGGGGGACGCCAGGTCCGAAGGCGCCCCGTTCCCCGGCCTCCCCCTTACATTCGGCTCTGCCAGGCATAGTGCTCGGAACCGGGCACATGCTCACTGCAGGGCCTCTGAGCCAGCGCCTGCTCCTACTGAGCCCTCTAGGGGCTGTGAAGGAAGCAGACGGGTGATGTGGCCTTGCCAGCTCTGGGACTGTAACTAGGAAAGGCTTCGGTGCAGAGAGCGCTGTTCCTCCGGGAGGTCTGGGGCAGGAGAAGCACTCCCCTCCCCACAGCCCTCTGCCTGGTTCGGAGCCTGCGCCTGGATTCCTTCCCTGGAGACCAAAGGCTGCCTTAGGTCTGGGTTCGCTCCCGTGATCTCTTGGGTTAAAGACTTAGCTTGTTCCTGCCTCAGTTTCCTCAGGCGTAGCGATGGCTCCCAGATCCCAGGACTGTTGTGAAAGTTAGAACTGAGACGCCCCGCGCAGATGGTCTGCACAGCGCTTTGCAGATGCCTGGGAAGCCCAGCTGGCTGTGGCGGCTGTACTCTAACACACAGACACCACCCCCCCCCCGGCCCCCGCGCCCGGAGGGGACCACTTTTCTGACTCGTTCTTCACTGGCCGCTGAGGACTCCTGGAGGGAGGGGCAGGGGCAGGGTTGGAGTTGGTGGTGGCGCAGGAGGAAGGCTGTGTCTCGATTCCCAGGCCAGGCTTCC
>NW_020185327.1:7148447-7152415 GCF_003031525.2 Neophocaena asiaeorientalis asiaeorientalis
CACCCAGCCCTCTGCCTGCAGTCCCAGCGCAGCTATGAGTGGGAGGTCCACACACAGCACCCCAGACCCCAGAGCAGTTTCAGGCTTGCACTGCTGAGCAGAGCCAGCTGCCTCTTTACGGGGCTAGGAGAAGCTCGGGCCAGTGCGTACCCGCACAAAGCTTGCTGGAAACCAGCCCTCGCCGTCAGCGACCCGGCCCCACCACCACTCTCTGTTGGTGGCATCCATTACTTCGATGACGTCCCCGGCGTTGAAGCCCAGTTCCTGGTCATCCATGGTGACATGGTCCCAGAGTGCTTCAGCACAGACCACACTGCCATCGCTGATGAGCTGTGGAGAGAACCAGGGAGGGCAGGTCACGGGGGTGAGGGTGTTCCTGCCCTCTGTCCCCCACCCCTGGGAAGGGGGGATCCTGACTCGTGGTACAGAGGGGCAGACGGAGGCTCCCTCTGAGCCAGCCGCTCTTCGGGAGGCAGGGCTGTGCCCAGGGCATGTCTAGACTGGCGGTGAACTTGATCCTTGATTGCTAGAATCCTGGGGAAACACAGAATCTGAGGGCGAGCATGCTGCCCCCTCCTGCACACAGGGCACACACCTTCCTCCCGTCCCCCCGGGCCGTGATTAAACTATTGCCTCTCAGCTTCCCGTGTCTCTGCTCTGCTCCGTGATGCTGGCCTGGGGCACTGCCGGCTGCATCTCTGCTTGTGCCGGCCGTCCCCTGTGGCATCAGAGGGGACCTGAGAACTGGAGAGGGAGGGGGCTTGTTCCTTCCTAGTGGCTTCTTGTGGACCTGCAGTCTACCACCTGATTAGCAGCAAACACCGCTTCCCCAGGTCTGCTGGTGCCCAGCCACTGCAGTAGCTGGATCCGGTCTGCAGTGTTTTTTGAACGCCTGCAGAGCCAGTCTCGGCCCCCTCGGCACCAGCTGAGCAGCCCCCCTCCTCAGAGTTCTAGGCCTCCAGCTCACAGAATTCTCAGTTTTAATTATTCCAGTCTATTTCCTTCATTCCTTCACAGAAACCTCAGGGCTGTTCCTGAGCACTTCATGACTGAGTCACCCACTTTATACCTGGCTGACAATTCTCTATATTAATTTCTCTCTCCGGAAATGACTGGCGTGGTTCCTCCCTCCCGCATGATCAGAAATCGCATTAGGAGGGACGCTCCCCTCCCAGGCAGCCCCTGTGCTCAGAGCTCCGTTTTGCACTGGGCTGACTCCTCCCTGCTCATGTAATGTGGGCTGAGTGTCTACTCCGTGAATGACGAGTGGCTCCGTGAGCTTCGGGCAGCCCACCTCCTGAGCAGTGGGCTGGGGGCTGCCCAGGAGGTGAGGTATGTGCCCCTCTCTCCTGGGACCAGGTGTTGGCTCTGACTGTCACAGAGCTGAGCTGGCTCTTTGGCTAAGCAGTCAAGGCCTTGGGGCATCACCAGGCACGGCCTCTGTGCTGTTTCCTCCTCTGAGCTGCTGCCCAGTGGGGGGGTCACTTGTCTCCACGGCACCCCAAAGGGACAGGGTGAGAAGCAGGGGGTGCTTAGGTACTGGAGTGCACTCAGGCTGGGCCCTTCCTCCAGGGTAGGGCCTGAGAAAGCACGTTCACAAACCACCATGAGGTTCTTCATGTATTCTTGGGTTTAAACCTGCTCCAAACCCCAGTGAAACCACCCTTCAGAATAATCCACAGCTTATGTGTACACCCATCCTCACAGCAGCAGCTGTTCAAGGGCTGCAGATTCCCGTGGCCCACCCAGGGACCCTGGGCAGACAGCACTGGGCTAATCCTGGGGGCTGCAGGCCTCCTCAAGAAACCACTACTCATCCCAGCTAAGAAGACCTACTACAGGCTTGTCCTCTTCTGCAGGGAGAAACCTCCGGGCTGCAGTGCGGCCAGGATGAGACCAGAGGATTCAGCGAGGCCACGTGAGCAGAGCTGGCCAGCTGCAGCCCGGGAGCAGGCGTCAGGCTGGGCGGCCCACAGCCGGCACACGGGCACAAGCGGGCTGCCATCCAGCCCTCAGAGGATCTGGCCCTAGACCAAGAGGAAGCAGAGTGGCTCAAAGGTGGTGCAGTTGAGCCAGTGAGGACGTGGCTGCAGGTGAACATTCCCGTACAGGGACAGTGACCAAGGGTGACTTGGCCCATCAGGATGGAGACTATTTGGGAAGGTTTGTACGTTCTGAGTGATGAGTTACGGAGACTGGGGAGGGTTCACCCCTGGAGCTGCTTTCGTAACCTGAGGTTTGAATCTGGCAGGGAACAAAACTTCTGGTTCATTAAGCTTTGTAGTTTTGATCCTGGGGAAGTGGGTGTTCTGAGACTCCCTGTTCCGGCACGCACCTGCCAGTGCACATTCACAGGCTGGCTAATGGGATGCTACACTCTGATCTCTTGAGAACAATCTGCTAGATCGCAGGCGGATGCCGTCCATCCTCAGGTCACACGAGCTGCACGCGCTAGTCTCCAGGACAGCATGGAGGTAGTCCCCACTGCTAGAGCCCAGGCAGGGAGGAAGCACTGCAGACACACCCCACACAGCCCAGCTTCTGACCAGTTCCCTTCCCAGGTTAGTCCCACATGATATCAATCAGGTCAGGCATCTCCCCCTGTCCTCCACCTTCCCTCAAATGAGCCCTGAGCAAAATCCCCGCTTGCATGGCCCAGTGCCTCCTGCCTGCCCCCGCTTTATTCCGCCAGCCTTTGCGGAGAGGTGCGGGTCCTCCGCAGGTGGTCTCCTGCTCAGCTTTGGGAAGGGCTCCAGGTGTGGGGCAAAGAGGCAGGCTTCCCAGAGAGACCAGGATTCCTTACGCCTTTATGGACAAGCCCCCATACCCATCCTGACCCGTCACCTAGAAGCCCTTGATGGCAGGGGGTAGGGTAGGGTGACCTTTGTCACTTCCTTGTCCCAGCGACTTGCTGGGCACAGGGGACTTGATAGACACACAGCCATGAGCAACTCCCCTGATATCCCTGTGCCTCGGTCCCCATCAGAACCCAGAGTAACAGTGTGCTCTACCTGGGTCACCAGTCTCCCGTGTAGATCCACAAAGAGGAGGTGCTCAGACAAGGTACAGCTATGACATTAACCATTTATGTGACGTCACTAAGACAAGATGTAGCTCCAAGAGGTCAGAAACACATTCTACTTTCAGGACAGCCTGGAGGCTGCCAGGGCCAGTGCTGGGTGGGCTTCTGGACAGAGGCCCTTCCTGGCACTCTGTCTGAGGTGCAGCTGCACTGAAGCCAAAACTCAGGCTGGGCAGGCCCAGGGGCGAGGGTTCCGGGCTCCCTCATGGCCTGGCAGTGGGGAGCATACGCTGGCTCTGAGGTATGGGGTGTTTAAAACTGTGGAGGCAGGTGGGGGACTGTCCCGGACGGCGGGGGGCAATTTCAGGACGAAGACAAGCCAGGGACAGGGTGTTGGATCCCCTTTTGTGCCTCTGAGAGTTTGACAGGGCTGGGAAAGCCAGGCTCTGCCTCAAAGCGCCCCCTGATGACCACCCATCACCCTCCCCACCCTGCCCCACCTCCCAGCTGTCTCACACATGCACGCTGGTGCAGGAGTCCATGCCGACAGTCTGGGAACGCAACGCAGATCCCATGGGCCCCTGCGCACGCAGCCCAGGGGTGCCCACCTGCAAGGGGCGGGGTGGGGGGCGGCCTGCCTGCAGTGGGGGGCATGCTGACTGAGACCACTTATCTAACACCTAAAGTGGGAAAAGCAACTGCAGGCAACATAAGCAGAGGAGCCCACTCATCCTCAGACATCTCTCAACCCGCACAGAAAGGCATGTCCAGATCCGCTCACACGGTGGTCACATGTGCAAGGTTCCCTGACAACCAGACAGCTGCGGCCACAGCGGCATCTGCACCCTCAGTGAGACACACACACACACACACACACACACACACACACACACACACACGAGACACACATAAAGACCCCCATCGCACATATGTCACCGCGCCCCTA
>NW_020185327.1:7152544-7166972 GCF_003031525.2 Neophocaena asiaeorientalis asiaeorientalis
CCGCGCCCCTAAGTCACCCAGCCGGCCGTGCCCCGGGGGACGCGCACACAGACGGGCCCCAGCGCACGGGTTTGAGGTATAGGCCTCCCCTCGTGGGGCGGTGCAGGGCTCTCAGGGCCCCGCCTCGGGCAGCTGGGGGCTGGGGCGGCCACAGCCGGAGCCGGGCGGCAGGAAAGACGCGCAGCGGTGGAGGGGGCCCACGCCGGCGCCACTCACCCCGGCGGTCAGCGGAAGGCCAGCAGGAATATCAGCACGACATTGATGAGCACGAGCAGCGCCAGCACGGCGAAGACCACCACGCGCTGGGCGCCGGGGGGCAGGTTGCAGCGCAGGAGGGCGCGCAGGACGCTCCCAGGCGGCGCTGGGCGGTGCCGGGACTGCGGGGCACCGCGTTCGGCCCGGGGCGCCTCCACCCGAGGGGTCTCCGCGGTCCCGGCTCCGCGCGGGCCGGGCGCATAGGTGACCACGGTGGCGCTTGGGGTGCCAGGGGCCAGGGGTTCTGAGTCCTAACACCAAGGGCTGCCCTTGGCCCCGACAGCACAGATGAGTAAATGCGGCTCCGAAAGGTCGATTTGCTCTGTCATAAACTCGTCCAGGAATTTGAACTCTGGACAGACGGGCGGATCCGCGCTGAGATGCTCCAGAAAGGCCCTGACTCAGGACCTCTCCTACTGACCTTGCCCATCAGAGCGGCATTTTGTTCCTATGGGAAAGCAGCTGGCTTCTTCAGCCGCTAACCCTCCCTCCCCAGTTTCACTGAGGTATGATTGACAGAAATTGTATATATTTAAGGCGTACGACTTGATATACACTGTAAAATGACCACCACAATCAAGCCACTGTGGTGGCTGGATTACCATTTCCATCTCCTCACAGAGTTACCATTTTGTCTGTGTGGTGAGAACACTTTAAGAACTAACCACTCAGCAAATTGTAAGTACAATACAGTACTGTTAACAATACTTACCGTCCTGTCCATGAGATTCCCCAGAACTTATTCATCTCGCGTAATTAAAACTTTGTACTCTTTGACCAACATCTTCCCCCTTCTCTCTCCCCCAACCCCTGGCAGCCACTCTACTCTCAGATTCTGTGAGTTTGACTTTTAGATTACACATATAAGTGCAATCATGCAGTCTTTGTCTTTCTGTGTCACTTAGCATAATGTCCTCTAGGTTCATCCACCTTGTTGCAAAGGGCAGGATTTCCTTCTTTTTTAAGGCTGAATAATATATATACCACATTTTCCTTCATCCATTCATCCGCTGACGGACACTTAGGTGTTTCCATATCTTGACTATTGTGAATAATGCTGCAGTGAACATGGGAGTGCAAATATCTCTTTAAGATCCTGATTTCATTTCCTTTGGATATACATCCAGAAATGGGCAACGGTGTGTAAGGGTTTCTTTTCCCACATCCTCAAGAGCACTTATCTTTTGTCTTTTTAATAATAGCCATTGTAAGGTGTGAGGTAATGTCTCATTATGGTTTTGGTTTGCCTTTCCCTGATATTTGAATGTCCAGTAACATTGGGCATTTTCTTTTAAGAGATGTCTATTCAGGTCTCTTTGCCTATTTTTTAATTGGGTTATTACTATTATTATTTCTGGTTTGTTTTTTGGGTTCTTTTTTTTTTTTTTTTCTATTGAGTTGTGAGTGCCTTAGAGATTTTGGATATTAACGCTTTATGAGATATATGGTTTGCAAATATATTTTCCCACCCCATAGGTTGCCTTTTCACTCTGTTGATAGTTTCTTTTACTGTGCAAAGCTTTTTAGTTTGATGCAATCCCACTTGTCTATTTTTGCTTTTGCTGCCTGTGCTTTTCAAATGTGTCATATACAAAAATCCTGGCCCAGAACAATGCCGAGAAGCTTTTTCCTGTTTTCTTCTAGTAGGTTAATGGCTTCAGGTCTTATATTTGAGTCTTTAATCCCATTTTGAGTTGATTTTTGAGGGTCCGATTTCATTCTTCTGCACGTGGTTCAGCAGCTTTTGAAAAAAACCCTATGTCAGGTACCCGGTGGTTTCTACTGCCTCCCAGACAGAGCTTGCAACCTTAACCTTGCAGGGCTCAGAGCTCATGTGCAAGCCTGTCATTCCATCCACAGTGAGGAGCTCTGTCACAGTCACCGAGCCCCTCTGATGGGTCAGGAGGCAGCAGCTGAGGGGGCCGAGGAGACTGAAAAGCAGCTCAGAAGTGGGCAGAGGTTTCCAGGCTCCATGCTCAGCTCTGAGGCTCCTGGGGCAGGAGAAGCCCATGGAGGGGTTACGTGCAGAGGCTGGGTGTTCCCTTGTGGGTAGCTGTATGTTCGGGTTCCCTGTGTGTGTGCCAGCTCTACATGCATGTGAGTGAGTAGAGACGATGGTACCTGTGGACGTCACCATCCTGCTGAAGAGTGCAAGGGGACGCCGGGATGTATGTGCGCAGGTGGGTACCTGTGTGTGTGGCAGAGGAGGGCTGGGATGTGTCCAGAGAGGCTGTCTGCCCCCCTCAGATCCAACTGGGCCTATCTGTCTAGTTGGGGGAAAGAGTCTTCTTTTCCTGCCCAGTTCTTCAAATAACTGGCTCAAGATCTTCTCCCTTCAAGCTCTCACAAAGATTGTGGGGACTCCCTATTGCCCCAAATCCCAGCACTGGTAAGACTGTGTGACGCCTCTGGTGGGTTTGGACCCCTGACTTGAGTCATTGTGCCCCTGTGGTTGCAGAGCCATCGGACACCCAGGAAGGAGGGCACGGTGGGCTGTGTGACCTCAGGCCACCCGTCAGGGCGGTTCCAGGAAGCCACTGGTCAGCGCAGCACTGAGCGCTGTGGGTCTACAGGACCTTCCTGCTGCTGCCTGGCCTCGGGGGCGAGCTTCAGGACTTCAGCCACGGCTCAGCTCTGGGATGACGCTTGTGTCCCCTGTGCAGCTGAGCAGCCTGGGAGACGTGAAGTGGCAGAAGAACCTTGAACCTGGGCCGGGATGGAGGACGAGAGGTGGCTTCTGCCCCACCCCGGGGCACCCAGCCTTCAGATCCCAGTGATCTGGGTGTACGGCAGGGAAGATAGTAGCAACAGTATTTGTGTGTGTATTTCATGACCAAAAACAAAGCCAAAAAAGCTTGAAAACAAAGGCGTAGGCCCTTGAAAGATTCAGGCTGAAAGGATCCAAGCCAGGGAGGAGTAGAAGAGGCAGCAGGGCCTGGCCCGCCAGGCTAGCTGGGTGAGTGTGTAGGTCTGGGAGGGGCAGGACTGCTGTGGAGGGGGGTGACCTAGGTGTCCGGGACAGGGCTTCAGGAGGGTGAGGGAAGAGGAAGGCTGCTCTGGGCTGCTGGCCACGGGCACTTGCAGGCCTGGCGCTGGGGCCTTGAGTTGCTCCTGCCCCGTCTCTCGGAGACCTACGTCCGTTTTTCACCCAGCTCAGGGCGCGTGTGAGGGGTCTGGAGCCCTGACCAGTACTGGCCTCCTCCCTGGGGCTGGGGAGGGGGTGCAAGAGCTAAGTCAGGTGTGGGGACAGATAGCCAGGGTCACAGGCACCAGGGAAGGCAGAAACTCCTGGATGGAGGGACAGACCGCCTCCAGGAAGGGGTGGTCACAAGCCAGCCTCGCATCCTGCGATGTTCTCTAAATGCTCCACCAGGAAGTGCTGGGAGTAGGTGGATGGCCAGACTGTCTTCTCTCCTTGGTGACCCCACGGCCTGGGGGGCTGGGCCAGTCCAGCTTCCCACCTGCTGTGCTGGCCGAGTTACCGGCAAAGCTCTTTTTACGCTTTCAGCCCCAGGTTGGAGGACAAGCTTTATGTCTGTCTGCCCTCTAGTCTGGGTGTCATCTTCTCTCCGCAGCATGATCCAGGAGCTGCCCTCAGCGCCCCCTTGCCCTCCTGGAGCAGGTCTACACACAGGTGTTTGGAGGGGAGCTGGACATTCGAAGGCCCTCAGCTCCGTGCAGGAAGTGGGCAGAGCTGAGGGGAAGCCCAGCTCCACACGCATGCCGTCCTCCAGCACAGCTTGGCCTGGCCCGGAGGGGAGACTGCAATCTGCAGGGCGGTGGCTGAGCACCAGGAGACCCCAGGCCTCCTGGCTGGGGGCCGGTCCCATCTCACAACTTTGGGTGGGGAGGTTAAAAAGAAACAAGAACAATGTCTTCCAAAGACACTGCCTACTTTCAGCCCTTAACTCTTCAGAAAAAAAATCCCTGGGCTAAGAATGTCCTCAGGCCTGACCTCAGGGGTGACGCCAGCTCAGCAGAGCATGGCCGGAGCTGTGGGAGGCAGGGAGAGGGTGGGAGGGGGGTGAGGAATTGGGCAGACAGGCCCAGGCCTGGGCCCGGGTCACGGGCATCTGGCGGGGACAATACTGAAAGGAGAGGGGACACTTCTGGGCCCTGACGTTAACTCATGCTGCAGGAACTGGACAGTCACAAGGCACGAGGCACAAGTTAGGGGCAAGGGATACAGGATGAACAAGACATCTCCTTCCATTGGGGCACATGCAGACGAGGCCAGGTGCCCACACACAGCCGTGCAGTGCCTGCCGTCACCCCGGCGGTCAGCTCCCGGAAGGCAGGACGATGTCCTCTGCACAGCTCTGTCCCAGACCTGAGACACTGCCTGACACACACTAAACACTCAGTAAATGTGTGCCACATGCATGCAACACACACGTGCACACCTCACACTCAGATCTTCACGTGGTCACACACACACGCTCCTCATGTACCCAGGACACAAAAGGGCTTCGCTGCCCGCCCTGCATCGCCTGCTCTTCAGGCCAGCTGGTTTCGGTTGCCTCCTGCTTAGGAAATTGAAGAGCGATCCCTCCTTAGGTCACCAGGAACTAGACAGTGTCCCAATTTAGAACATGACACCAACGTATTCTTAGAAAATACAAGTGCACGTGTGAGTTTAGAGCAAGCCAGATGCTATTTAGTGTGGACTTCTCTCTGACACGTGTTGCTTCTATTATCTCCAAGCCTGAAACCCACACTGACCACCAGTAAGCCTTCTTGCCTCACACGCAAGAGCTGTGCGTGCCAGAGGGGCCAGGGATGCAGAGCAGGACGTGCTGATCTCGCAAGGCTGGGGGAACCAGCCTGTCATCGGAGAATCACCTCTTATGTCTCTTTGGAGTTCCTGATAAGATGAATCTATTTAATGCTGCCCAGGAATCGTAACGAATACAGCCTTTCCCGGGTACCCAGTACACCCGGGCACGGTGACTCTCCTACATGCCAGTGGGGCCCAGGGGCCTCATTCACCCCACAGAGAGGAAACAGAGGCCGGAGACGGGAATGACCTGCCGCAGGTCCTCCACTAGCCAGCAGCCCAGCCCCTGCCCCATGTCAGCCTTGTATCACTGGAGGGGCTCTGCTACCTGGCCCGGCCGTCCTCCTCCGTGGCATGCTGCATCCTCACCCTACCCTGGGCGCACGCCCAGGGTCCAGGGAAGACCAGCACCCTGGGAGCGCTGAGGGCTCTAAACACAGGTACAACACCACCGCGCTGTCCACTCAGTAACCTCAAATACCAGGCAGGACCTTTGAACCAAAGAGGAAACAAATTCTCTAAGCAGCTAAAATAGGTCCTATACAATTCATGGTCTAAATTGCCTTCATTGCCCTTGGCCAGAGCCTACTTGTTCTTCTAGAGCACTCCTGGCTCTTGGCTTTCGTCATCCAAAGCATCTTAGAATGGACAATTTTTTAAGGGCCAAAAAGGCACCTCCCCACCAGCAGCATGATGTGATGGACCAGATTCCACCACTAGGTAGGAGATGAACAGCTATAAAAAGTAGACACGAGAGCTCTAACGACGCAGCACTGCTGGCCAATCAGATAACCCCACACAGAAAGTTTTATGTTACTATTCCTTCCTCATTACCATCTGCGTCATTGGAGGTTGAGAACCCACTGCGTGCCACGTTACTTACGTTTGTCCGTCCTCCTGTAACCGTACGGTCATCCTATTTTACAGCTCAGCACTCAGAGGACTACCTGCCAGTTACCTACCACATTATGTTCAACAGCCTTCTCCAAATTAAGTGAAAAAGAAGAAGGGGAGAAAAGAGAAGTATGAGTGAGAAAAACAGAGGAGCGTCCAGGTCTCGAAATTTCTCCTTCCTTGGAGAATACCAAAGGAGGACTTGGCATGGGGACCAGTTTTGCCTAGATAAAGTTTTGTACTGATTTCTTCTGCTTAGGTAGGAACAGTAAAAAGTGGTAACGTATACTACACAGTTGTCATAGCGACAGCAATACTCTGTAAGCTCTTGGAGTCAATAGGGAAGAAATCACGTGCCTTGCCCAGGTCCTGCCCAGGCAACTTGTTGAGAGGTCAGGGGCTAAGCCCTGGCCTCCTTCCTGCCAAGCAGAGCTTCTTCCATCCAGGACAGCGGTTACAGGAGTTACATCACAGGTCCTGGGTACCACACCTGCTATTCTGGGTTCCTTCTAGGCCCCTTGAGGGCAGAGGGGAGGGTCCTGGATTTGACAAGCTCTGCTCCTGGACACCACATTCTAAAGTGAGAGCCACAGGCTGAAACTGTGTGGAGTGCACGCCGGTGCCACTGTCATCTGCTTGGAACACAGACTGTGGACATCCAGGCCTGCATGAGCGTGCTGAAGTCGCCCCGATGGCCAGGCCGTGCGTTCCAGCCCCATCCCTTCACCCATGCAGCCCTGACCCTACCTCATTGATGGCCAGCTGCTCGCCGCCCCCTCCAGGGTGGCTGTAGTGGTGGCTGGAGCTGTGCACGTCCTCGTACAGGTCCTCCTCACTGCCTGCCTCGTCCGCACGGAGCGCCGTGTCCAGAGCTCCATCAGGGAGGGCTGGAAGGAGAGAGAGAGCAACTGCTAAGGGAGAGCGATGGAGGGGACACGCGGAGAAGGAGACGAGCCTTCCCGGGATAAATGCTCCTTCTGTAAGAGGAGGGAGAGGGTCTGGGAGCCAGGTTCCCACACCATTCTTGCTGCAAAAACACAGTCTGGTTGAAAAAGTGCACTGGTCGACTTTCACACGTCACTGTGAATCACCTACCATTTGGTCCCCACCAGCTCCGTAAACAAGGATGCACAACTATGTGCCGTGACATGACACTCGAGTCCCCTCCCGTTGAATTCAATTCAAAACCACTTACCAGTGTGTCAGGTATACATAGTATACTTTACCATACCTCATACATGGCATAAGGCCCTTAAAAATGCTAACGACTTCTTATTAAACATATATGTATATATCTCCAAAGAAATATACAGTATATACATGCAAATATTGTTTGAAAATTAATAAAATGAACACCTGTGGAACTTATCATCATGTTTTAGAAAATTCCAGAATCTTAGAATTCAACCTCCTGTATATCCTACTCCAATCCCATTCCCCTCTCTTTCCTTTAGAGATATCCAATATTTCAAGCTTTCTATAAATTATACAGGCTATCTTTGTTTCAGCATTTATTTCTGTTGAGTTTCGCATGGTTTGACCTCATATAAATGGAACCATCCAGTAACTTTTCTTCTCCAACTGGCTTTTTTACTCAACAGCTCATGGTGTTGTGAAGATTCAGTCTCCCTGACGCACAGTCTTGCATTTTGTGAGTATTTGCAGCTTTGCGGGGGCACTGCACTGCTGCAGAACATCGGGTGTTTCCCATGCTGTTGCTGGTACAAATGATGGTGCTGTAGACACATCCACGTACCGCCTGGGCATAGGTCGCAGACTTTCTCCCAGAGTTTCCCAACCTCTTTTTCATTAGTACCCCCGCCCAAAGAGCCTTTTATACATTGTTTTCCTATTGACCCCAATGAAATTTTAATACCACGAATATACTATGTATTTCAAAGTCCTGTTGCTCTTTGGTGGATCACAAACCATTGTAATAGCTATAAGATTTTCACCCTCTTGGATGAAACCATTACCCGTGGAGTGAATTCACGCTCCTGGGTATAGACACCTAGGTATGGCATCCCTGGGTCCTGGGTATGCCAAACTGTCCCCTAAGCTATCCTATCAACTTAGACTTCAGACAGTGTGTAGGCATGTTTCCAGCTCTACATCCTCCCAACTCTTGGGATGGGCATTGTCAGTTTCATTTTTGACAGGCCGATAGGTATGAAATGGGATCTTAGTGTAGTTTTAATTGAAAATTCCTGCTTACTAATGTGTTGAACATCTTATCTTCTATGTTTATGGATTATCTGTATTTCCTTTAATGTGAAGTGTCTACTGAGTGTTTATTTTTAATATAATCATTAATGTAAAAATATATTTCTATGTATGTATAGTTTATATACATACACTTTCCCCCTCTATTCTGGATACCCATCTGTGCCACAAGTATAATCTCCCTGTTTGTGGCATGTCTTGTCTCTTTAAAAAAAATTTCTTTTAATTTTACTGTGGCTGCGTTGCTTGGGTCTTCGTGGCTGTGCGTGGGCTTTCTCTAGTTGCAGCGAGCAGGGGCTACTCTTCATTGTAGTGCGTGGTCTTCTCATTGCAGTGACTTCTCTTGTTGCAGAGCACGGGCTCCAGGTGCACGAGCTTCAGTAGTTGTGGCTCGCGGGCTCTAAAGCGCAGGCTCAGTAGTTGTGGCGCATGGGATAAGTTGTTCCGCAGCATGTGCGATCTTCCTGGACCAGGGATCAAACCCGTGTGCCCTGCATTGGCAGGCGGATTCTTTAACCACTGCGCCACCAGGGAAGTCCCAAGATGAGGACTCTTTTCTAAAAAAAGTGTAACCATAGCACATATCTAAAACAGACTATAGTCTATTGAAAGTTGTCTGTCATACCTTTTCCCTCTAAGGCATTAAAAAAATCTTTTTATTTTGAAATAACTATACAGTATAGGGTGTTCTGACTCTACTGCAGAGAGGTCCTGTGTCCCCTTCACCTAGTTTTCCCCAGTGATTACATTTCATATGACTCCAGGAAACTGCCCTTGGTACAAGACATGTAAATGGTTCTATGTCATTTTATCACCTGTGTAGATTTGTGTAACCTCCAAGGCAATCAGTATGTAAGCTTCTGAGGTTGACTTTTTTCACTCAGGCAAATGCCCTTGAGATCCATCCAAGTGGTTGCTTGTATTTTTACTTCATTCCTTTTTATTGCTTAGTAGTATTCCATGTAATAAATGTGCACATTTTTTTAAACATTCACCCATTGAAGGACATCCGGGTGGTTTCCAATTTTAGGCTGTTACAAATAAAGCTACGAGGAACTTTTATGTATAGTTTTTTGGGTGGACATAAGTTTTCATTTCTCTGGGATAAATGTGATTGCCCAGGAGTGCAACTGCTGAGTCATATGACAGTTGAATGTTTCGTTTTTTAAGGAACTGCCAAACTATTTTCCAGAGTGGATGTGCCATTTTACATTCGCACCACAATGTATGAAAGATTCAGTTTCTCAGCATCCTTACCAGCATCTGGTATTGTCGCTATTTTATACTTCAGACATTCTGATAGGTGTATAATAATATCGCATCTTGGTCTTAATTTGCATTTCCCAAAAGGCAGGTGCTGTGGAACATCTTTTCATGTGCCTATTTGCCATTCATATATCTTCTCTGGTGAGGTATGTCTTCATGTTTTTTGCCTATTTTCTATTTCTATTGTTTATTGTTTTAATGTTGAGATTTGAAAGTTCTGTATATATTCTAGACATGAGTCCTCTGTCAGATACGCGGTAAAAGTTCTGTGTATATTCTAGATATGAGTCCTTTGTCAGATATGTGGTTTGCATGTATCTCAGTCTGTTGCTTATCTTTTCATCCTCTTAACAAGGATTTCACAGAGCAAAATTTTAAATTTTGATGAAGTTCAATTTATCAAATTTTCCTTTTATGGGTGATGCTTTTGGAGTCACATCTAAGAACTCTTCACCAAATCTTAGTTCCAAAAGATTTTCATTTATGTTTTTTCCTCTAAAACCTTTATAGTTTTACCTTTTACACTTAAACCTATGATTCATTTTGAGTTTTTTTGTATAAAATGTGAGATTTAGGTCAAGGTTCATTTTTATTGCCTATGGATGTCCAGTTGTTCCAGCACTATTTCTAAAAAAAAAACTTTCCTCTACTGAATTGTTTCTGTACTTTTGTCAAATATCAGTTAGCCAAGTGGGGACATTACTATCAATTTTACAGAAATAAAAAGAATTATAAGAAAATACTAGCAACTGAACTGTTATACACCAACAAATTAGATAAACTAGATTATATGAGTAAATTCTTAGAAAAACACATGTACTAAAACTGACTCAAGAAGAAATAGAAAATCTGAATAGACCTATAATCACCAGGGAAATTGAATCACAAACTTCCCAACAGAGAAAAGCCCAAGATTTGATGGCTTCACTAGTGAATTCTACCAAACATTTAAATAACAATTAACATTAATCTTTCTCACACCTTCCAAAATACTGAAGAGGAAGAAATACTTCCTAACTCATTAAAGCCAGACAAAACACTATTGAAAAAAGAAAACTGAAGACAAATATCTTTCATAAATATACATGCAAAAATTCTAAACAGAGGACTAGTATACCAGTAAACTACTAGTAAAGTGAATTCAACAGCATATTAAAAGGATTATATATCTTGACTGATTAGGATTTATTTCTGAAATACAAGAATGGTTCAACATATGAAAATCATTCAATGTAATATACAACAGTAATAGAATGAAGGGAAAAAACCCTACATGATCATCTCAGTTGATGCAGAGAGAGCATTGACAAAATTCGACACTATTTCATGATAAAAACACACAAACTAGGAATAGAAGGGAATGTCCCCAATATGATAAAGGCCATATATGAAAAACTCACAGCTAACATCATACTTAATGATGAGAAACTGAAAGCTTTTTCCTTGAGATTAGGGAAAAGACAAGGAGGCCTGCTTTCACCGCTTCTATTCAACACAGTATTGGAAGTTCTGGCCAATTAGGCAAGAAAAAGAAGTAAGAGTCATCCAACTTGGAAAGGAAAAAGTAAAATTATTTCTGTTTGTAGATGACAGAATCTTATATGTAGAAAACTCTGAAGATCCACAATAGATTGTTAGAGTTTATAAATAAATCCAGCAAAGTTGGGGGATATAAATCAACACCAAAAAATCAGTTTTATTTCTATATACTTGCAATGAACAATTTGAAAACAGAAATATTTTATATTCCATTACAGTAGCATTGAAAATAATAAAATACTTAGGAATAACTTTAACCAAGGAGGCAAAAGATTTGTACACTGAAAATTCCAACATTGCTGAAAGATATAAAAAGAAAACCTAAATAAATGGAAAGACATCCCATGTTCATGGGTTAATAGATTTAATATTGTTGAGATGACAATAATACTCAAAGCAATCTACAGATTCAATGCAATCCCTATCAAAATCCCAATGGCATTTTTACAGAAATAGAAAAACTTATTCTAAAATTCATATGGAATCTCAAGGAACCCTGAATATTCAAAATTATCTTGAAAAAACTAAGCTGGAGGGCTCACATTACCTGACTTCAAAACTTGCTACAAAGCCACAGTTATCAAAACAGTGTGATACTGGCACAAGGATAGACATATATTCTATTGGTCTAATAGAATAAAATAGAGACCCCAGAAATAAACCCTCACATAAATGGTCAGTTGATTTTTGACAAAGGTGCCAAGATAGTCAGTGGGGGAAAAGACAGTCTTTTCAATAAGTAGTGTTGGGAAACTGAATATCCACATGCAAAATAATGAAGTTAGGTCCTTACCTAATGCCGTATACAAAAATTAACTCAGAATGGATCAAAGACCTAAACATAAGAGCTAAAACTGTAAGACTCTTTGAAGAAAACAGGGGAAAGGTTTTATGACATTGGATGTGGAAATTATTTCTTGTATATGACACCAAAAGCACAGGCAACAAAAGAAAAAATAATAGCTAAACTGGACTACGTCAAAATCTTAAAGTTTTGTGCATCATAGGATACTTTCAAGAAAATGAGATAGCAGCCCACTGAATGGGAGAAAATATTTGCAAATCATATATCCGATAAGGGACTAATATCTAGAAATATATAAAGAACTCCTACAATTCAAGAACAACAGCAACTACAACAAACTCATTAAAAAACGGGCAAATGTCTTGGGTAGACATTTCTTCAGAAAAGATATACAAGGCAGCTGCTGTGGAAAAGAGTTTGGCAGGTCCTCAAAAAGCAAAACATAGAATTACCACATGATCTAGCAATTACACTTCTAGGTATGTACCCAAAAGAATTGAAATCAGGGACTCAAACAGATATTAGTACACCAATGTTCATGGCAGCATTACTCATAATAGCCAAAAGGTGGAAATAACCCAAATGTCCATCAAACAGATAAATGGAAAAACAAAATGTGGTATTTACATACAATGAACTATTATTCAGTCATAAAAAGGAATGATGTTCTGATACACACTACAACATGGATGAACCTTGAAAATACTATGCTAAGTGAAATGAGCCAGACACTAAAGGACACATATTGTATGATCCCATTTATATAAGGTACCTAGAATAGGCAAATTCTTAGGGACAGAAAATAGATTCGTGGTTACCAGGGGCTGTAGGGAGAGGGGAACAGGGACTTATTGCTTAATGGAACAGGGAGTGATGAAAAAATTTGGCCATATATAGTGGTGATGGTTGCGTACCTTGTGAAAATAATGCCACTGAATTATACATATAAAATGGCAAATTTTAAAACATATTTTATCACAATTTTTAAAATTAATAACATACAAAACAATTTGCATTTTGTACTTTACATGGGTGAGTTGTATGGTATGTGGTTTATATCTCAAAAAAGCTGTTTTAAAAATTGTTCGGTTATACTTGTTTGGCACTATTTCTGGATTCTCTATTTTGATCCATTAATTTACTTGTTTGTTCTTCTCCAATATCACACAATCTTGTTTTCTATAGTTGTATAATAATTCTTGAAATTTGGTGGAGTGGTTCTTCTTTATTCCTCTTTTTTAGAACTATTTTAGCTATTCTTGTTCCTTTGCCTTTCTCTATAAACATTAGAATAATCTTGTCTACAGTTATAAAAAAACCTTGCTGGGATTTTGGTAGAAATTGTGTCAAACCCATGTATTGATTTGGAGGTAACTGACATCTTTACTCTGTTGCGTCCTCCAATCTGTGGAATATCTCTCCATACTTAGATCTTTGATTTCTTTCAGTGCTGCATTATTTTAAAGCAAATCCCAGACATCCTATAATTTAATCTGTAAATCCTATATAGTATATGTCTTAAGAGATACAGAGTCTGTCTCTCTGCCACACCTTCTTCTAGGAGAATTTAAAAATCAATCATCTCTTTGAGGAAATAAAACAGATTCTTTGTAAGAGTTACTACTTTTCTTGGCTCTCTCTTAGCCAGTCCCAGTTGAGGTCTCAGCAGCTCACAAAATAGTTGCTTATCTAGCAAACCTGCAGCCTGGGAGGAAAGGAAAGCAAGTTTCAACATGAATCTGCCAATATTTTTAGCATCATCTAATATCTAGCTTCCAGCACAGGGTCTGGGACAGAGGAGGTGTTTGCGTAAATGAAGGAAGTAGGAGACCGTTCACAGGAGAGTGAGTGGAGGTGGCAGTGGGAGGACCACCCCAGGACTGCAGTCAGGACACCCAGGCCCAGTGCTGGTCTGCAAACGGCCAGGGGGCAGAGCTAGTCATCTGTCCTCCGAGATGCGCTCAAACTCCTTTCATATAAGCAAGGCCCTTGGAAGGTTCACATGCCGTTAACGTACATGAAAGCATTAAAGGGTGTGGTCCTGTGCTCCGCAAGCATCTTCGGGTGAATAAATGACACGGCCGGGTCAACACAAAATCAGTCTTGATTTTGGATATTTAATTTTTATGTAGGAAGACAAGCCAGCTGTCTGATCCATTATGAGATTCTAATAACTTAGAACTTTTAGACAGCAACACAGCTAAGAATTCTGGATTCTAGACAAAAGATTGGCAAGGGCCCCTTTACCTCTGAGGAACAGCACCCAAACAATCTTCTGTCTCCACTTAAAAGGAAAAGCAGTGGTTCTTCCAGTGAGGAGAGAATGCCGCTCTGTGCTGCCCTAGAGCCCTGGAGAAGAGTGGTTCTCAAAGTGGGTCCCTAGACCAGCAGTATCCCTTGGGAACTTGTCAGAGACGCAGTTTCTTGCCCCTCCCCAGACCTGCTGAATCAGAAACTCTGGGGTGGGCCCAGCAGGCTGTGTGACTTCAGGTGATCTGGTGCAGAGCTCAAAGCCTGAGACCCACTGTTCTCAGTCAAGAGCCCTTAACAAAGTGATTTGCTAACTCCCAGGAAATTCTGCCCCAGCACAGTCAGGGCAGACGGTCTTTTGGGGTGGCCGCAGGGCCCCTTTAGGAAACTCTAAAGAGCCTGGCATACAGTCTCTAGTT
>NW_020185327.1:7167015-7255312 GCF_003031525.2 Neophocaena asiaeorientalis asiaeorientalis
TCTGGGGAGGTGTCGGCAGCTCTGGCTGCTCCCCCAGCACCCACTGGCCAGGGGCTTCCATTTATCACATCTATGCACTTGTTTGTTCCTTTCTGAATTCACTGAAAAGTGTTCAGTGCCTATTGTGTTTGTGCCACTAGACACACACGGGGTTCTGAGGACACAGTGTGAATAAGACAGACACCCCCCTGCTCCCGTGGAGATCAGAGTCCAGCAGGAATAGGGGTAAACAGTGATGAAGCGGCGAGCACAGGAGCCCCTGCCCAAGGGTGTGAGGTCTTGGCCACCCTGAGCTGGGGGTGACCTGGGGGGGAGGGGAGTACTGCAGAAGGGTGAAGAGTGTTCCAGGCAATGGAGACAGCATCAGGCCCCAGACGCAAGTGGGATGTTGTTCAAGGACACAGAAAGGTCCCAGAGATCCAGGAATAGAGAAGGGGGAAGGGACAGCAGGGGTGAGGTCTGACGGCCCTTCCTAGGAAGGACAGTTGGTGCAGGGAGTGTTGTCCTAGGCAGCCCCGTGCTGAGTCACCAGAGTAAATGCTCAGGCCTCAGCCTCACGGGCTTCTCACCACATCCTAATGACACGAACAAGAAGGCTAAACTCTGTGCCCCATTCTGTAGGTGGGGAAGCTGGGGCCCAGAGAGCTAAAGTTCCTTTCCCCAAATCACCCAGATCTCTGGGCTGTTTTCACCAGACTGAGTCTGTTTAAATTCTCTTCTCTCCTGTATGAAGGGTTCCTGCTGATGGTGAATCAGACGAGGGTGGTACAGTCTGTGTTTGCTGCTGGGGGAGCAGGCAGCCCAGGCACCGCCTCCCAGCTGGACCAGACACAAGAGCCGCTTCTCGCACTGCGCTGACAGTCTGGTCTGGGAGCAGCAGCGCTGGCCCAGGGTGGAGAGGGAGTGGGCCCCCAGGGCCCCCCATGCCAGGCTGTCCTCGCCACGTGACTGCTCTCTCCTCATGTGCCCTTGCTCAGCTGTTGTCGTCTCCCTTCCACTCTAAATCCTGTCCAGCTTTCAGTTTAAACAAAAGGTTTGTTACTGTTGTTGTTTTAATAGACTTTACTTTTTTCACTTTTTTTTTTTGGCCCAGAGGCACTCGGGATCTTAGTCCCCCAACCAGGGATCGAACCCGGGCCCCCTGCAGTGGAAGCATGGAGTGCTAACCACTGGACCTCCAGGGAATTCCCTAGACTTTACTTTTTAGAACTGTTTTAGATTTATAGAATAATTGGGCAGACAGTACAAAGAATTCCCATACACCCCACACCAGTTTCTCTTATTAAGATCTTACATTGACAGGGTACATTACTCAGAATTAATGGACCAATATTGATACATTATTATTATTAATTAAAGTCCATACTTTTCACAGTTTTTCCGTAATATCCTTTCTGTTCCAGGATCCCATATCACATTTAGTGATCTCCTCAGCTCAAGATTTTTGATTTAGGTCCCACGAAGCCTTGCTTTTGCGTGCTTCTGAATGCTTTTTCATTCAGCAAATAAAACTTCTATAGACATCTATAGTACCAAATCTGAATCCCCTCTGCACCTCAAGGCTTACTCAGGGTTTTCTCACAGGAAAGACTCTGACCTTCTTTCGTCCTCCCCAGCCTCCCTGTTCTCTTACTGCTGAGAGTAAAATAACTTTTACTGGGAATTTACAGTGTACCACCTACTAACATATCAGATTCAAGCCTACTTGTGAAATAGGTATTATTAGACACATTACACAGATAAAGACTTGGGGCTCACAGAGGTTAAGACACTTGCTAAGGTCTCACAGGCAGCCAGCAGCAGAGGCAGGATTAAAACTTGCCCAAATGCCACACTCTTCCCTGCACCTCTCTAGGGCCTCCGAACTGTCCGGCCTCCCTGAGCACACAGCTGCTTGTTTCCCCGTGGCCTTCTCTCCCATGAGAGAGAAGGCCACGGGGAAACATGTGCTGCATGTGGCTGTTTGCTGCCATGGTTCCCTATTATTCAAAGAATTAGGGACCTCCCTGGTGGTCCAGTAGTTAAAACAACATGCTTCCACTGCAGGGGGCATGGGTTCGATCCCTGGTCAGGGAACTAAGATTCCACATGCGCGGTGTGGCCAAAAAATAGGAAAAAGAAAAAAAAAAGAAACAAAGAATTAAGTTCCAGGGAAATCAGTCAAGTAGGCCTTCATGTATAAAAGATGCTTTCTGGTTATAATTATCAATACTTCAGAAAGCAATTACACTAAAAATATGTCATGTCATGCTTAGCAGTAAGTGAAACATGATTTTTGATACATGGCTCTTTTATGTTAGACAAATGTGATGTGGAAAATTTAGGTAATAACTTTGATTTTTTAATTTAACATAATGAGCCCACAATATAATATTCTAGATCATAGACTTTTGTAATACAAAACCAAAGAAGGCAATGTTTTTACCAAATTACAAGTTTTGGTAAATCAATACAATATAATATAATGAAATTATGTCACATAATACTTTAATGAAAAAATTCATTTTCACCTCAGTACTGTGCAAGGCAATAAAATCATATCATGCATTACTTTATAATAATTTTCACTGCAAAAAATTAAACATCATGATTTTTCATGGTAGATTTAGCTGAGCAGTTATTTTTAACAAATTAAGCTTTTAAAAGCTTTTTAAAAAATGATACAGTTTCCTACTTTTAGTGTGTAAGCTGCTTAAGTTAAATGCAACAGGACAATCTTATGTATCTAAAAGATGTCTCTGCCCAAACATTTAAAGAATTAATGCCAACCCTTCTCAAACTCTTCCAAAAAACTGAAGAAGGAACACTTCCAATCTCACTTTATGAGTCCATAACTCTCCTGATACCAAAACCAGACAAAGACAACTTTTTCTGACAAGAAAACTACAGACCAATATCCCTGATGAACATTGATGCAAAAATCCTCAACAAAATACAACACATTAAAAGGATCATACACCATGACCAAGTAGGATTTATCCCTGGGATGCAAAGATGATTCAATGTGTGAGAATCAATTAATATGAAATAACACATTAACAGAATAAAGGATGAAAATCACATGATCATCTCAATAGATGAAGAAAAAGTTTTTGACAAAATTCAACATCCTTTCCATGATTAAAAAATCTCAACAAACAAGTAATAAAAGGAAAGTACCACAACATAATAAAGGTCATGTATGAAAATTCCACAGCTAACATCATACTCAATGGTGAAAAACTGAAAGCTTTTCCTCTAAGATCAGGAACAAGACAAGGATGCCCACTCCCACTACTTCTATTGAGCACAGTACTGGAAATCCCAACCAAAGCAATAAGGGGAATAAAAGATGTCCAAATTGGGAAGGAAGTAAAATTGTCCCTGTTTGCAAATGACATGATCTCATATACAGAAAACTCTGAATATTCCATAAAAAAACTGTTAGAAGTAATAAATGAATTCGGTAAAATTTCAGGATATGAAATCAATGTACAAAAATCAGTTGTGTTTCGATACTCTAACAAAGACTTTCTGAAAAGGAAATTAGGAAAGCAATCACATTTACAGTAGCACCAAAAAAGAATAAAATACTTAGGAATAAGCTTAACTAAGGAGGTAAAAGACTTGCCTACAGAAAACTGCAGAATATTGAAGAGAGAAATGAAAGAAGACACAAATGGAAAGATATCTTGTGTTCATGGATTGGAAGATTTAATATTATTGAAATATCCATCCTACCCAAAGTGATCTACAGATTCAATGCAATCTCTATCAAAATCCATAAGGCATTTTGTTTTACAGAAATAAAAAAAACAACTCTGCAATTCATATGGAAGCACAAAAGACCACAAATAGCCAAATCAGTCCTGAGAAAGGACAGACATCCTGATTTAAATATATTATGAAGTTATTCAAACAATACAGTACTGGCATAAAGACAGACATATAGACCAATGGAACAGAATAGAGAACCCAGAAATAAACCCACACGTATATGATCAGTTAACTTTCAACAAAGCAGCCAAGAATATACAATGGGGGAAAGATAGTCTCCTCAATAAATGGTATTGGGAAAACTAGATATCCACATAAAAACGAAGAATGAAATTGGACATTTATGTTATACCTTAAAACAAAAATCAACTCAAAATGTCTTAAATGTAAGACCTGAAACTTTAAAACTCCTAGAAGAAAACATAGGGGAAAAGCTTCATGATATTTGTCTTGGCAATGATTTCATGGATATAACACCAAAAGAACAGGCAACAAAACCCAAAATAAACACGTGGGACTACATCAAACTAAAAAGATTTTGCACAGAAAAGAAACAATCAACAGGGTGAAAAGGTAATCAATAGAATGGGAGAAAATATTTGCAGACCACATATCTGATAAGGGGTTAATCTCCAAAATATATAAGGAACTCCTACAACTCAATGCCAAAAACCCTAATAACTCAATTAAAAAATTGGCTAAGGACTTATATAGCTATTTTTCAAAAAAAGATGTACAAATGGCCAACAGGTATATGAAAAAAATGCTCAAAGTCTCTAATCATCAGGGAAATGCAAATCAAAACCACAATGAGATAGTACCTCACACCTGTCAGGATGGCTATAATAAAACAAAAAAACAAACAAACCCAAAAGAGGATGAGAGGAGAGGATGTGGAGAAACTGAAACTCTTGCACACTCTTGGTGGGAATGCAAAATGCTGTAGCTGCTATGGAAAACAGGATGGAGAGTCCTCAAAAAATTGAACTACCCTATGATCTGGCAACCCCACTTCTGAATATTTATCCAAAAGAATTGAAATCAGGATCTCAAAAAGGTATTAGCATTCCCATGTTCATAACAGCACTGTTCACAATAGCCAAGATGTGGAAACAACTTAAATGTCCAGCAGCAGATGAATGAACAAAGAAAATGTGGTATACACATACAATGAAATACTATTCAATCTTAAAAAAGAATGAAATTTTGCAATATGTAACAGCATGGGTGCGACTTGAGGTCATTATGCTAAGTGAAATAAGTCACTCACAGAAAGACAAATACTGCATAATTCCACTCATAAGAGGTATCTAAAATCAACTCATAGAATCAAAGAGTGGAATGTAGTTGCCAGTGACCAGGAGGAGGGGCAAATGGGAGTTAGCAGAAAATGAGCATAAAGTTCCAGTTAAGCAAGATGAGTAAACTCTAGAGATCTGTGTACAGCATTGTATCTATAGTCAAAAATAATGTAATATACACTTAAAATTTTGTTAAGAGGGTATATCTCATGTTAAATGTTCTTAACCACAATAAAATAAAATTAAAAATAAAATTGTCTTTGCCTTATTGTGAGGTTGTCCTTAAATGAGGTAAGCATGTGAAGCTTTAATGTTTATTTTGTGCAGGTTGAGCTTGCCAACACCAGTTTCAAGTTAAGTAACTTTTCAAATGTTGTTACATCTTCACATGCACAGTGGAACCCTAAATGTTAGCTGGTCTTTACAACTAACCTCATTCTTCTTGACCTTTCTGCTTGGAAGATCTGAACTTCTCTTCAGCTTAGATCCAATGTTCATGCAGCCTTTCTTTAGCCTGTTATTTAAAAAATCCTGCCTAAAAAAATCCTGCCTAATATGTAGTCACACCTTTTTTAAAAATTTTATTTATTTATTTGGCTGTGTTGGGTCTTAGTTGCAGCACATGGGATCTTTCATTGTGGCACAGGGGCTTCTCTTTGGTTGTGGCATGCGGGCTCCAGAGCACATAGGCTCAGTAGTTGTGGTGCGTGGGCTCTCTAGTTGTGGCACGCAGGCTCTAGAGTGCACAGTCTCAGTAGCTGTGGCGTGTGAGCTCTCTAGTTGTGGCGCACAGTCTCCAGAACGTGTGGGCTCAGTAGTTGCAGTGTGCAGGCTTGTTGCCCTGTGGCATGTGGGATCTTAGTTCCCCAATCAGGGGTCATACCTGTGTCCCCTGCATTGGAAGGCAGATTCTTAACCACTGGACCACCAAAGAAGTCCCTGGCACCTTTTAAATAACAAATATAGATAAATATATTGTGAGATTGGAGAGACCTGAGGGAATTTGTGGTTTACACTAATCTTTGTGATCATTTCTCCATAAATGCTGCTGTGAGTGTCTTATGCTCCTTCCTTCAGAGGAGCAAAAATTCTTCAATTTTAGCATTTAATATTTGAAGATACTGTATTTGTCATAAGTCCCAAGTAATTGCTAAGGTAATTCCTTTCACAGTGTTTATGGCTTTTTGAGTCAGAATAGTTTTTCCTGGATCTTGAAGATGTAGTATGTATATAAGCCTCTCATATTCTACATGTAAATGAAACATTGGTAGACTTCATTTCTACTGTTCTGTCCATAGAATCAACTGCAGAATGTTCTTGCAATATGTCTTGATTCATGCACTATGAATATGTGATTTCGTAACAGAAGGCATTCCCCACTATGTGCTCTGAAGCCTATGGCTGTGTAACTGTCAGTGTGAGCTATCTGCGGTTGGCCACAAACCCTCTGGGTTCACATTTGGGTGTTTGGACATTTTGGTGCTGCAGTCATTGTAATGGCTTGCCTTAAGTGGTTGAAGATGTGCTCTAGGGCTGGCATCCTGCTTGGTTAGGCAGTGCGGCACAAAGCGGCACCTGCCCTGCCCCAGGTGGCTGGGCCTTGCCTCAGGTGGCTTTGGTCCTGGTGATGAAAACTCACTTGAATTCTCCAGCTTGGAGATTTCTCTTCAACTCCTGGCTCACAGTTCCAACCACCTGCTTGCTCTTCTGCCTAGAGGCCTGACAGGCATCTCAAAGTTCATATGACCTAAGCAGAACTGCCCATCCACCCACACCTGCTCGGCTCACAGGCATCCGTATCTCAACAGTCCACAACCGTGCTCTTTCAGTTGCTCAAACTCAAGCATGCTACGATAGAAAACTATCAAACCACAAAAGGAAAAATAAAGAAAGGAACAAAGAAGAAACACAAAATCAACTGGAAAACAAGGTTTAAAATCTCAATAAAATCATACCTACCAAAAATTACCTTAAATGTCAATGGACCAAACGTTCCGTCCGATCAAAAGACATAGAGTGGCAAACTGGATAATAAAATAAGAACCTGCAGTATGCTGCCTATAAGAAACCCACTTTAGGGTGAAGGACACACATAGATTTAAAGTGAGGGAATGGAAAAAGATATTTCATGCTAATGGAAATGATAAGAAAGTGGCAGTAGCAATACTCATATCAGACAAAATAGACTTTAAAATAAAGGCCATAAAGAAAGATAAAGAAGGACACTATATAATGACAAAAGAATCAACACATGAAAAGGATATTACACTCAACACATATGCACCCAATATAAGTGATACAAATGAACTTATTTACAAAACAGAAACAGACCCACAGACATAGAAAACAAACATGTTACCAAAAGGGAAAGGGGGGAGGGACAAATTAGAAATTTGGGATTAGCAGATACAAACTACTATACATAAAATAGATTAAAAAAACAAGGTCCTACTGTATAGCACAGATATTCAGTATCTTTTAATAAACTATAATGGAAAAGAATATGAAAAAGAATATGAAATATATATATATACACAACTGAATCACTTTGCTGTACACCAGAAACTAACATGATACTGTAAATCAACTGTAGTTCAACAAAAAATAAATATATGCACCCAATATAGGAGTACCTGAATACATAAAACAAATACTAACAGACATAAAGGAAGAAATTGATGGGAATACAATAATAGTAGGAGATTTTAACACCCCACTGACATCAATGGACAGATCTTCCAGACAGAAAATCAATAAGAAACAGAGACCCCAAATGACACAACAGAACAGTTAGACTTAATTAATATCTTCAGGACATTACAACCGATCAAAAGACATAGAGTGGCAAACTGGATAATAAAATAAGAACCTGCAGTATGCTGCCTATAAGAAACCCACTTTAGGGTGAAGGACACACATAGATTTAAAGTGAGGGAATGGAAAAAGATATTTCATGCTAATGGAAATGATAAGAAAGTGGCAGTAGCAATACTCATATCAGACAAAATAGACTTTAAAATAAAGGCCATAAAGAAAGATAAAGAAGGACACTATATAATGACAAAAGAATCAACACATGAAAAGGATATTACACTCAACACATATGCACCCAATATAAGTGATACAAATGAACTTATTTACAAAACAGAAACAGACCCACAGACATAGAAAACAAACATGTTACCAAAAGGGAAAGGGGGGAGGGACAAATTAGAAATTTGGGATTAGCAGATACAAACTACTATACATAAAATAGATTAAAAAAACAAGGTCCTACTGTATAGCACAGATATTCAGTATCTTTTAATAAACTATAATGGAAAAGAATATGAAAAAGAATATGAAATATATATATATACACAACTGAATCACTTTGCTGTACACCAGAAACTAACATGATACTGTAAATCAACTGTAGTTCAACAAAAAATAAATATATGCACCCAATATAGGAGTACCTGAATACATAAAACAAATACTAACAGACATAAAGGAAGAAATTGATGGGAATACAATAATAGTAGGAGATTTTAACACCCCACTGACATCAATGGACAGATCTTCCAGACAGAAAATCAATAAGAAACAGAGACCCCAAATGACACAACAGAACAGTTAGACTTAATTAATATCTTCAGGACATTACATTCCCCACCCCCCGAAAAGAAAGCCCCACCAGAATACACATTCTTTTTAAGCACACATGGAACATTCTCTAGGATAGACCACATACTAGAGAATGTTCCATGTGTGCTTAAAAAGAATGTGTATTCTGGTGGGGCTTTCTTTTCAAGCACACATGGAACATTCTCTAGGATAGACCACTTACTAGAACACAAAACAAGCCTCAACAAATTTAAGAGGACAGAAATTATTTCAAGGATCTTTTCTGACCACCATGGCATGAAACTAGAAATCAACCACAAAAAGAAAAATGAGAAAAAAATAATCACATGGAGACTAAATAACATGCTTAAAAATTAATGGCTCAATGATGAAATCAAAGAGGAAATTAAAAAATACCTTGAGACAAATGACAATGAAAACACAATCACACAAAATCTATGGGATGCAGCAAAAGCAGTCCTAAGAGGGAACTTCATAGTGATACAGGCTTTCCTCAAAAAACAACAAAAATCTAAAGTAAACAACCTAACATACCACCTAAAAGAACTAGAAAAAGAAGAACAAACAAAACCTAAAGTCAGCAGAAGGAAGGAAATAAGAAAGATCAGAGAGGAAATAAATAAAACAGGAATTTAAAAAAATAGAAAAAAAAATCAATAAAACCAAGAGTTGGGTTTTTGAAAGGATAAACAAAATTGACAAACCTCTGGCCAGGCTCACCAAGAAGGAAAGAGAGAGTACCCAAATAAACAAAATAATAAATGAAAGAAGAGAAATAACAAGGGACACTGCAGAAATACAAAAACACCACAAGAGAATACTATGAACAATTATATGCCAACAAATTGGACAACCTAGATGAAATGGTCAAGTTTCTAGAAACATATAGCCCACGAAAACTGAATCAAGAAGAAAGAGATGATTTGGGCTTTCCTGGTGGTGCAGTGGTTAAGAATCTGCCTGCCAATGCAGGGGACATGGGTTTGAGCCCTGGTCTGGGAAGATCCCACATGCTGCGGAGCAACTGAGCCCATGTGCCACAACTACTGAACTTGCGCTCTACAGCCCATGAGCCACAACTACTGAAGCCTGTGTGCCTAGAGCCCATGCTCCGCAACAAGAGAAGCCACCACAATGAGAAGCTTGCACACTGCAACGAAGAGTAGCCCCCACTCGCTGCAACTAGAGGAAGCTGCGCACAGCAATGAAGACCCAACATAGCCATAAATAAATAAATAAAATTATCAAAAAAAGAAGAAATAGTTGATTTGAACAGACCAATCACTAGAAGTGAAATAGAATCTGTAATTAAAAAAAAAACTCCATGTAAACAAAAGTCCAGCACCTTATGGATTCACAGTGGAATTCTACTAAACATATAAAGAACTTATACAGATCCTTCTCAAATTCTTCCAAAAGACTGAAGAGGAGGGAACACTCCCAAAGTCATTCTATGAAGCCACTATCACCCTGATACCAAAACCAGACAAAGACACTAACAAAAAAGAAAATTACAGGCCAATAGTTTTTATGAATATAGCTGCAAAAATCCTCAACAAAATAGTAGCAAACCAAATCTGACATCGCATGAAAAGGACCATACATGATGATAAAGTTGGATTCATTTCATGGTCACAATGGTGGTTCAACAGATGCAAATCTATCAGTGTGATACACCAAATCAACAGAAGAAAAGACAAAAACCACAGGATCATCTCAATAGATGCAGAAAAATCATATGATAAAACTCAGCATCCATTCATGATAAAAACTCTCACCAAAGTGGGCATAGAGGGAACATATCTCAGCATAATAAAACTATTTATGACAAACCCACAGCCAACATAACACTCAATGGTGAAAAGCTGAAAGCCTTCCCACTAAAATCTGGAAAAAGACAAGGATACCCACTCTCACCACTTCTATTGAACATAGTATTGGAAGTTGTAGCCATAGCAATCAGATAAGAAAAAGAAATAAAAGTGATATAACTTGGAAGGGAAGAGGTAAAATTGTCATTATATGCAGATGACATGATACTATATATAAAAACCCTAAAGACTACACACAAAAACTACTAGAACTGATAAATGAATTCAGCAAGGTAGCAGGATACAAGATTAACATACAGAAATCTGTTGCATTTCTCTATACTAACAATGAAATATCAGAAATGGAAGGTAAAAAAAAATCACTTTTAAAATCATATGAAAATTACTTAGGGATACACATGACTAAGAAGGTGAAAGACATATGCTGAGAACTATAAAACATTGATAAAGGAAACTGAAGATGATTCAAAGAAATGTAAAGATATTCCATGCTCTTGGATTAGAAGAATTAATATTGTTAAAATGGCCATAATACCCAACGTAATCTACAGGTTTAATGTGATCCTTATCAAATTACCCATGACATTTTTCAAATAACTAGAACAAATAATCCTCAAATTTACATGGAACCACAAAAGATCCAGAATTGCCAAAGCAATCCTGAGGAAAAAGAACAAGCTAGAGGCATAACCCTCCCAGACTTCAGACAATACAACAAAGCTACAGTAATCAAAGCAGCAATATTGATGTGCCAATGGTATTAGCACAAAACAGAAACACTGATCAATGAAGCAGAATAGGAAACCCAGAAATAAACCCACACACCTACGGTAAATTAATCTTTGACAAAGGAGGCAGCCACATACCATGGAGAAAAGACAGTCTCTTTGGCAAGTGGTATTGGGAAAGCTGGACAGCTGCATATATATCAATGAAGTTAGGACACTCTGTTACACCATACACAAAAATAAACTCTAAATGCCTTAAAGACTTAAATATAAGACATGACACCATAAAACTCCCAGAAGAGAACATAGGCAAAACATTCTATGACATAAATTGTAGCAATGTTTTTTAAGATCAGTCTCCCAAGGCAAAAGAAATAAAAGAAAAAATAAACAAATGGGACCTAATCTAATTTATAAGCTTCTGCTCAGCAAAGGGAACCATAGACAAAACAAAAAGGCAACCTACGGAATGGGAAAAAATATTTGCAAATGATGTGACTGACAAGGGATTAATTTCCAAAATATACAAACAGCTCATACAACTCAATAACAAAAAACCAAACAACCCAATCCAAAAAAAAAAAAATGGGCAGAAGACCTAAATAGACATTTTTCTAAAGAAGACAACCAGATGGCTGACAGGCACATGAAAAGATGGTCAACATCTCTAATTATTAGAGAAATGCAAATCAAAACTACAATGAGGTGTCACCTCACACCAGTCAGAATGGCCATCATAAAAAGTCAACAAGTAATAAATGCTGGAGAGGTTGTGGAGAAAAGGGAACCCTCTTGCACTGTTGCTGGGAATGTAAATTGGTGCAGCCACTATGGAGAATAGTATGGAGGTTCCTTACAAAACTAAAATAAGAGTTACCATATGATCCAGCAATCTCACTCCTTGGCATATATCTGGGAAAGACGAAAACTCTAATTTGAAAAGATACATGCACACCAATATTTATAGTAGCACTATTTACAATAGCCAAGACATGGAAGAAACCTAAGTGTCCATCCACAGATGGATGGATAAATAAGATGTGTACATATATGCAATGGAATATTACTCAGCCATAAAAAAGAATGAAATAATGCCACCTGCCACAACGTGGATGGACCTAGAGATTATCATACTAAGTGAAGTAAGTCAGAAAGAGAAAGACAAATATCATACGATATCACTTATATGTGGAATCTAAAAAATGACACAAATGAACTTATTTACAAAACAGAAACAGACTCACAGACATAGAAAACAAATTTATGGTTGCCAAAGGGGAAAGGGGTTGGGGAGTGATAAATGAGAAGTTTGGGATTATAGATAAACAACAAGGACAGGGAACTATATTAAATATCTTATAATAACCTATAATGGAAAAGGACATGAAAAAGAATATATATATATATATATGAAACTCAATCACTTTGCTGTACACCTGAAACTAACACAACATTGTAAATCAACTATACTTCAATAAAGAAAAATCTTGGAGCTCTCCTGGACTCCCCTCCTTCTCTCACAACTCACATCCTAATCTATCAGCTCTGGGTTCATTCTGTTATTCAGAACGCAGCCACTTCTCATCCTTCCACCAGTGACCCCTGGTGCAGGTCGCATCAACTGCCCCGTCCTCCATGGAGTGACCCAAGAGCCTCCCAGCCAGTCTCCCTGTTTGAGCCTTTGTCCCCCTCTACACAACAGCCAGAGTGGCCCTTGGTAAAATGCAATCAGATCACATCACTCCTCTGCCTAAAACCTGCAAAGCCTGCCATTTAATTCAGAGTAAGAGTCAGAATCCTCGCCATGGCACCCAAAGTTTGTGGCCTATCTGGCCTCGCTTTCTCTCTCCACCCCCACCCACTGCAGCTCCCACGGGCTCCTGACCCATCATCCGAAGACTAATCAGTTTGGGCGGAAGCTGCTGGTAACCATGTGGGCATTAACAGCACGCCGTGCTAGTCGGAGTGGTTGATACAGAGGCACGTGCTTAAGGTCCTGACGTTCAGGGCTCAAGTCCTGAAATATTGCTGGAAACATCCAGACTTTCCAGAAATTGTATTTTGTTTCTCGTCTGCTACCATCCCTCCTATCAACACTGACACTGTCTATTCAAATGAACGTATCCTTTCAGACAGATGAAATAAATTTGCCCAAGGCTTCTTTTCTCCCATAGTCAAAATATTTTCCATACAAGTCCTGTTCGTGGGCTTGCACACTGCTGAAACTTAGAATAACCTTTGGGAGGGGAAAGGGGTTCAAGTTGGGATAAAGAGGGCTGAAAAGACCAGGTGTGCTAAAAGGCCTGGAGTTGTTTTTTTTTTTTTTTTCCTTTGGCTGCCCCGTGCAGCTTGTGGGATTTTAGTTCTCCAACCAGGGATTGAACGCAGGCCCTCAGGGCGCTCAGCAGTGAGAGCATGGAGTCCTAACCACTGGACCGCCAGGGAATTCCTGTAAAATGCCTGGACTATTTTGTTTTACTATCAAGGGAATGTATTCTAAATCTTTCAGGTTCACGTTCAACAAATATTTTCATTTACTCCTCTGTCACGGGAACTATGTTATTTGTCTTCATTTTACATGAGAGAAATGCTGCATCCTGGAGAGCTTTACCAGGTGACAGAGAAAATGGCAACAGAATTGAGACACGAGGCAGAGTCCCATGGCTTCAGGTCTGTGTAGTTTCCAACACACACACACACACACACACACACACACACACACACACACACACACACCTCTGCTCTACCGATTTGCCCATGTCCTTTTTCTTTTCTACCTGAAGATCTGTCCAAAATTAACTTAAAAAGACTTTCCATTCTGGATCTGCTTTTAAAACACAGGCATGAATTTGGTATCTAAGGCAGAAAGATATAGGGTTCTGTAAGGATGTTAACTTCCTTTCATTATATTCCAAACGTGCAAATACATGCATCTCCTTACAACAGTAACACTTGCTCTGAGTTACCCATCCTTGATTAGTCTACTTAGACAAAGGCGTTTAAGGTCAAGCAAAACTTAATTTGCCATGGCAGAGACTGTCAAAATCTCTCTCTCAACCACTCAATAAATTAAACACTTATTTTATCTCAAGGGCTCCCGTAATAGTGAATAACTTCTATCAGACAAACTCTCCCACAGATAACTATACCCACTGAAAAAATATAAAACTGCTATCAGATGGCACTGGGGAACGACCTAAAACAGCCCCTCCCATTACTCTTGCCAGGGGTTTATCAATTTTAGACTTGAAAAAATGATTAGACTTTGCAAAGGAACAATTTTTTTTAACCCTATCATATGTTTGCTTTTCATTTAGTTAATCTCTTCTCTCACATTTAGTATTTCCTCCTTTCTACTTAACTTTGAGTTTAACTTGCTGTTCTTTTTCTTACTTCTTTAGATGGATACTCATATCTTTGATGTAATACTTGGTGATCCACGGAGGTATTGGTTCCACTGTGCTTGACAGGACACACTTGGAATACTATGTCCTGTAGTTGGCCACATACTTCCAAGAGGAACCCTAAAAAATAAGAGCATGTCTAGTAGAAGGTAGCTAGGACAATGACATGTCTGTGAACATCAGGAAATACTGAGAGTTACCCTGGCAAAGGGAAGACTTGGAGGCAGGGGAGATGAGGGGAATGGTTTTCAGATGTCTGCAAGGCTGTTACATTTAAGACAAAGAAAACTTCGTGTGAATTACTTTAAAGAATGAACAACAGAGAAAAGCTACAGGAAGGCTGACTGTGTCCCAGCATCAGGAAGAAGCCCTTCCCAAAGCAGTGAAGTTTTACAAAATTAAAGTGTTCAATCAGGGATGAGAGAGTGACATCTGACAGGGGTAATAATGAAGGGTTCTTGCCTGTTGTTAATGTTAAACCAGCATGGCCTTTAGCTTTCTTTGTGATACTCTTCTCCTAAGCCAAAGACTAGCCTTAGTTCTGTGAACATAACTACCATAGCCCGCTTATCCCAGGAGTATAAATAAACATAAACAGTGCCACTGGATGGAAGAGGGGACCCCTGGACTGGATCACACGGCCAGTGCTTTCCTAGCAGAGGAATACACGCTATGCTCTGAGAAGAAAGTGGCGAGGCCAAGGTGGGGTCAGCCAAAGGTAGCCCTGAGGACAGATTTTTAAAATCAGTTTCTGTTCTCCATCCTGCCTAGTCATTACCAACCAGAATCTAGGGCACCTTATTAAAAAAATCCTGCATATAAAGTCCTGATTGCAGATGAACAGATGAAAGGATTTAGAAAAGGATTCATTGCAAGATTCCTTTCAATGGTAGGCAAACCGCTCCCACCTCCAGTGCATTTAGAAGGCAGCTCAGCTTTTCTTTCTTTTCTCTTATTATGAAACAAACAGATTTTCATTGTAAAAATTTTTAAACAGTGAGTATATAAAGTGAATAGTGGGAGATTGCCCACCACACTCCCTCTATAAAACTCTATCAATAATTTGGCATATATCTTTCTAATCCATATCCTGTACACATATATACACACGTGTCAAAGTTCAACTTTTCAAAATTTAACTTATATACAAATCCATATGTATATGATTCATACCATTAAGGAAAAATGAAACCACTGAGCATTGAATGTTTATGAAATGGCAGGCATTAAGCTACGCATTTCACATCATTTATCTTGTTTAATTCTCCTAACAACCTATTTTAAAGCTGAGAAAATGGAGGCAAAGAAAAGTTAAGTGATTTTCCTAGTAAGTGCTTGAGTCCAGATTTGAACCCAGGACTGTCTGAATTAATTTCTCATGCACTCTCTTTGGTTCTAGCTCCCTCTGTCTTGAAGCCAGCAGGTGGCATTGCTCCATCATTGTGCCCTCACAGCCAATCTGCTGATGAAGAAATTTGGTCCCCATAATAGAGAGAGCTTTGAGTTATGTAAACTAGACAAAACAGTCTCGACAAAATGATAGTTGCTTAATGTTTTATTAGATCCTAGAACTCCTTCCTAATGCACGTGACCATGACTTGCGAAATACGACTTTTCAATCCTTCAGATGTTAAACTACCAACCTATAAATATGCACTTTTCTCTCCCCCTCAGTATCAGAAGTTCCCCAGCCCAGCCCAGCCTCTGGGACACAAGTCTTCCTAACTCTACTGACAAGGCAATTCTAAGAGGGGACATGGGGTCTTAGGTTGTAACTGTATAAAAAGAGAGCCTGACCTTGCCACATTTGCTTTGTCTCCCTAGTTGTTTTTTAAAAAATTGAGATATATCAATAACTGACATATAATATTGTGTAAGGTTAATGTGTACAACATGTTGATTTCACACATTCATATGCTGCAGTATGATGACCGCCCTGTAGTGTTAGCTGACAACTATATCACGTCACATAATTTTTTGTGTGTGGTAAGAATAATTAAGATCCATTCTCTTAGCAATTTAGCAACTGCTAAGCTTATAACAGTATTGTTGACCATGATCACTCTGCTGTGTAGCAGATCTCCAGGACTTTTTATCTCCTGGTGGTGATTTGTACCTTAAATAACGTCCCATAAAGCAATTATACCCCAATAAAGATGGTTAAAAAAAAAAAAAAATAACGTCCCTCAGTTCTCTCTCATTCTCTCCCCACACATATGTGACACTCGTCACACACTTTGTTTTGTGCTGAACCATTTAAAAGTAAGTTGCGGCCATCGTAGCGGTCACCCCAGTACTCAGCATGCATCTCCAGGAATGATGTTCTTCTACATGAGCACAGCACCATGGTCACATGTAAGAAAATGAACATTAGTTCAGTAATATCTAGACTAGAGCTCACATGAAAGTTCCCAGTTATTCCTCAAAGAAGTCTCTGTAACTGGCTTCTGTCTCCATTGTGTCTCAGTGCCTGGGGCAACGCCTGAATCCTAGTGGTGAACAGACCTAACACTTGGGGTCAGGGGGTAACAGCTGTCAGGAAAGGCCCAGTGTTTATACTCTGCACTTGCCTCCTCTTTTCCAGTTGTTATGCCTCGAGTTATTTTCTTATTTTACTGCATGTGTTGGTACTTCCAGAATAGTAAAAAATAATAAAAAAAAGTTTCGAGTCCTCAATGTGTATTAGAAGCTCAGCTAAGTGCTTTATTATAATTTTGTTTACTCCAAACAAACCTGTAAGTAGGCACTGTTATCTGAGTTTAAAGAAACTGAGGTACAGAGCATCTAAGTTAACTGGCCCAAGGTCACACAACCAAAAAATGGTGAAGCTGGAATTCAAACCCAGACACTCTCACCCCCAAATCATGTAGATTCTGGACTTTACCTTGAATATAAAATCCATGCCTTGAATCAAAAATACCTCCAGCTAAACCTTTACAATAGAATAAGCCCACTCATGTTGTATACAGCACAGCTCAGAAAGGCAAAGTCCTCTCTCGATTACAGGTGTTACTTTGCTCTCTCCTGCACCTTGATCACCTGTTTGAAGGTCTCCCTGCCTTTTGTGGCCCCACCTGAGGTGGCAGGGGCCTCACCCCAGCCCACCCCTAACTACAATAAAATCCTAAGCCACTACCCACTCTTTGCTCCAGCCGTTCCACACAGGCTGGGACTCTGTCCTGCTCTCCAGAGAGCCCCACTTTGTGAACAACAAACCTTTTCATACCCTCTTGGTGTCACTAGACTCAACATTGTGAGTGAACAATGTTGCCTGTCATATCAGTAAACAGACCACGCTGTAGCCACCAAGCCATCACCTGACAGCTTCCCAGACGGTGAGGGAACTCGGGATGGAACAGGATGCCCGCCATCCAGCAGTCAGCCGCTGCAGCCACCCACGATGACGGTCACCCCGAGGAGACGCAGGATGAGAAGCACAGGATACTGGCCCCAGAGAGCTGAGGTGCGTATCTAAGGAATGATTTCAATGAGCCCAGACTCCTGCATCTTCCCATACACAGAAAGGTATTAAGTTCCCTTAATTGGAGATGTCTGGTTTTCTTTAATTAACAGTAATCTTTTGATGTTCCGACTACCTGGTCTTTGTTGCAAAAACTTCTATCTTGGTTCCCCCTTTGCCTCATGGGAGCAGTCTCTCTGAGCGATTTGAGATGCTGTGTCCCGGGCTTAAGCCCTCTGTTTTGTCCACCGAATAAAATGTAACTCTCAAATTTTAGGTTGTGCATTCTTTTTCGGTTGACAACAGCTACACCAAGCTTGGAGGGAGGTGGTGGTGGGGGTGATCTTGCCCTCCATGTATGCAAGCTGTTTGCCAACATTGGACTAAATAAAAAAGTGGAGACACTGCTTCCAGAAGGTCTCAGTTGAAGTGTCCCCTGGGTGCAGACCATTCTTCATTCTCAAGTTAGCGCAGAGATCTGGGCTCTGCAAGGACATGGCTGAGACAGAGACCACTGTACACACCTCGGGGGAGGCTGGTGGCAGCACGTGCATGTGGCCCAAACACACAGCGGGGATGCAGGGCCTGGGATGTGGCCCCGGAAGGACTATGGATACCAGCTCTGAGGGTGTGAGAAGGAGAGATTAGCTCTGCCACTAGGTAAGCTTCCTTACCCGCTTCCCTCCCTGAGCCTTTTTATTTTGAGGGGAAGACAAACGTAAAATGGAAACACTTCAGAATGTAGTTTTTTGACTAACGGAGATACGTTGATTCCAAAGGTGTATCTGGAGCTGGCACCACACTGGTCCAGCCTCCTCCCTTTCACATCTCTCCCCCGCTCCCCCCGCAGGCAGGTCTGGCCCACCGGGGGCACTGGGAGCCCCTGTGGGGAGAAGCTCCCCTCCCGTGACAGCCCTGTCAACTGAAAAAAAAAAAAAAAAGCACAACCTAAAAGTTAAGAATTATGTTTTAGGGGCTTCCCTGGTGGCGCAGTGGTTGAGAATCTGCCTGCTAATGCAGGGGACACAGGTTCGAGCCCTGGTCTGGGAGGATCCCACATGCTGCAAAGCAACTAGGCCTGTGAGCCACAACTACTGAGCCTGCGCGTCTGGAGCCTATGTTCCACAACGAGAGGCCGCGATAGTGAGAGGCCCGCGCACCGCGATGAAGAGTGGCCCCCGCTTGCCACAACTAGAGAAAGTCCTCGCACAGAAACGAAGACCCAACACAGCAAAAATAAATTAATTAATTAATAAACTCCTACCCCGAACATCTTCTTTTAAAAAAAAAGAATTATGTTTTAGTCGGTGGACATACTGAGAACTTAAGCCCGGGACACAGCCTCTCAGATGCTCTGAGGGACTGCTCCTAAGAGGTAAGGGGGGAGCCAGGGCATATAGGAGGTTTGGCAATAAAAACCAGGTAGTCAGAACATCAAAAGATTACTGTTCATTAAAGAAAACCAGACATCTCAAGTTAAGGAATTTAGCGCTTTTCTATGTATGGGAAGATGCAAGCGACTGGGCTCACTGAAATCATTCCTTTGATTTGCACCTCAGCTCTCTGGGGCCAGCATCCTGGGCTTTCCTCCATTCTGAACCCTCAAGGTGCATCGCTGCGGCGGCTTCAGTGGCTGCTGGCTTGATGGCCTCAACACCCTTTGTTTACTGATGTGGCAGGTGACATCCACAGCCGAAACCAAAGATGTTCCTTTGACTGTTGAAAGCGCTGGGATATAAAAAGTACTATTTCAACCAAAAATCTCCTTGTGCGGGATCCCTGCATGAATATTTCCAAATCATTATCGCTCAGTTATTCTAGTTAAGTTCTTTCTAATGAAGCACGTCAATTTCACGACAGCCAATTTCGCAGAAGATGGATCTGAAAGCTCTCAGCTAACAGACATGTGACTGGGCTTAGATTTGAATTTCTACGCTAGGCTGTCAGATATATTTTCTTCTCAATGTTTCTGCATTTCAGGAGCATTCTAGCAACTGCTGTCACATACTATCCAAGGCAAGGCAATGCTGGCTAAATCAGAGTTCAGTTTTAACATCACCATCATCAGTCTCTGGGACATGGCAGACCCTTGCAGGCTGCTGGGCTGTCGTCTTTCTGATTGACCCATCAAGTCAGGACAGAGTGCCTTTTAGATTTTTTTTTCACCCATCTGCCCACAGGCACCTCGTCCTAGTGCTTCTGGGGACTCAATGAACGGTGCGTTCCCATCAGTCTGTGTTTATGAGTGTCTAACCATTGACCAGGACTCTGCTTAGAGAAACTGCAGGGACTTCCCTGGTGGCACAGCGGTTAAGAGTCTGCCTGCCAATGCAGGGGACACGGGTTCGAGCCCTGGTCTGAGAAGATCCCACATGCTGCGGAGCAACTAAGCCCGTGCACCACAACTACTAAAGCCAGCGTGCCTAGAGCCCGTTCTCCGCAACGAGAGAAGCCACCGTGATGAGAAGCCCACGCGCCGCAACGAAGAATAGCCCCCGCTCACCATAACTTAGAGAAAGCCTGCGTGCAGCAACGAAGACCCAACGCAGCCAAAAATAAATAAGTAAATAAATATATATTAAAGAAAAAAGAAGCTGCAGAGAATACTAGAGATATTTTAAGAGATGGTTCTCATGCTCAAGAAGGAAGAAACAAAACTAACGTTCACTGAGAAGTTACGATGCCTTGGGAATTTTCATATATATTATGTCACCTCATATAAAGACAGTATAAAACAGGAATCACCACTGTTTTATAAATAAAGAACTGAGTGAGGATTGGAGAGGTCGTGTCTTAGAGTACATGGGAGGATGTGGATGTGAAGTCTGGCCACATCCACAGCGAGCTATTTCCACTGAGAAACCAAGATGAACACATAAGATAGTAAACCCAACTGCCAAGGAATTACAGGTACTCCCATGTACGAGAAGCCAAGGAAGAGGTGTTGTGGGCTGGAGGATGTTTCCAAGTATGAGAGACACTGGAGCTGTATCTTAAATTCAATTGGGATTTCGGATAGGCAGAGGGAGAGGAAAGGCTTCTGGTTAGAATCAGCGGTAGGAGCTCTGAACTCTCAGGAAGATTGCGAGGGCCCTGGCCCACCGGAGAAGAAAGGTTTGTTTGGAGAACTTTGGAAAGACAAAGACAGAGAAGGCGGCTACAAATACAAATGGCTCCAAAGTCTTGTGGAATTAACGCTTTGGATGATAAATATTTTGGGCTCCTGATTTCAACATGGGCTTTGGAGTCACACAATTGTATCTCCAGATAAAAGAGTCAGTGGAACCAGTAAGGCAGCCATTGTTCTTGAACTACAATTTTATGCTTAATATTCCTGTTATGATCTATGGGAGATGGGACAGTCTCCCTAGCGGAACGCAAATAACGCCAACCAAGCTGGAAATGAGGAACAACAGGTTCTGGCCCTCTCGCCATTATCCGTGACACATGTCACTAACCGACTCAGCCTCTGACCGAGAAGCTGTCTAGGCCTTGTGGGAGTGTTATGGTTGATGACCTGTGCTCACCATGGGGCCAATGAGGAAACCAGAGAGAGAGACGTGGGCTGGCACGGTCGGGGAAGAGATTTTGGAGGAAGGGGCGGTTCCCACTGAGCAGTGAAGAGTAGGTACGATTTGGAGAGATAGAAAAAAATGGGAAAGGAACTCAAAATGATGTTACCAAGTGCATGAGTGGAGACACACAAGTAGGGATAAGCATGCTGGTCCTTTAGAGTTTATTTTGGACAGCAATAGCTGTAGAGGAGGGATTAGAGGAACCGAGCTGACGTGGAAAGGTCAACTCAGACAGGGGAAAGACACAAATGGCAGGCAAAGTGCCTCTCAATCTTGCTCACCTCATAGCACACAGAGAGCTGGTAATGTCTGTATCTGTGCACTTCCCAGGAAAACAGACAGTACTACTATACACACACACAGCACAGATCTCCAAGGAGGCATGGGCGTGGATGAGTGAGCACTCTTCTGAGCACACTCGAGTGTTCTGGCTTTCTTACATTGTAGTACACACATCCGCAATGCCCCAGCTCTGGCATGACCAATCGCTCCAAGATCAGACTTCAAATGGCTCAGCGCAACACTGGGAAGAAATGTACGAATTTGCTCGGTCCCTGCATCCTATTGCTGACTCCTTCAGATGTCAACTAAAGCCTGTTTTCTCCTGTGCTGTTGCTATGAGCCATGTCTCCTATATCCTATCTTGTGCAGTGAGGGTTTTGAAGTTCTGGTTCTTATACTAGGTCTTTGATGAATTTTGAGCTAATTTTTGAGTATGGTGTGAAGTAGGGCCCGATTATATTCTTTTGCATGTCCATATCCAGTTACTTCAGCACCATTTGTTGAAAGACTATTCCTTCATCCAGTGAATGGTCCTAACACCCTTGCTGAAGATTAATTGAGCATAGATGTATGGAGCTATATCTGGACTCTCAATTTGTCTATCCTATGTTAGTACTATATTGTCTTGATTCCTGTAGCTTTGTAGTATGTTTTGAAATTGGGAAGTATGAGTCTTCCAACTTTGTTCTTTTTCAAGGTTATTTGGCTATTCTGGTTTCCTTGAAATTCCATATGAATCAATTTCAGGATTAGCTTGTCAACTTCTGCAAAAAAGCCAGCTGAGATTTTGATAGGGATGATATGAAAACTGTTGATCACAGGATGTCTTTCCATTTAGTTAGGTCTTCTCTATTACAGTTACGTTTTATAGTTTTCAGTGTACAAGTCTTGCACTGTTTTTGTTAAATTTATTCCTAAATTTTTCATTTTTTGATGCTATTGTAAATGGAATTGTTTTCTTAATTTCATTTTCAGATTGTACAGTGCTAGTGTATAGACATACTCATTTCTATGTGTTGATCTTGTATTCTGGAATTCATTTACTAGCTCTGTGTGTGTGTGTGTGTGTGTGTATTCTTTAAAATTTCACAGATGTCATCTGTGAATATAGTTTTACTTCTTCCTTTCCTATCTACATGCCTTTTATTTATTTATTTTTGCCTAACTGCCTAATTGCTCTGGCTAGAACCTCCAGTACACTGCTGAATAGAGGTGGTGAGTGTGAACACCCTTGCCTTGTGCCTATCTTAGGGGGAAGGTTTCAGTCTCTCACCATTAAATACGATGTTAGCTGTGGCTTTTCTGTCTTCTGGGACATTTTCTGGGACTCCCAGACTCCTCCTTCCTTGAGGTCCACAGCACCCCATACTTCTCTCTACAGAAATACTAGCAACATCACCTTCTGCAATCACTCTTGGTAACATGTGCTCTTACTTCCCCTCTTACTGGTCTGGGGCCCCAACAGGGCACACTTTCTGTGAAAGCTGGGAACAGCTTCTTGTTTCTCACTGTGCTCCACCAGCTCGCACAAAGCCTGACACATGCTGGGTGTGCATGTACCTTTGGCAGGTGTCTGACTCTGACCATTCCAGCTCTCAGCCGCAGGTCCCAGACTGCCTTTGGCAAGGGTCCTTCAGGCCTGTGGCTTCCCGGGAGGCTCTGAGGGGAAGGCCTGTCTCCAGCCCTTTGTTCTTGTCACACACAGCTGCCACCAGCAGTCTCGCCCTTTGCTCTGGGCCATCCTCAGACACTGTATACAAGAGTAGAAGAGAGACTCACCTGGTCCTCAGGAATAAGCCTTCCACCAAAGGGAAGTACAGAACGCAGGATGGGGCCCAGGATGACAACAGCTGAGAGCCTGGGGAGGAGTTGAGTGAGGATGCCTGGGGGCCACGGTCCTCACCAACTCTGGAACCTGGCCTGTGTCAAATCCCACAGAACCGTCCGCACTCTGATCCGACATGTGCCTGTGTGTGACTTGTCAGTGTCCGTGCTAAGGCAACTGCACATGTGGTGTCTGCCAAGTTGAAGGGTGTGAGAGGGTTCCTCCTGTTGCCTCTCTTGTCATCAGTGAGGCTGGGCATTTGTTCACATGTGTACTCATTACTCAGGCACTCTGCTAAGCACCGCCTATTCACACCACACGCCATGCTGTCCCCTGTCATGCTGACTCCTGTCTTCCTCTCATCCATTCTTAGTTCTTCATACATTCTTTACACCAATCCTTTGCCATTTACAAGATATTGTAGGTAGCTTTACTAGTCTGTGACCTGCTCTACTTCCTAGTCTGTGAAAGTCACATCGTCTAGAAGGTCTTTTGAAGCAGTGTTATATTTTAATTTATCAAATTTATCAGTCTTTTCTTGTATATTAGGGTTTCTCTTTTGGCTTTGACTTTCCTGCCCATTTTAAGGCATATATCTTTCCCTCTAGTTACAGTTGTAGTTTTGGTTTCTCATTCAATTCCAAATCTGAAAACTTAGGTAAAATGAATAACTTCCTAAAAATTTAAAGAAAATTGTATATAAAATGGCATGAGAAAATGTGAACAAGCCAATAAAGATTTAAGAGATTAAAATGGTAGTTAAAAAAAACTTTCTGTCCCAAATCCCTTGGCCTGGATGGTTTTATACAGGAGGCCATCAATCTTTTAAAGAATAGTTAATTCAGGAATTCCCTTGTAGTCCAGTGGTTAAGACTCTGTGTTTTCACTGCCAAGGGCCTGGGTTTGATCCCTGGCAGCAGAACTAAGATCCCATAAGCCCTGTGGCACGGCCAAAAAAAAAAAAAAATTAATTCATACCTTATATAAGTTGTCCCAGCAAGTAGAAAAAGAACAAAAACTGCTCGACTGAGGCTAGTATACTGTGATTCAAAAGCCAAATAAAGGAATACAATGACAACAAAAAATCAGATTCAGATCTTCTTTATAAAAGTAGATGCAAAAATCCTAAATAAAATATTAGCTCACCAATATGATGGTGCATTAAAAATAATGCATAATGCTTAAATAAGGGTTTACCCAGAAGTGCAAGGATGGTTCCATATGAGATAATTTATCAATGAAATTCACCACAATTGTAGACAAAAAGAGAAACAAACCAAAAGATATTTCAATCAATTCTGAAAAACCATATTACAAAGTTTAATCCCTACTTATAAAAAAATCTTTTAGCAAAACTGGAATAAAAGAGAATTTCTTTTTTTTACATTTTAATTTAAAAAGTAAAAAAAAAAAACCCATTTTATTATGGAAAAGTCCAAATACAGATAGTTCTACTATAATGCAACATATGTAAAATCACCATGATATGTAAAATCATGCAACAAAAACTACAGGATTTGGGGAAAAATGGGGTTAGGGGAATAATACTAAAAAATCTGGTTGGTAACACATTAAAAAAAAGATAGAAGTCCATTAAAAATGAAAATGAAATGAAAAGAAATGAAAAAAGAGGGAAAGAACAGAATGTCAATAGGTAGTGTTGGGAAAGCTGGATTACTATATGGAGAAAAATGAAACTGGATTCCTAGCAGCACATTATACAAAAGTGGACTCCAAATGATTTAAAGACATAAATGAATGGTAAAAATATGAAATTAAAAGCTTATGATATAGGAGAAATAAGGCAGTGAATGGCTTCTTAAGTAACAGCACAAAGCACAAGCCATAAGCCAATATGATCAATATTGATCAATTAAGACATTATGAATAAGATGGCAGTTAGATGACAGGCTGAGAATATACTTGCAATATTTGTATCCAACAAAGGGTGTTATTTAAATACAAAAGGAACTCTTGCAGTCAAAAGGAAAAGTGTAGAAACTCAGATAGAAAAATTAGAATCAGAGAAATGCAAATTAAAATGATGAGATCCCTTTATTTCCATTAGACTTGAAGGAAATTAGAAAGCTGGAACATTCCAGGTTCCAGGCAGTGGTGTGGGGATATGGCACTCTCATACTACTGGTAGAGGGTATATTGATGCAACCATCCTGGAAAAGTCACCTGGCAGCACTTAATTAAAATAAATACAGATACTCCACGGTCCAGCAATCTCTTCCTGGATATATGTAGCCCCCAATTCCCACAGTTTATGAAGAAACATTTCAGTGCTGTATTTTTTTGTCGTACCAATTGTGGCAGTAGCCAGCTGAAGGCAATCTGGGTGTTTATTAGTGGAACACTTGGTAAAATGTGGCGAGGGCACACCATAGACGACAGTGAGAACAGAACAGCAGCACAGGCAGACCTCAAAGACATAATGACACAGGACTTCTGCTCTGGAGGTGGCGACTACAATTCACACAAGCCATTTATGGAGAACAGTTAGAAAAACTAGAGAAAATATAAAATACAGGCTTCAAGACACATGGACACTATCAAGATATGAACAACCAGGTCAGGATCCAGAGGACAGGCTCAAGCAAATAAGCCAAGTATTGATGGCTACCTTTCCCTGGGAAAGGTGGTGCTGATTCACGACAAAGAAGAGGAATGGCTGGAAGTGGAACAATACTTTTGATACCCCAGGGGGTTAAAGGGAGAGGAAATGGATGCAAGAGCCCTCTAAGGGGGTGAGGGTGGGGACACTCTGTGTTGGGACTTCAAAGGACTACATGCCAGGAGTGGGGATAAATTATAAATAGATAGGCCCTTGCAGGACTTGGCTCAGCTCTGAATAATTTGAAACTGGACTAAGGTAAGGCTAAGTACTACTGCCCAGAGTTACTTGGAAGAAACAAATATAAATCCCCTTTGAGGAAAGATAATATCATCCTAAGTCCAAAATTATTTCTATAAACAATTCTGCAAATAGTCTGTTCATCACAAATATAACTAGGCACATGTGGAGGAAAGGCAATATGAACAAAAGAAAGAACTTCAATAGAAACAGATCCACAGGCAATCTAGAACTGGAGTTATTAGACACAGATCTTAAAATTAATGTATAGGTTCAAGGAGGTAAAAGGCAAGATCGACTATTTCAGCAGGGAAGTGAAAACTATAAAGAAAAGAAACGAATGGAAGCTTGAGAGCTAAAAATTCAATAACTGAAATCAAGAACTCAATAAATGGGTTTAACAGAAAGTTAGATACAACTGAATAGTGAAACTAGGTCAGACAAAAATATTCAGAATAAAGCAGGGATAAAAAGATGGAAAGTAGAGAGATGGTAACAGACACTGTAAATTTACTTCTCACTGAGCAAGTCCAAATGTAATTGCAGTTCCAGGTTATGAGAGAGAGAATGTGCTAGAAGCAATCAATATTTGAAAAGAATGTCTGAGAATGTTCCAAAATAGGTGACAGATATCAAGCCACAAGTTCAAGAAGCTCTATGAACTTTAAGCTGAGTAAATGAAAAAACAACAGCAACAACAACAAACTGCATCTGGGCATATCAGTAACACTGCTGAAAAGCAAAGGCAAAGAGAAAATCTTATAAGGAGCCAGAGAGGAGATATATTGACTTTAAATGTGCAGAAATTAGGGAATTCCCTGGTGGTCCAGTGGTTAGGACTTGGCACTTTCACTGCCATGGGCTTGGGTTCCATCTTTGGTTGGAACTAATATCCCACCAGCCGCACAGCACAGCCAAAAATTAAAACAAAAACCAAAACTGTAACGTGCAGATATTAGATCAACAGCTGATTTTCAACCAAAACAATGAGAACTAGAACACAATGTAATGATATCTTTAAAGCGTCAATTTCTATACTCAGAAAATGAAGGAATTATAGTAAAAGGAAGGCATTTTCTGACAAAGAAAAACTGGAAGAATCTCAAGCAGATATATTCAAAACTTTAAAGAAAATACTGAGCATGTTTATTCTGGCAGAAGGAAAAGGATCCTAGGTAGGAAACTGGAGGTTCAGGAAGAAATGGGGAGCAATGAAAATGTAAATATATGGGAAATTATAAACAAACACTGACTCTACAAAACAGTGATGTCTTGTTGAGTTAAAAATATATAGAGAAAAATATAAAATTAAAGTAAAAGGGAAAATTAAAATTTATGACAACAATGGCCTATAAGTCAGGAGAGGAGTATTCTAGGGTCCTTGTATTGTTTATGAAGATGTCAAAAGTACTAATTTATTTATTAGACTTTTATAAGAGGGATGTATGTGTTATAATCTCTAGGATAAGCACTAAAAAATAACAAAGTTTATAACTTTCAAGCTAACAGAAGATTTGAAAAAGGAAAAATAAAAAATAGTTAATCCAAAAAAGGCAAGAAAAGAAGTGAAAAGCAACTCGAAATAGATGGGACAAATGAAGCATATTTATTAAGATGGTAATCTAAAACCAAATATATCACTAGTTACATTGAACTAAATATTCCAATTAAAAACCAGAGATCTTCATACTGGATTTTTAAAAATCCACTCACTTGCTATTTATAAGAGATACATGTAAAGTCATAGAAAGGTTAAAAGTAAATGAATGATAATGTCATGCAAACAGTAACCAAAAGAAAGCTAATGCAGCTGTATTTATATCAAGGTAGACAATAAGGCAAAATACATTATTAGAGAAAAAGAGGAACATTTAATAATGTCAAAAAGATAATGTTTAAGGAAGATATCCAAATCTAAATTTGTACGCTCCTAATAACATAGCCTCTAAATATACAAAGAAAATAGAAAAATTTAAAATACCAGTGGAAGATTTAGGCGTACTTTGCAACTGACAAAGGAAGCAGACAAATACAACAAGGAGACTTAAATGACACATCCTGCATTCAATACAGACAGAATACACATTCTTTGCAAGTACATATGAGATACTGAAAATGCTGTGAAAATCAACCAAGTTTCAATAAATTTCAAATGGTTGAAATTATGCAGACTTTTTCTCTGTCAATGCAAATACATCAGAAACTAAGGATAAAAAGCTAATCAGAAAATCCATATATATTTAGAAATTAACAATATACTTCTGAATAACACACAGGCCAATGAAGCAATTTCAACAGAAATTAGAAAATATTTTGAACTGAAAAATAATTAAAGTAACATAAAAATCTCTAGAATGCAGCTTAATCTGCTTGGAGGAAAGTATATTGCCTTAATCTTGTATTTGAAAAGAGGAAGGGCCTTAATGTCTTTATTTTAACCTTACTCTTGAATGATACTTTATTTAGGTAAAGAATTCTTGGCACTTTGACATGTTCTGAAGTTATTATTGAAGCGATTATTCTCCTGGCTTCCACTGTTACTAAGTAGGCTTTCCATCTAATCTGGTTCCACGGTGGTTAATCTGGCCTCTCTCTCTGGTTGCTTTTAGTATCTCCTACTGTCTTTAGAGTTCTGTAGTTTCACTATGATGAGTGTTGTATTGTCACTACTGAATTAAAGATTCATATCTGTAATCAATTTTGGAAAATTTGTAGCTATGCATCTTTCAAATACTTCTCTTATTCTATTTTCTCCTATTTGGACACCTATTAAATATATGAATGTTTCTCAAATGCCCTGGGTTATCACTAAACAGGGACTAATTTTTAGGTGATTTCCCAATTTGTAGGGTCTCAGGCTGCATGAATCGATGTAAATTTGGACTCTATATCCATGTAAGGTCCAGGCCCAAGATTTCAAATTGTCAAGGAGAGGACTTTTTTCCTGACCCAGAACCTAAACAGAGATAGCAAGAGTTGAATAGAATAAAAAACCCACTCTTCCACTGACGTATACCTCTTAGAGTGTCTCAGTTTTGCATAAGTTTTTTTTTTTTTTTTTTTTTTTCCCCAGCCTCACATCAGCCCAAGGCCTGATCTTCTGTTCCCAAGTGGATGAATAGCAACTCTAGCTGCTACGTTTCCCCATTAAACGCGCCGCTTCTCTCCCCGTTAGCTGCCGTGTCAGGGGATGTGACTATCAACTCTTGTCTTCAGAGCCTCCTACTGTTGACACCTGGGACTTCTCTTTCATTCCTAACAGTTGAGCTGTGCAGTTAATTTTTGCTGTATTTTATCTAGCATATTGAAGGGTTCATAGCAGAAGTTTCTCGAGTTGGCTCATCATCTTGCAGAATTGGAAGTTGTAATTTTATCTTTACTAATCTACAAATTGCCAGTTGAATTGTAGCTCCTAAAGCTGTAAACTCATCCAGAAACTAATGAGAAATTAAATCTTTATTTTAACAAAGAAATCATGGAATCTTGCTCTGTAAAATGTCAGATTGGTGATTTTTTCCAATTTTTTTTAACCAACATCCAAAACACTTCTACCCACAAATGTTTTACACATCTCTTTAAACTGTTTATAAAACATACTCTCCTCTGAGCCACAGAGATTAAAGAAAAAAGAAGCAGAATTGAGCTAAGCAAAAAGAAACCTAAATTTCAGATATAGTCAATTTTCATTAGAAGAAAAAAAAAGATAATAAAACTAACTTGCTATTAAGAATTTGTTCAAAAACATAACCAGTTAATATCCAGGGATAATGATTTATGTGGATTAATTTCCTATGTTTTTTCCTACCCACAGCTCGAGGTCACAGTTAGTGATATCTGGGATGATGACCTCAGTCTTAGATCATGACCATTGATGATGGTCCTTAGGGAAAGCAGAAGGAAAGCTAAACACTGATTAAGCATCTACTATGTGCCAAATACTGTTGGGAACTTTAGATTCAGTATTTCAATTAATGAAGTGTCATTAGTCTTGTTTTAGAGATAAGAAAATTCAGGCTCCAGATTAGATACCGGGCCTAAGCCAAACAGTTCACAAGGGCTGGAGCCAGGACTTGATCTCAAACAGGTCTGACTTTGAAGCCCACGCTAAGTCTACTCCATTAGAAAACCTTCTTCAGTATCTGCTGATATTTAATAAGCAAAGAAAAGAATTAAATCAGCATCTCTAGATTCAACTAAATAAGGAGGAGAAATGGACTCAAAGAGTTTAGGCTGAAAACGCAAAAATGTTAAAGCAAAAAGGGGTTACTGTTGAATCCTTGGCTATTTAGAGCATTTCTCTCAGCAGAATTAGTAGTTCTCTCACCTGAAGAAGGCTGAGATGGATCTGTATGACATCAATTCATTTTATACATAAATTTTTTTTTTCTGAATCTGTCAAACTCTGAAAGCTTATCTCAAAACCTAAGTCTTAAACATCTCTAGACTCCAAAGCTGCAAATCTGACTGGATCCCAACACACGGCAGAGGTTAGGAAGCCCCAGGTAAAGGTGGTGGGAGAGTGTGCAGGGGCAATGAGTCACTGTGCACGCTGTTTGTTTGCGGACAGAGGTACAAAGGGATCTGCTTATGCTGCTTCTGAGTTAATCCTGGAAATGCAGAGCTGTCCCCAGCCCCTGCAGAGTCTTAACAACATGGCGATAATTCCCCACCATATGGCCACTAACTGATTTTACCTTTGCTTTTCTGGACTCTCCAGTCCTTTCAAAGAAGGTCTGTATAAAGCATCTGCTTGGTGCTCATGACAGTGCTATGTGGTGTCAGGACACAAGGAGGATAGAACATGAGTCCTGGCATCAAAACGCTGATGGAGACAAGTCTAGCACATTTCCCCACATACAAACCACACCAGCACAAGTACCAGATGAAGGCTACAGAAATGATATCAGCTGTGTTTAAACGCACACAAAAAAAAAACCTGGAAGGATATGTATAGCTGATTCACTTTGTTATAAAGCAGAAACTAACATACCACTGTAAAGCAATTATACCCCAATAAAGATGTTAAAAAAAAAAACCTGGAAGGAAAAATACTAAAAATGTTAAGAATTGATCTAATTGGGAAGAGAGATTATGAGCAATTTTGTCCTATTCCTTTATACTTATTCTTCTCAGTTTGTTTTTAATCACAATGATGCTCGCTGCTATTTATGATACAGCATATTTTCCTAACACGAACATACCAGGTCTAATATATTATTGAAATTATATAGGATAGTCCTGTTTTAGGGATTCGCACCAAATGGTGAGTAAAACCACAATCGAAATCTAATTCAAACTTGTAAGAAATCTTCAAATTTTACATACATTTTGACTCAGCAAATCCATTTCTAGAAGTTTATCTTAAGAAAATGATGAAAGAATATAAAGATACCCAGTAGAGTGTTGTTTAAAATACTAAAAACTTGTAAACAACAACCTAAATGTTCAACAATAGTATATTAACTAAAAATACCATATGTCCATAAAATGTAGCCATGAAAATAATACTGTTGAGGAATATTTAATGACCTCTGGAGAAGCCCACAACATATTATTAAGTGTGTGTGTAGGGGGGAAACAGATCATGAAACAAAACATACTCTATGAGCTCCATTTCGTTAATGACAAGTTTATACACAGAATAAAGATCGGCCAAATATATACCCTAATGTTAATAGCAATGGTTTCTGGGTTGGGAGATTTCACGTGACTTTTTTCTAAAATTTCTATAATGATCATACATTACTTTCATAATAATAAAAATCAATAAAAGTTAATTCTTAAAATCTCCTAAACCCCAGATCCAATTTCAATTCTCTGTGCCCACGTATCACAATTTCATAGGTGATCCTAATTTCCTGCCTGAGATGCTTCCAGGGATGGAACACTGCCCACTTGGATGTAGCCTGAACTGGGAGTTCTGGCCTCCAAGGCCAACAGGAAGTCTCCAGCCTGAGGCAGGCTCCTTCGGGGCCCCTGGGACGGCCTTCAGGGCTTGGAGTGGGAGAAGCCTCGCTTGACTCTGGTCTCTCCTGGTTGAGTCTGTTGCCAGTGGCCGGACAGCCTGCCCGGGAACTCACTGGGGCACAGATTGACCTACTCGTCCACAGAGGACTTATCTGACTTGTTTTTCTACCCAAAGTTCAGCCATTTATTCCATAAATTTATTGAGCATTTACTCTCTCTGTGCTAGGCAGTAAATTAGGAAATTTGCACACATTACTTCCTTTAATCCTCATGAAAACCCTCGGAATCATGTTATGGTCCTGATTTTACAGAGAAGAAGCCTGAGGGTAGAGAATCAGGTCACTTGTCAGCTCGTCACAGTAAGAGGCACAGCTGGGATCCAAACTCCCAAGCCCAGTGTCCTTCTCAGCTCTCTAGTACTTCCCACAGGCGATTTCTTTCAAAGTAAATTAGAAGATCAGACTTGATGCTTCGAATGTTAATCCACATCTTTCACTATAGTCACAAGCTGCCACAGCCAACGTGGCCCTGACACAGCTCATAATGCCCACTGCTGAGAGTCTGCAGGCTCTGACCAGGACCCCACCGAGAAGCAGCGTCAAAACGTGGAGGTCATTCCACGGTGGAAGGAGACCTACCGTCACCTGGGTGCTTTGAGGGGCCCCTTCTGGGACCTTCTGACTTCCGACTTCCCAGAGCCGTCTCCCTGTGCTCCTGGCCAGGTGAGTCTGGGGCCAGGACGGTGCAGCACAGCTCACAGACTCTCCTCTGGGCTGCGGCAGGGCCAGGCACGGGCCAGCACCAGCAGCCCAAGGCAGGCTTAGTGCCTGGGACGGCCCAGCCTTTTGCCGCCCGGCCAGGCAGGGAGGGCTGCGCTCTTGTCACAGGTTGTGGGGCTGCTGGAACCATGGCAGATACATCAGATGGAAGACATGCAGGAAGTACAGAAAGGTCTGCTTGCTGGGTGGCTGAGATGGGTGACAACACGCTGAAAGAGTCTCCTTCTCCCTGCTGCTTGTTCAGGGCTGGAAGTGCCCTTCCCAGCCTCCCCTGCTCCATCCGTGCTGATGGTGCTGGGGGAGGGAAGCAAAGGAGCCTGCTCAGAGCCCACTGAACTGCCCGAAGCAGGAGAGGTAGAGAGAACAGGTGCACACAAGCACTTATTAAGCACCTCCTGCCGATGATCTTTCCCAAATTTCCCGTCTCTCCCATCTAGCCCCTTTACAATCTGTTTTCTTGGGGACATGGCTGCAGCCGGAACATGAAGCAGAGGCACTGATGAAATGGAGCAAGTCCCTAAGGAGAACTTGTTTGTTTTGCTGGGCCCCAAATGAGTCTCGCCCTATTGCTGGTGGGGGGCGGCGGTCCCGAGCTTTGTCTTGCAGTTCATGCCAGCCCTTCTGACGCCTGAGCACAGAACAGCTGCACTTTCACACCATTGCAGCTCAGACCCCTCAGAGCCAACCTCGCCAGCCTTCAAGGAGCCTTTCCCTCTTCGACCATCTTGGCAGTCGTGTCTGAGCTGTGCTTTCTAGCAATCAGTGTCTTCACCGCTTCCTGTGTATAAATAGCATCTTTTTAACAAGACTAGAAACTGCCTTGCAGTAGATACCTTTTGGAACGCCTGTCTGCCCAGCTCACAGAGGCAATTATGATTGTTCTGGCTTCCCACAAAGACAGGGCTGTCCACAGCAGACAGAGAGGGAAGCTGGCACAGAGGAGAGCAGTGATGAGCCCCCTCCCAGACCCCACTGCTGCCTGATCCCCAGGCTCTCCCTGGGCCAGGCTGCATCTTGGCTTTCTTACCTCACGTTTCTTTTTTTTTTTACATCTTTATTGGAGTATAATTGCTTTACAATGGTGTGTTAGTTTCTGCTCCATAACAAAGCATATCAGCCATAAATATACACATGTTCCCATATCTCTTCCCTCTTGCGTCTCCCTCCCTCCCACCCTCCCTATCCCACCCCTCCAGGTAGTCACAAAGCACCGAGCTGATCTCCCTGTGCTATGCGGCTGCTTCCCACTAGCTATCTACCTTATGTTTGGTAGTGTATATATGTCCATGCCTCTCTCTTGCTTTGTCACAGCTTACCCTTCCCCCTCCCCATATCCTCTAGTCCATTCTCTAGTAGGTCTCTGTCTTTATTCCTGTCTCACCCCAAGGTTCTTCATGACATTTTTTTTTCTTAAATTCCATATATATGTGTTAGCATATGGTATTTGTCTTTCTCTTTCTGACTTACTGTATGACAGACTCTAGGTCTATCCACCTCATTACAAATAGCTCAATTTCGTTTCTTTTTATGGCTGAGTAATATTCCATTGTATATATGTGCTACATCTTCTTTATCCATTCATCCGATGATGGACACTTAGGTTGTTTCCACCTCTGGGCTATTGTAAATAGAGCTGCAATGAACATTGTGGTACATGACTCTTTTTGAATTATGGTGTTCTCAGGGTATATGCCCAGTAGTGGGATTGCTGGGTCATATGGTAGTTCTATTTGTAGTTTTTTAAGGAACCTCCATACTGTTCTCCATAGTGGCTGTACCAATTCACATTCCCACCAGCAGTGCAAGTGTTCCCTTTTCTCCACACCCTCTCCAGCATTTATTGTTTCTAGATTTTTTGATAATGGCCATTATGACCAGTGTGAGATGATACCTCATTGTAGTTTTGATTTGCATTTCTCTAATGATTAATGATGTTGAGCATCCTTTCATGTGTTTGTTGGCGGTCTGTATATCTTCTTTGGAGAAATGTCTATTTAGGTCTTCTGCCCATTTCTGGATTGGGTTGTTTGTTTTTTTGTTATTGAGCTGCATGAGCTGCTTATAAATTTTGGAGATGAATCCTTTGTCAGTTGCTTCATTTGCAAATATTTTCTCCCATTCTGAGGGCTGTCTTTTTGTCTTGCTTATGGTTTCCTTTGCTGCGCAAAAGCTTTGAAGTTTCATTAGGCCCCATTTGTTTATTTTTGGTTTTATTTCCATTTCTCTAGGAGGTGGGTCAAAAAATGTCTCTTCTTTTGCTTAAGCTTGTATCTCTCAATTTACATCACTTGCCTCCAGTCTACAGGTCCCACCTTTTCTTTCTTCAGTGTATCTTACACAACTCAGGTTCTCAGTTAAGATGACTGGGTTCAGAGAGTTGTCTAGATTATTTCCTGAAACTTTCTGAAGTGTTTCCACATCTGCCTTCATCTGCCTCCTCCCCTCAAAATGAATTATTTGCTGGCACTACTGTTGGCTGATTTTAGTGAGTATAATTCAGAAGGCTCCTATATAACTTCTAACTTTGAGGCAGGAGATAGATGGGCTCCAGGCTAGACATTTACAACTGGCCTCCTGTTCACACTTCCTGGGGTGAGAAAAAGATGGGCTCACTACCAGCTCTCTGTTTACATTTCCTGAGGCAAGAGACAAACATGTGCTACATATTTATGACCAGACTCCTGTCTACATCTTGAGATCTGCACTTCAATATAAGAAGAAATAACAGGAATAGGGTAGATAACTGGACACTGGACACTTCTATGGCAGGGACAGAGAGAGGCTAAACCCTGTCAAAAGATCAAGAGGTCATACATTTCCCATCCTCGTGGCAAGGGACACACTACACATGCACAAAAGGCTTCCCAGGGTCAAAAAGGCAGGGGAAGCCAGACCATAGTAAGTCTTGCTGTCTTCCTCCCCCATGCCTTTGTGATGAAATCCATTTTGGCTGAGGGGTGCGTGTGCACCCAGGGGAGGGTCATGAGACAAATTTGTCGTGGGGTCAAAACAATATAATTGGCCAAGAAGAAGACAAAGACCCAGAAGACTGCCCCCTTATAAAGGATTTAAACTTCCCAAAGGTGGGCCTCTTGTGACTCTCTTGCTGAGTTCGCCCGTGCGTGTAGTCTGCTTTTCTAATAAACACTTTTACTTTCTTCTATACCTTCTGTCTCCTTGTCAGATTCTTCCTCTCAAGGTAGACAAAGGACTGGGGACTTAGCTTCTATCCTCTGGCCCCGTGGTCTAGTGGTTAAGATCCTGGTTTCCATTCAGGTAACCTGGGTTCGATCCCCAGTCAGGGAACTAAGTTCTTGCTTCCAGTCACTGCTTACTGTAAGCTACTGCTCACTGCTGCGTGCGTCCGAAATCAACCTGACTATCTAACCATCCCTGGCACTGAACTTGGAGCCCAGGGAAGGCTTGTGGCATCCCACGGTGCAGGGGCTAGTAGGAAACGGAAGCATGAGGTCCACATCTCCCAAGTGTGCCCCTCAGGTGTATATGTGCACACACACACATACACAAATTCTAGAGTCAAATGAACTTTGAAAGTGCTACAATGCAGAGAAGAAAATTATAGGCTCTGAGATGTTTAACCTGCCTTCTCCAAACTTATCTGATCATGGATCCCCTTTTCCACTAAACATCGCTGACGACTAGTGCTCTAGGCTAGCAGTCTCCAACCTTTTTGGCACCAGCAACCAGTTTCGTGGAAGACAATTTTTCCACGGATGGGAGGTGGGATGGTTCAGGCGGTAATGCGAGCAATGGGGAGCGGCTGTAAATACAGATGAAGCTTCGCTCGCTCACCCGCCACTCACCTCCTGCTGTGTGGCCCGGTTCCTAACAGGCCGCGGACCGGTACTGGTCCATGGCCTGGGGGCTGGGAAGCCCTGCTCTAGGTCACACTCTGGGATGTGTGTTTCTAGTTTCGCTTTCATAGTAATTGCCTTGGACAACCTCCCCATGCAGCAATTTCCTCACTGCTCAACAGAGACCAAATAAGCATCTCAGATCAGATACAGATGGAATGGAAGAAACATGGTAACCTGATAGACCAGAGGTCAATTCTAAGCTACCTAATCAATCAGCTGTGTGATGTGATCACCACTTAGTAAACTCTGTGAACTCCCATTTATCTTATTTATAAAATAGAACTGTTCTGAGAATTAAATAGAACAATTCTTAATTAATATGGCATTTCTTCTTCATCTGCATCCTCTCAGCAGTGTTCTTTCTACTACTGACAGCGGAGGGTGGGTAGAGAGATGCCTAGATGACAGGTCTGGAAGCCTAGATCACCTAAATTAGTGTTTTAAAATGTACCCAGAATTTGTTTTAATCAGGTACAGTAAGACATGCAGACACAGAAATGACTGTCATGAAGGAAGAAGTTTATACTCATGGTTCCCTAGAAATATGAAGCTTGGCATGTCATGCAGGGCCAATGTGGAAGTACCAGGCTTAGTCAGGAGGTGCAGGGAGTGGGGAAAGATGGGCCAGAGCCTTGACTGTGGTTTCAATGGGAAAGGCAAGGCAAGGCGGGGTAAGCAGGCAGGATTGGCCAGTCTGAATCACTGCTGGGGTTCCGGGGTGTAGAGGCTGGCTAAGTCTTCTGGCCCCTGACCCTGGAGACATTAGGACAGGGCATAGTGGCACTGAGGGTGACAGCCTGATAAAGGAGGTGGAGGTGTAATTAGGTAATACAGGTAATTAGGTAATACAGAAAATTAGGTAATACAGAAAATGAAAACATGATTGACACAGTTAGTGCTTTGTACCCTCGGAAAAATGGGACCTGATCCCGTTTCCTGATTCCCAAGTTGTCAACATGTCCAGAACTTAACTCAGCATCTTCCTACAACCTATTGGTCCTGGACTACTTACCTCAGTGAGAGCATCTCCACCCACCCTGGGTACCCAAGTCAAATGCCTGGGAGTTACAGGTACCTCTTTTGCTCTCTATGAGCAGTTGCCCCAATGCTGGAAACTGATGACAAGTAGCCTTCAGTGATAGCGCCCTGAGAGACTGTTGCAACTTCAGAGAGCCATCATCCCCAAGGCCCTGCCCCTTCCCGGAGTGGTCCCCAATCAATTGATGTGGAAGGATAAAGGCCTAGCCATCTCAGCCCAAGTTGACACAACTGTGAAGGGCCATTCTAGCTCCTGAATGACTGGGAAGTTGGCCATGGCTGTTACTGGATCTGCATCATATAGCTGGATCTCTCCCTTTGCCCACGACTGCCTCGTTCCTCTCCCTTCCTGGATGTGGATCCCCAAAGACACTCTTTGATAAACATCCTGTGCTCTAAATTCTGTCTAAGGCTGTTTCCCAGGAAATCCAACCTGTGACACCAATCTACTACCGAGTTTGGGCAACACCTCCTATGCAACACCTTTTGAAGTTTACTTTCAAGTCTTGCCCCACTATTGGTGTTTTAGTTCATGGCCACCATCATATCTTGCTTAGATAACCACAAGAGTCCAGCTCCTGGCCAAAAACCTACGGTGATCTTTCAGGTCTGACCAAAGGCAATTACAAAGACTTTCACCAGGGAAAGTTGCCCTCTCCAGAGCAGACGTGGTACACAGACAGCACACTGCGGTCTCTGAGGGGGATGGTGGCTACAGTCAGGACTCCGGCCCCCTGGCTGGCCATGCTCCTACACATAGCTGCATCCCTGGCCCAGGTGCCTCTATTCGGAGACCTCTTTATCTGGAGCTTTCAGCCAAGACCTTACTCAGGTGCTTCTGTTGAGATGCCTTATGGAGGTGGGGGGAAACCTTGAAGACACTTTTCTCCACTCCCATCCAGTACTCCTTAACCTTTCCCTGCTACCTACCCCTGGTGCCCCATCCATAAAACGGCAGGAGCCTTTTGTTCTGGGCTCTCTCCGCAGTGAGACATTCTCCCCATCTGCGCAAATATGCGGGAAAAGGAACATTGTGGGATCCAGAGCTTTCTCCTCTTTTTTTTTTTTAGGCCAAAATGCACTTTATTGACATTTGTGTACATTATGAAATGATCACCATGATAAATCTAGTAACCATCTGTCCCCATACAAAGTTATTACAATATTATTGATCATATTCCTTATGCTATATATTGCATCCCCATGACTTTTAAAATTTTATAACTAGAGATTTGTACCTCTTAATCCCCTTTAGCTATATCCACCCCTCCTTCTCCTCTGGCAACCAACTGTTTGAGTCTGTTTTCATTTTGTTTTGTTTGTTTGTTTTTTAGATTCCACATAAAAGATCCTATGGCATTTGTCTTTCTCTGTCTGACTTACTTCATTTAGCATAGTACCCTCTTGATCCATTCATGCTATGACAAATGGAAATACTTCATCTTTTTATGGCTGAGTAATGTTCCATTGTGTATATAGATACCATATCGTTTTTATCCATTCATCTCTGGACAGACACTTGGGTTGCTTCCCAGAAGTGAAATTGCACAATTTACATTCCCATCAATGGGGGTCCATTTTTCTCTACATTTTCACCAACACTTGTTACTCGTTGCCTTTTAGATAATCGCCATTCTGACACATGTGGTTACACTACTGCAGTGAGCGATTAAAGGCTTGGCTGTGAGACGCTCTCATTTTGGTGTCGAATCAATTTTGCCAACACCTGGCAGCACAGCACTCTCCAGCTCAGCTCTATTCTTGATGGACTCTACTTGTTCTCTGAACAAAGATGACCTTTCAAAGTGAAATTTGCACCCAACATTTACCAAGATAGACCATATTTTGAGCCATAAAATGAAGCTTGAAATTTTTTAAAGGAACTAAATCATACCAAATATGCTCTCTGACCAAACTGAATTAAACTGGAAATCAATAAAAGATATTTGGGAAAATCCCCCCAAATTTGTCTTCCTAAACTTACATGGGCTTACTGATTGTATAAGGTAGCATTACTTATACTAGATGTTTAAGATTATAAAAAAATGTACATTTGTATTTAACCAAACTGAATCAATATCCCTACAAACTTTCAATAGGAAGTATGTCAGCTTGAAGATAATTTCTAAGAGCTTAAAGTAACTTAACTGATAGATATTCAATAGGTATCTAGATCATTTCAATAAAATACAATACTGTATCATTGATTACTAAATATAACAAGTTTATGTACTCTTGCTTTTTATTTTATATGCTACAGACAGACTGTATATAGTTGGTTCTGTTAATCATTATGTTTATTTTTTCACTTCAAGAAACTGTGCTATAAGGAATGTATACAGATACAGAAAGTTGTAAGGGAATTCTACGTCATGGTCAAAGCTAAGAGTTGATGGGTTTTTAAATAAGATTTTCAAAAGGAACTTTAGTATCAAATACTATACCGATAAAAAAAGAATTTGATTTTCTGTCTGTTAAAATGACAAAATTTTCTTCGATTACTGGTCTGCTCTTTTTTTGTTTTTTTGGCCTGCAGGATCTTGGTTTTCTGACCAGGGATCGAAGCCGGGGCCCCCGCAGTGGAAGCACGGACTCCTAACCACTGGACTGCCAGGGAATTTCCTATAGGTCTGCTCTTTTTTTTTTTTTTTTAAATTTAGTTTTGGCTGCGTTGGGTCTTCGTTGCTGTGTGTGGACTTTCTCTAATTGCGGCGAGTGGGGGCTACTCTTCTTTGTTGTGCGCGGGCCTCTCATTGTGGTGGCTTCTCCCATTGTGGAGCACGGGCTGTAGGTGCCACAGTAGTTGTGGCGCATGGGCTCAGCAGTTGTGGTTTGAGAGCTCTAGAGTGCAGGCTCAGTAGTTGTGGTGCATGGGCTTCATTACTTCGCAGCATGTGGGATCTTCCTGGACCAGGGCTCGAACCTGTGTCCCCTGCATTGGCAGGAGGATTCTTAACCACTGAGCCACCAGGGAAGCCCTGGTTTGCTCTTAATAAGAGGTTGTAAAAGGTTATTCATTGCTTTCTGTGTAATCTGCTTACATAGTAAAGATTCTGTGTATTATCAAAATCATTCCTTGTGCTTTGCTGACTTTGTTATGCCCTCGATTATTTAATAAAATGAAAGTTTCTTAGTTAGGAAAGAGCTAAGGTTCTTTACAATCATGTTTACTTTAGAAATATTTTATTAAATAGTTAGCCAAGTACTGTTCTCAGTAACCCACAATCCTATCTTAATCAGTGTTCAAATCTTCTGACAATTTTTGATATTTTGCCTTTCCAAAATTAAATCCTAAATGATGATTTTTTGTACCTATAACTGTCTTTGTGATTTCCCAGAGGGCCCCTGGCAAATCATAAAGCATTTGTTCTCTCACTTTGTTAAGAAAGACAAGTGCTAGATATATTTAGGTATATTTGATACTGATGAGTCAAATGGGAAGAGTTGTCAAGTCAGAAGAGTTGCATAGCTTTCCCTAGGTTAAATTTGAACGGGTAGGGACTTCCCTGGTGGCGCAGCTCCCAATGCAGGGGGCCTGGATTCGATCCCTGGTCAGGGAACTAGATCCCACATACATGCCACAACTAAGAGTTTGCATGCCACAACTAAGGAGCCAGCTAGCCACAACTAAGACCTGGTGCAACCAAATAAATAAATATTTAAAAATCTTTGAATGGGTAAAATACTAATAATATAAATATTTCAGACACTGTATACTGTATGGAAAGTCCCATGGAAAGTCCCTAGAGAATTGCCAATGTCCTTGCTGTCCATGATGTGTTTCTATTCATTGGAATCCTGGTGCCACTTTTCCTGATATCATACAACAACAGTATAGTGTTATCAGTCATAATTTCATTTATAGTTGAACAACACGGATTTGAAATGTGCAGGTCCACTTATACATGGATTCTTTTCAGTAGTAGATACTACAGGACTACATGGTCCTACCTACTACATGGTCCATGGGTGGTTGAATCTGCAGATGCAGAGGAACCACGGATACAGAGGGCTGACTATAAGCTGTATGTGGATTCACCCTGACATTGTTCAAAGGTCAACTGTATTTTTAAAATGTTAACTTGGTTGCAGCTGTACTTCTTTAAATCTAGCATCTTGTAAGGGATTCATATCACTTACTTATGGGATTTTATTAATCTACAGATGTTTATTAATATACAGGTCTGCTCCAGACTTATTGACTCTCTCTATATATTTGATATATTCTAACTGTGTACTTGGCATATTCATAATATAACTTTGTCAGAATTATTATATGTTATATCTGAAGATTTTTTCCTCTGTAAAGATGCATCCTCCATACAGATTCCCCTGAAAATGTTCATCCATTTTAACAAGTTAGATGTAACGTTAACGGCCTTCTTTGAGAACAGGGTTAATCATTATGTTTGTAATTATGATGTCTAAATTTTTTTTTTTTTTTTTTGCGGTACGCAGGCCTCTCACTGCTGTGGCCTCTCCCGTTGCGGAGCACAGGCTCCGGACGCGCAGGCTCAGCGGCCATGGTTCACGGGCGCAGCCGCTCCGCGGCATGTGGGATCCTCCCGGACCGGGGCACGAACCCGTGTCCCCTGCATCGGCAGGCGGACTCTCAACCACTGAGCCACCAGGGAAGCCCTGTCTAAATTTTTTTTGATTGACTTCATTATCTTGTTTTGTATACTGCAGAAACAACCAAATTTCCTCATCCATTACATTATCCTTATTATGAATTCTCATCAGATCTTTCATTTTAATGTTCTATTTCTTGGATATACAAGAACCCCCTTTTGTTCTTACATTATCTTTAACTCATAAATTGCCATTTAGTAGACTACACTTTGTAAAGTTAAATGAAACATCTGTAAATAATATCTTTTTCTCCCTATCAGACCGCTCCAGAATTTAAAAAACTCTTACTAAGTATTCTTATTTTCAAAGCAATATAATTATTTGCATAGGTGCAGTGAGAATCTGTCCTCCCTGTTAAGAAGAGGAATAGTTGGAACATTGGCTACGCAACCAAACCCTTGCCTGGAATGTCATATTTGGGAATGATACTAGTTTAGTCAAATATAACCAGACAGGGCTTCCCTGGTGGCACAGTGGTTGAGAGTCCGCCTGCCGATGCAGGGAACACGGGTTCGTGCCCCAGTCCGGGAAGATCCCACATGCCACGGAGCGGCTGGGCCCGTAAGCCATGGCCGCTGAGCCTGCGCGTCCGGAGCCTGTGCTCCGCAACAGGAGAGGCCACAACAGTGAGAGGCCCGCATACCGCAAAAAATAAAATAAAATAAAAATAACCAGACACTTGTAAGGAGCTCAGGTTGACTTCCTGGAGCCAATGTTCACAAAGCCCTCTTGGAAAAAGTGGCCTGATGTCAGGCTAATTGGGTTCCCAGCCTTACAGGTCAGTAAGGAAAGTCACCTTCTGGCAGGCTCAGGAGCTTTAGGATGTTTTGGAAATATTTAGAAGGCAGGAATTCACCCAAATCTACAGGTGCTGCAGGTGAGATCTAGTGGGGAATTCTTGGCTTGGCTTCCTAGCCACAGATGTACAACATTCATAAACTGGAAGACTCCATATTGTCAAGATTTCGATTCTCCCCAAATTGATCTATAGAGTCAACACAATCCACATGAAAACTGCAGGAGGATATTTTGTAGATATTGACAATCTGATTCTAAAATGTACAAGGAAAGGCAAAAAAAAATAGAATAACTAAAGCAATATTGAAAAAGAAGAACAGAATTAGATGATTCACATACCTGATTTTAAGGCATACTATAAAGCTACAATAATCAAGACCATGTGGTATGCGTAAAAGGACAGACCCTTAGATCAGTGGAAAAGAACAGGGAGTCCAGAAACAAACATAGATAGCTGGTTTTGGCAAAGGTACAAAGGCAATTCAGTGGAGAAAGAAGTCTTTTAACTAAATGGTGCTACAACATTTGAAAATGCAAATGCAAAAAAAGAACTTTCACCCTCATCTCAAACCTTATAAAAATTAACTCAAAATGGATCAAAGATCTAAGTATAAAATGTAAAACTATAAAACCTTCCTAAAGAAAACACAGGAGAAACTCTTTGTGTCCTCAGGTTCGGTAAAGATTTTTTGACTATAACACTAAAAGTATGATCCATAAAAGAAAAACTATAAATTAGCTTCCATTGAAATTACAAATTTTAGCTTTGCAAAAGACACTATTAGAGAATTAAAATACCAGCCAGAGACTGGAAACAATGTTTGCAAATCATATATCTGACAAAGTACTTCTACTCAGAATACAGTATAAAGCACTCTCAAAACCCAATAATAAGAAAATAACCCAATAAAAACTGGGCAAAAGATTCAGGCACTTCACCAAAGAAGATATAAATATGGCAAATAAGTATATGAAAGATGTTCAACATCAACAGTCATTAGGCAACTACAAATTAAAACCAAATGAGATATTATACACCTAATAGAATGGCTTAAAAAATTGGCAATACTAAGCACAGACGAGGATACAGAGCAATGGCAACCAGCATACTTTGATGGTGAGAATGCAGCTACTTTGGAAAAAAGTTTGGTAGTTTCTTATAAAGGTAAACGTTCATTTACCAAATGACCCAACAATTCACTCCTAGGTACTTACCCAAGAGAAACAAAACTCATGTCCGTACAAAGACTCATACACTAATTGTTCACAGAAGTTTTATTTGTAATAGACAAAAACTGGAAACAACTCAAATGTCAGTTAGCGAACTGATAAGCAAACTGTGGAACATCTATCCCGTGGAACACTACTCAGCAACTAAAAGGAGAAAACCAACTATTGATATATGCAAAAACATAATGAACCTCCAATGCATTTACGTAAGGTGAAAGAAGCCAGGCTAAAAAGACAACATGATATAATTCCATTTATATGACATTCTGGAATAGGCAAATCCATTTGGATGGAGAATAGACTAGTCAGGGACTGGAGGTGGGGGAAAGGGTTGACTACAAAGGGGCAGCTTTAATTTTTTGGAGTGATGAAACTTCTATATTTTGATTATGGTGGTGGTTACACAGCTGTTTAAATCTGTCAAAACTCTTAGAACTATCCACCAAAGAGAGTAATTTTTACTGTGTATAACTTTAAGAAAAATAAAGAAAGAAGGAAAAAAAGTATCTAAGCAATTTGGCCACATCAACCTTCTGCCTGAAACCTTTCCATGGCTCCAAAAATTGTTAGTCCACATTTTCCAGCATGCAGCCACAGTCTGGTCTTCCCGTCTGCAGACTCATCTCTTGCTATGCTTCTCATGCCATAGTATATGCAATTCCTGCATATTTAAAGCACCCGGCATGGTACCTAGCACGGATGCTCGGTCAGCACAGGTTACCTTTCTTCATAGTTTTCAGCATTTGTTTATGTTAGCCCTCTCTCCCCAAAGCTCTTTCTACACCTCATCACAAAAAACTCGTAGGCATTAAGGCTCAGGCTCCTCCTGATGTGTTTCTCTGAACCACTTCCTCCTGTCCCTGCCCCCCATGGCAGGCTGGGCCTGGCACCCCTCTTCTGAGCTTCCTTATCTGTGCAGTAAAGACAAAGATGTTCAAGCCTTGCATATTTGGAAGAAAGGACTGGCTCCTGGGAGACAGACTTTAAGTCCTTAAAATATCCTGCCCACTAACAGTGTCTTTGCATACCTGGGGCCTTGGGACATGACAGATAGTTTATGCCAAGAATATGATTTATGCTGGGCCCCTTGAGCTACACTATATTAGTGGCCTCTGTAGAGACTGGAGACTAAGTAACTAAGGTCAGTTGTGGATGCCGCATGCCTAAGTAACTGACCGCCAATAAAAACCCTCGACCTCAAGGCTTGGGTGAACTTCCCTGGTTGGCAATACCTCCTACACGTTCTCGCCATGTTGCTGGGATTCCATGAAAGGGGACACCTGGAAGCTTGTGCCTGCTTTCCCCTGGACTCTGTCCTATGCACCTTTTGCCTAGATTTTAATTTGAATCCTTTCACTGCGATATATTGGAACTACAAGTGTCACCACTTTTCTGAGCTCTGTGAATCCTTCTAGAGAATTATCTACTGAGAGTGGTTCTGGAACGTCATCCCATTGAGTTTACTTCTATCACAGCACTTATCATAATGAATTGATGCTGCCTGTCTCTCTCTGTGCTGTGATTCCTTTAAGGGCAATAACCTTGTACAATTTGTTTGCCATCTCTAGTGCCTAGAGCTGTGCCTGGAACCCGATGTGTTAAATAAATGTCTGATTGCAAGAGAGGCACAGCCTTCTCATGAGGCTGATTCCCTTCTGAGCCAGAAAAATGCCTCCAGGGCTTGCAGAGGAATGTGGATGTAGCATGGTTTCTCTCCCAAGAAATCATATGACACTGACCAGGTAGTGAGAACTGTCAGGTAGTGAGAACTGTCAGCACGGGTAGTGAGAACCGTCAACCCCAGAAGCGTGAATTGAGAATTAAGCCTGTGAGACAACACATCCAGAATAGGAATTTAAAAAGCCTTAGCCAAGTAACAGTGGCGTGATAGCATAGCTGAGGGCTACGGAGGCTACAGGTGCTGAGGGGGAGAAGAGAACACTGGGCAGAAGAAAGGGCTATGGAAATTCCACTCTGTCAACTACATTTTATTTTCAGAATCTGCCTTTAAGGAAAGCCTTCTCCAAACCAGGGTAAGTGACATTTCAGTGGAAAATGCCAAGACTGGATATTTAAAATTCAAAAGGTCTTTGGGGGACTTCCCTGGTGGCGCAGTGGTTAAGGATCTGCCTGCCAATGCAGGGGACACGGGTTCGATCCCTGGTCTGGGAAGATCCCACATGCTGTGGAGCAACTAAGCCCGTACGCCACAACTACTGAAGCCCGCGCGCCTAGAGCCCGTGCTCCGCGACAAGAGACGCCACCGCAATGAGAAGCCCGTGTACCGCAACGAAGAGCAGCCGTCGCTCGCCGCAACTAGAGAAAGCCTGCGTGCAGCAACGAAGACCCAAAGCAACCAAAAATAAATAAAACAAACAAACAAACAAACAAAAAGTCTTTGGAAACAAGGAAGGTCTACTTACAGTTCTCTGCTGGATTTCCTGACTAATGTTCTGCCCGGCAGGTTAGCTGTAATTCCAGCCTCAAGTACTAACCTTTCTGGCTCTTGCTGACAGCTTTGAAAATGTTTAGCAACACACTTCATCACAAAAGTCACAACAACGATAAGTTTTGCTAAGGACCTTTTACTGGTAATTCTGAATCTTCCTTCAGAGGCACGCACACACAGCTCAATTCAACACACGTATGTTTTGTCTTAGAGCCACAGACCAGTCAAATGGAAATACAATATGAAATAAATGCCAACTCACTAGTGGGAACCCACCTTAATTCAACAGCCCTGACTAGGATCGTGGAATTCTAGAGTTGATTAGAAAAGAGGTCAGACCTTAGATTTCCATGTCCTCATTTTGAAAATGGGGTACCTGGGGCCCAGAATAAAAGCCCTGTCTGTTGAATAAAGACAACAGTGACCATGCAAGTAGCTAAGACATTACTTCAATGTGTGAATCCCCCCAGTATGCTGCCTTTCCCTGCTGGGCCTGGCCCAGCTTCCAGTCTAAACGCAGCAAAGAGCCCCCCGTTTAAGTCACACCAATTCAGGCCTGAAGCTCTAGTCAGACATGACCCAGCTGGGCAACCTTGGATAAGTTACTGCATCTCTCTGAGCCTGTTTTCATACCTGGATTGTAGTATAGCAGTAGATTTTTATGTGGTTAATGAAGTAACATGGAGCCTCACACCTGGCATATATAGAAGATGCTCGACAAATGTACCTTCCCTTTCTTCTTCCTATCAAGTCCTCCTCTATGGCAGCCTTTCCAACAAGACTTCCTCAACTGAACCACAAATCCAAAGAAAATTATTTGAACGCTTACTTTCTCAGTTCCTCCCAAGGATGGCAAATAGCTAGTACCATTCCAGAAGAAGAGAAGAGGATTCACTCATTACATATAATGAGGGCCTCAGGACATCAGGACTTAATTCTCTCCAGGAATTCAGTTGAGAGATGGCTCCATGCACTCACACAGCTGTACAGGGTTCATGTACCCCTTCATACCTCAAGGGTACAGGGTTCATGTACCCTTTCATACCTCAAGGGTACAGGGTTCATGTACCCTTTCATACCTCAAGGGTACAGGGTTCATGTACCCTTTCATACCTCAAGGGTACAGGGTTCATGTACCCTTTCATACCTTCATACCCTCATACCACACTACCCATGGAGAGCCTCCCAGAAAAAGGCAGAAAGTCGAGGTCTGAGGGTTCTCATGTCAACTCTTCCAACATCATATTGCTTTAAACCCTGCCCTGTCACTGCAAGGGCAGCTCTGAGCCCCTCAAGGAGAAGCCTTCTGGGCCTTAGCTTTCACCTTGCCTGCCCTCACCCCCACCCCACACACATACACACCCGCCCCACACGTTCATGCACATACAGCTGCTATCTCTCAAACTCATCCACGCTGCCTCAGTCCCCCCAGTCTGCTCTGGAGAGTCCCTGGATCGCAGGGGTGTCTAATAAACCCAGGCCTCCATATCCATCTGGCTTACCCCTGCCCCGGGGCAGAAGGAAGAAATGGCAAGGGAGTCCAGGGAGGCACCAGGGCCACCTCCCGCAGCCTCTTTGAACCGGTTTGCCAGTGCTGACGTGGAGCAGGTATGCCCTCCAACTCTAGAAGTGGAAGGCAAGTCATTTAGGCAAAGAGAAGGAAGGTTCCTTTGCCAGTTTGCTTGAAGTCCCCCATCGCTATTATCTAGTTTGTTTTTCTCGAATTAGGGGCTATTTAAGCACCCCAGAGAGGAGGGAAAGGCAAGTTTCAAGGGAACTGGGATGGGAGGGAATCAGAGTGGCAGAATTCTGAAAAACTTTTAGTTGGAGGATACACCAACAGCTGGGTTACTCAACTCTTCTGAGTTTCATGTGTTTGTTTTGAGACAGGACAAATGAGGGTCACGGAGTGCTCAATGCAGGGGTCTGGGCATCCTTCACTTTCCTTTTCCAAACGCATGGACTTTAGAGCAGAGTCCAAACCCTTTATCTGCCATTCCTGGTACTCTTACACCCACAGAGCCGACCTCTGGTCCTCCTCAGCCTGGCCTGTGCTCCATCCTGGAGAGGTGCGGGCGCGGACAGGACAACTACAGCGGACGGAATGCGACAAGACAACCCTGCTGCCTGCATGGCCCTCCTGCTCCTCTCTGGCTTTGCTGCTCTGACCCGGGCATGTGCAGACCCTCATCTCCACTGCCTACCTGGGGCTCTACGGCTTTCACAGGCAGCATCCCCACCCCCAACCAGAAGCATAATGGGTGAACTACCTCCCTGATTCCCAGGCAGCACCTGTCTTCCTTTACAGCTCTCATTACAGGGGCTCAAAAATAACTTGAAGGTTTCCAAGAAGTAAAATATAAAGATTGCAGTTTAGCAACTAATCAAGGGTCACCACTCTGGGCTTCCTTGCTAATTAATATTTAGGGTCAAAGTCTTCCTATCAACTTGCACCCAGAATTCGGTCCCTGGGGCAGAAAGGGAGCACTAAGGGGGGGGCACACAGTGCCAGGGGACATCAGAGCAATCCCATCTCACGGAAACCGCACTGTTTCAGAGGGTCCCTCTGAAGGGACCACTAGAGCCCCTCCTCTTTCAGGGAGCCTCAGTCCTAGAGTCAGGACCAAACACACTGAATCAGGTCCACCCTTGGCTAGTGAGCCCTCTCCTTTCTCCTCTGATTTACAGAACTCAAGGAGCTGCAGTTCGGAAAGCCAGACCTGTGCCATCGGTCAAGAACAGTCTGCGGAAGGGAAACGGCGCATCAAGGGACCACATTCTGTTCTCCGTAAACACTCAATTTCCCAGTTGAGGACGCGCCCGTCTACAAGGGGGGAGGGGGCCGACTAGGGCTCGGCTGTAACAGGTAGAAGTGGGTGAAAACGGGACGGGGGTGGTGGGAAATCGGAAGAAAACCCGGAAAGAGAGAAGGAATCGGAAGAGCAAAGCAATAGGAAGCCAGGAACCAAAAGATGGAAACAAGCAACAGAAAAAGTGCAGGAGGAAAGGACAGGAGGAGAGACCGTCTCGAGAGGGATGGAGAGAAGGCGCTCGAGACGGACAGACGCAGGGAGCGGCGGCGCGCGGGGCGACGGCGGCGCCCTTACCGGCGGTGGCCGAGCGCAGGCTCTCCAGGCTCCAGGAGCGGGACAGGGCGCCGCGCATGCCCCCGCTGCCGCCGCGGCCGCCGCACACCACGCCACTGCTGTCCGAGTCGGAGCCCGGGGACAGCCCGGCGCTACTGCCGCCGCCGCTGCTGCTGCTGGTGCCGAGGTCCCCGCTCGTCTGCCCGCTCGACTCGCTAAAAAAAGGGAGGCCCTGGGCAGCTATCGGTGCCCGCAGGGCCGCGCCCTGCTGCCGGCCTTGGCGCGCGTATGTTAGGACGGGCGCATCCTCGGAGGGAGGCGGCCGGCACCCCGCAGGCACGACAGTGAGTAGAACCGGCGAGCGCTCACTTTTTCCTTCTAGGACCCAGCTCAGACTGCGCGTCCTTGCCCGTCTGGGGCAGGAGTGTAGGCGGGAGGTCACGCTCAGCCCTGCGAGCCGTGTCGGGGAGCGCGCTTGGTCGGGACGCGCCCCTCCTCCCCGGGCCTGCCTCGGGGGCTGTGCGCTGGGAACACTCGGCGCCCGCGACCCTCGGGACAGCCGGCCAGCAGGAGTATGCCGGCGGTGCTCTGCATACTTCTGATTAAGAAGCCATCAAAAGTAGAGGCACGGTCCACGCCAAATGATTTTAGGAAGTGTCTGGGAAAATCCAGTGACAGGCACGATCGAAAATGGGAGCCTTGACGTAGCTCCAAGGATTCTAGGGTTTTTCACATTTTGTTGTCGATGCGGGGGAGGGGGGCAGGGATTAGGGAAGAGAGTTGCCTTTTCCTCCGACGCTCCCAGACACCCGTGAGCATTCTGTAGGTTCTTGGAGTGTGCCTAGAGGGAGGGTGAGGTACCGCCACTGCTCCAAACAAGCGCGATAATCAGTGAGCAGTGTGAGAGGAAGTCCCAGTAAGGACTGACGAGGGCTAAGCAGGGCTGCTGATCGCCCCCACCCCCAGCATCACCACTCCTCCGAGCCCTAGGCAGCTCGTTGTATTAACGATGGTAAGGATGAAATGAGAGGTCCTTGCCACGCCCCAGCACACCAGCTGGTGTAGGATGGATGCTGGAACAGTGGTCATTCTCTCCTCTTCCCTCCATTTGGGGTCCAGTTCCTGTAGCCCGTCTCCTTCCCTAAGCCACGTGTGTTCCTAGCTCTGCATCATAAGGGACCCTGCCTCAGTATCATCTCCTCTCCTTGCAGGCCCTGTGCTATCTCCTCATAACAACTCAGGGGGCTGGGACAATGGCATGCCAGCGTTTATGTACAAAGTACAAAGCTCTGTACAAGCATAAGGCAATACTAGTGTGTTGGAGGTTCAGTTGATGGGCATTGCACGGTGACTCAGCCAAATCTGCACCTTGAAGGCCCCCCCTCAGCTTACTCCTCTGGGGATCCTTCCTGACCATTCCATACCTGGTATGCACACTTCCCACCCATGCCTCCATTCTTCGCTGTCCTTGGGAGGGAAGAACAGCTGTCCTCCGACACCCCCTCGCTCCTGAGTGCAGGCTTTCAGCAAGGAGAGTCACCGTCTGTGTTCTCGTCCGGTTGTCCTGTTGAAGCCTGTGAACCTAGCCCTTGGGAGTAGGAAGAATTGCTGTTGGGGGATGAGTCACAGATCAGGAGACATCCTCCCAATCCATCAGCAAGTCTGTGGGTTCTCCCTCCAAAATAAGTGTCCACGGTGTCCATTTCTTTCACTTTACTGCACCACTACCATACTGTGTTTGGAAGACAGCTTCAGTCTCTTGACTTGTTCCACAGAGCAGCCAGAGAGGGAGCTCTAAATTAAAATATAAATCATACCATGTCCTGCTACTGATTCAAACCCTTCAGAAGCTTCTCTCGCAGTTAGCAAGACCTGCAAGACCCTGTCTGTTGGCCGCCCTGTTCTCCACCTCCTGTCAGCGCTCCCTTTCCCTTGGTCTTTCCACTCCAGCCACGGTGGCTGTCTTGCTGTCTCTCCTTCCTGTCTCAGGGCCTTTGCACTTACTGTTCTTTTTACCTGGAATGTTCTCTTTGTTTTTCAAGGCATTGGCTCCCCAAACTTCAGATCTCAGTAAATGTTGCCTCCTCAGTGAGACTTCAGTTATTCCTTTCCAGCACTTACTGCCATCTGTCAGTGGCTTGGTTATCTGTTGGCTGCCTCCCATAGACCATGCACTGTGTGGGCAGCAGCTCTGTACCACCACTGTACCCGCAGTGTGTGCAGAGCATCTGCTGCAGGCTAGGTGCCCGGGGAGGGCCTGTGGAAGAGTGAGTAGGGACCTGAAACTGAGCAGGAGGCCAGCTAGGCAGAAGGGAGCACCCCTGCTCTCTGGAGTCAGGACTTTGAGAAGGTGGTGTATGATCCCAAGTGGTGAGTGCCTCTAGGTAGCAGCAGCCTGGGCAGATCTAGCCTGTGTCAGCCAGCCATGTGCCATGCTTCTTCTGAGTGCATTTCTCTTTTAAGTTTTCTGTAGAGTCTTATTTGAACCAGCTATCCTGGTTTCAGCTGTACTGCAGGGAAGAGTAGAGTGTCTTCACTGAGTTCTGGTATGCAAAAGGGATCCATATTTCTTAAGACCACAGTGGTGATGGCAGCTGAAAGTAACACTACCCGAAGTTCAGGGAGTGTCAGGGGACACAATTTGGTGCAGTGAGATTTAGCCGCCAACCCCCCCAGCCCCCACACCATGGGAAGTATTCCATTGTGTATGTGGACCACTACTCAGCAATGAAAGAGAATGAAATAATGCCATTTGCAGCAACATGGATGGATCTAGAGATTATCACACTAAATGAAGTAAGTCAGAAAGTAAAAGGCACATACTGTGTATCACTTATATGTGGAATCTAAAATATGACACAAATGAACTTATTTATAAAACAGAAACAGATAGAAAACAAACTTACAGTTACCAAAGGGTAAAGGGGGTGGGGGAGGGATAAATTAGGAGTTTGGGATTAGGAGATACAAACTACTATATATAAAACAGATAAACAACAAGGTTCTACTGTATAGCACAGGGTATTCAATATCCTGTAATAAACCATAATGGAAAAATAAAAAATAAAAAAATATATAATTGTATATCCATGGAATATTAAATATAGGTTGCAAAGGAAGGAGTGAGAAGGTAGTAAGGAATATGATTAGTTCCATCCCATAGAAATTCTGTGAGAGTCAACTATAAACTATTAGAAGGACTGCATCTATAAAAGTCATACAAAAATAATCAAGTGTAGGATAGAAAATACAACAGATTATTTTATATCAATTATATAATTTAACTCTTGCATCTTTGATTTGTCTTTCACTTCTTTTTTTCAATTTAAGAAAGTATACTATATGATTTCCATGTGACTATTATTCTAACACTTTATATACTTCCTTTTTTTGTGTGTGTGGTATGCCGGGCCTCTCACTATTGTGGCCTCTCACTGTTGTGGCCTCTCCCGTTGCGGACCACAGGCTCCGGACGTGCAGGCTCAGCGGCCATGGCTCACGGGCCCAGCCCCTCCGTGGCATGTGGGATCTTCCCGGACTGGGGCACGAACCCATGTCCCCTGCGTCAGCAGGCAGACTGTCAACCACTGTGCCACCAGGGAAGCCCTATATACTTCCCTTTTAGCCATGGAGTCTAGTTGTCAATATCTCTCACATTAATATCTGTTTAAAAAATCATAAAATATAATCCTAATGGCCTATAAAAAAAAGTAAGGGTTCCCATATCAAACAAACAGAACAGGATAACCTATTTTAATTGGTTTGCAGAAGCCTCCAAAAGCCTTCAAAATTACGAAGTAGCTTCATTAAAATATTTATTGAAAAATGCTAATTAAAAATTAAAGACACAAGAGGTACCTAAAAACAAAACAAGATAAAAACAGTAAGACTGATATCATTTCTTTCTGTCTGTCTTTTTTTTTTTTTTCTTTTGGACCGCATTGCAAAGCTTGTGGGATCTTAGTTCCCTGACCAGGGAGCGAACCCAGGCCCTCAGCAGTGAGAGAACAGAGTCCTAACCACTGGACCCCAGGGAATTTCCAAGACTGATGTAATTTCTATTGCTCCCCTCTATCCTCTTTTATTTGAGTGCTCATCCTGGTAATCCCTGTCTGTAGTGACCAGTTGAGAGAGGAAAGTAAAATTTCATGTCCCCCTCCTGTCCAAATCCAGACACACTGGTTATTGATTCTTTCTCTCCCAGGGACAACTGTTGGTCATTATCTACGTCTTCCTTTTGGCTATCTTTGGGAGTGGCTCTAAGATCTTGTGAGGATAATATCTTCTGCACCCTCTTTAAGAACACCTCCTAAATCCAATTCAGTACGGCCAGAAATGTTTACTCTTTGTTCCAGCTGAAGCCTGACAAGATATTTGAAAGGATTTAATAACTCTATGATCAGAAATTTGGCCAGATTGGAAGCCGACGTTCCCAGCCTGTTAGTACCTTTCTTAAAGCCTTCTCCCCTAAGCTAATTGTACCGAGAGAGGAAGAAAAATATTCCAACAGAGGTGGATGGGTCTGACAGTCCTTTGATATCATTTAGGCAGCAATACAATTCTATGAGAAATTAAAAACAGCTGTCCTTGTTTTACAAGTCTAGTCTTTCCAGGATCAGAGGTGTGCTTCCAGAAACCACCAATCCTTGTTAACCAATCCTCAGACCTCCCTTATTCATCTCAAAAAGCTTTTCAATATTGGCCTTAGGAAACCAAAGTCCTTGGAGGAAACTGCATTCTTTTCCTGTGCCTTTGAGATGTAAATATTAACTCTTATCTAGGCCATTTCTTTAAAGCACAATCTTCAGAGAGGTAATTCTAATCAGGAGAACGAAAGGGGGAAAGGTCATTCGAATTTAGACAAATGAAAAATCATGTGTCTTCTCCATAAATATTAGCAGAAAAAGCTTTAGCTATTTGAACAGAAGAACTTAACTTATTCCAACTGTTTTTTTATAAATAGTGATTTTCACATCATCATACCTGTCTTGTAACTAAAATTTTAAAACGAAGCTATGAGGTCTCTGTTTGCATTTGTATAATATGTTCCTGTTTCTATATACATGTGTGGTTGACGTGTGTTATTTCCTACCTCTGGATGATATTACTAAAATTAATTTGTAAAAGAGCTCTATTCAGTTGCTTTAAAAACAAACAAGAACTTATATAAATTATGGGTTGGTTATTCTAAAAACTCTCAGAAATATAAACTAACCCAAATGCTTTTCAGGTTCATGTGGTCCGAGAAAACATTCAGTATTAAAGCTAGTTTAAGTTCGTTGGCTTAATTAAAACAGACATGTTTTTTGAGTTATCAACATTGACTATAATGCAGATAAACAACTTTTATTCTACCTGGGCTTACTAGTCAAATTCAGGTTATCTCTATTGTAAAATATGTCAGCATCAATGAAATCTGCTTCCACCCAAGATGCTGAATCAAGACTTAATACTTCTTTTCTTCTCTTTCTTTCCTTTACTCTGGCATTGGCCTGGAAAGATAATGCCATCACCCATACCTCCCAGACCACTGCTAAAGGGAGTAACCTCTGGAATTTAGAACAACTTTTTATTTCAGACTAGAAGATTCTCTTCCCATTTGTGCTAGAAACCTGACTAACCCCTTATGTGGAAGTAAACACAAATGAGAGTATGATTAGAAACCATTCCTAATTCTTGGAGACACTGCAGATTCAATTGCTAAGATACTGGCTGCCTGGCAAAGATCCTTACACTCTCTAACCAAATTTGGATTATCTTTAAGCTGAGCAAGGAGATGTCTGTGCTGTGGCCTACACCACCTGCTGCACCTGAATTGACACTTCTGGGGAAGCTGAAGCTCAGTCACATAAATCACTGAACAAGCCATTTGGCTTAAAAAGACCCTTCAATGGGGTCTTTTTTTTTTTTTTTTTTTTGCGGTACGTGGGCCTCTCACTGTTGTGGCCTCTCCCGTTGCGGAGCACAGGTTCCGGACGCGCAGGCTCAGCGGCCATGGCTCACGGGCCCAGCCGCTCCGCGGCATGTGGGGTCTTCCCAGTCCAGGGCATGAACCCGTGTCCCCTGCATCGGCAGGCGGACTCTCAACTGTGCCACCAGGGAAGTCCAATGGGGTCTTTTTTTGACTTATTTGATTTTGATTGGTTTGGGTCATGGGGACCATAGCTCCAAATGCTTTATGAACATTGAGAATTATCCTACTTATAATAATCATAATAACCTCTCTGGTGTGTTGTGTCCTCTCAAAAGCTTTAAATGCATGTTTGTAGTCACTAGCCACCAAGAAATGACCTCCCTCAGATTGGAACACTGAAAAAGAAATGGAGGAAGTGACCTACATAAAAAATGTGAACCTGAAGGTGACCTGTGAATACCACAGATGTTCAGAAAAAAAAAAAAAAAAAAAAACCCAAAAAGCAAAAAAAAAAAAAAAAAAAAAAAAAAAAAAACCCAAAAAGCAAAAATCAAGGATCAACGAAAGTTGTGAGAACCATAGAGTGGTATAATTGAGAGTGGTGCTACTGCCTTAAATTTTGATTACATATCTCAGGGAGAGATCAAAGGAGAATTGTTAAAAAAAAAAAAAAAGTCCCAGATGGAGACACGTGTGTTAAGCCCCAGTAAGACATAATACCTGACCTAACTGTAGTTTCAGCCTCTCCCAGGAGTGGATTTTAAACCAATCAGTCTGGAATTTCCTGGTTAGTATTAGTGAGGTAAACTCCCTAAGATCCCTGCCTTTCCCTAAGGGAATGTAACCTTGCCTGAAACAATCTATTCTTTTACTTATTTGTCATACCCTCTTTCTACCTATAAAAACTTTCCAATTTGTGCAGTTTCTCAGAGCACATTTCTACTTGCTACGTGGGATGCTGTCTGATTCATGAATTATTGAATAAAGGCAAATAGATCTTCAGTTTTACTCAGTTGAATTTTGTTTTTTAATACAAGTTGCAGCAAATAGAGAACATCAATAGATAGTAATTATTTTTTGAAAATGGAAGTTCTAGAATTGAAGAGTACAGTAACTAAAATAAAAAATTCACTAGAGGGTCTCAACAGTAGGTTTGAATTGGCAGGAAGAAAAACCTGCCAATTGAAGAGATTGATACAGATTATGCAAACTGAAGAACACAATGAAAAAAAGAATGAAAAAAAATGAACACAGCCTCAGAGTAATAAGGAACAGTCCCCCAGCACCATTATCATTAGGTGGAAGGATTTCCTGGAGTGGGGTACCAGGCAGAGACCTCCTTTCCCAGCCAGGAGCAAATGGAGGAGCACCATTAACTGCACCAACATATGTATAATGGGAGTAGCAGAAAGAGAAGAGAGAGAAGAAAAAAAATTCAAAGAAATAATAGTTGAAAACTTCCAAAACTTACTGAGAAATAAAAATTTACATATCTAGGAAGCACAACAAATTTTAAGTAGGATAAATGGAAAGAGACCCACAAACAGACACATCATCTTAAATATGCTGAAAGCAAAAGACAAGGAGAAAATCTTGAAAGCAGCAAGAGAAAAATTATATATAACTTACAAGGGAACCCCAGAAAGATTAACAGCTGACTTCCCTGCAGAAGCTGTGGAGGCCAGAGGTGGTGGGATAATATTAAAAGTACTGAAAGAGATAAATAAAAAGCCTCTCAACCAAGAGTCCTATATCCAGCAAAGCTGTCTTTCAAAAACAAAGGCAGAATAGACTTTCTTGGATAAACTCTGAGAGAATTTGTTGCTAGCAGAACTAACTTACAAGAAATACCTAAGTTCTTCAGATTGAAAGCAAGTGACCCCAGATGGTAATTCAAATACACATGGACAAAAATAGAGCATTAGCAAAGGTAATTATGTAATTATAAAAGATAAATTCCTATTTTTTCCCTTTTTTCTCTTAACTGATTTAAAAACCAATTGTATAAAATAATATGTACCTAATGTATTGTTTGGCCTACAACATATAGAAATGTAATATATCTAGACTATATCTGCTAATGCTAGCACAAAGGAGGTGGGTGGGAGCAAAGCTGTAATAGCTAGGAAAATAATGACAGATGGTAGAGTAATAATTTTAACAATGCATTGTTGGGTTTGTAACATTAATAGATGTAATATATGTATAACAGTAATACCACAAAGGGGAGAAAGGGAATAGAGCTATATAGGAATAATATTTCTATACGTTGCTGGAATTAAGCTAATATACAGTTGAAGTTGATTCTAATAAGTTAAGATGTACATGATAAACAACAAGTTCTTACTATATAGGGAACTATATTCAATATATATATGATGTATACATATGTATAACTGTATATACATATGTATAACTGTGTGTATACATATGTATAACTGAACCACTTTGCTGTACAGTAGAAATTAACACAACATTATAAATCAACTATACTTCAATAAAATAAATTTTAAAAGATGTGTATGTTAAACCCTAGAGCAACCATTAAAAAGTACTCAAAAATATAGAAAATAAAAAGTAAAATGGCAGATGTAAATATAACTATATCAATAACAACACTAAATGTAAATGAATTAAACAATCCAATCAAAAGACAGAGTGTCAGATGGATAAAAAGCGCGATCCACCTATATGTTGTCTATAGGAGACACATTTTAGATTCAGACACAAATAACTTGAAAGTAAAAAGAGGGAAAAAAGATATATCATGTAAACAGCAACCACAAGAAAGCTGGAGTGGCTCTGTTGATATCAGATAAAATAGACTTTAAAACAAAATACAGTAGGGGTTGGAGTAAGAGGACATGGAGTTTGCATCACAACTAGCACCTACCAGACTCTGGTGGGGGACCTTGACACCCAAGAGGATGGGAGGAATCCCCAAGCAACTGGGTAGGATGTGGGGGTGAGCGAGGGGATAGGAGAAGTGGAGGTGGGATGGGACTGGTGCCCCTGAGGGCTGGCTGGGGGAGAGGAGAGGTTCCCACACCTGGAGAGGCCCACTGACCACGAGGGTATCAACGGGGATGGGGAGAGACCCTCGGGGGTTGAGAGGATTGGAGGGGAACACAGCTAGTGTTTCTCCTGCCCACTTGGGCCCTGGGGAGCCTCCTGGGGTCCCAGGCCTGATCCTCTGTGCTCCAAGGCCGCCTAAGCCCTTCTCCCAGATCCCCCAGTGCCTTATCTGGCCACATGGGTCCTGAGCCTAGACCCTGGCCCTGCCTAAACCCCTCCCCTGCTTAAGGCTTGCCTCTACAGCCAAGGACTTTTCTGGACTTTGTTTTTTTGCTATTGTGGTTCTGTTTTACCTTCCAGTTGTTCTCTGATTTATATTTTTTCTAATATATCTGTCAGTTTTCTAGTTTTATTTTATTTTTCTATTCCTTGTTATTGTTCTGTTCCTTTTTTTTTTTCTTTTTTGCCATGCCACGTGGCTTGCAGGATCTTGGTTCATGGGCCAGGGGTTGGGCCTGAGTTCCTGTGGTGTGAGCACTGAGTCCGAACCAGTGCTCTGGACTGGACTAACAGAGAACCTCAGACCCCAGGGAATATTAATCAGTGTGAGCTCTCCCAGAGGTCCTCATCCCAGCACCAAGACCTGGCTCTACCCAACTGCCTGCAAACTCCAGTGCTGGATGCCTCAGGCCAAATACCCAGTAAGAAAGGAACACAGTCCCACCCATCAAAAAAAATGAGATGACAAAATAATATGTTACAGATGAAGGAGCAAGGTAAAAACCTACAAGACCAAATAAATGAAGAGAAAATAGGCAACCTACCTGAAAAAGAATTCAGAGTAATGATAGTAAAGATGATCTGAAATCTCAGAAAGAGAATGGAGGCACGGATCGAGAAAATACAAGAAATGTTTAACAAGGACCTAGAAGAACTAAAGAACAAACAAACAGAGATGAACAACACAATAACTGAAATTAAAAATACACTAGATGGAATCAATAGCAGAATAACAGAGGCAGAAGAACGAATAAGTGAGATGGAAGATAGAATGGTGGAAATAACTGCTGAGGAGCAGAATAAAGAAAAAAGAATCAAAAGAATTGAAGACAGTCACAGAGACCTCTGGGACAACACTAAATGCACCAATATTCAAATTACAGGGGTCCCAGAAGAGGAAGACAAGAAAAAGAAAGGGTCTGAGAGGATATTTTAAAAGATTATAGTCAAAAACTTGCCTAACATGGGAAGGAAAATAGCCACCCAAATCCAGGAAGTGCAGAGTCCCATACATTATAAACCCTAGAAGAAACACACTAAGACACATATTAATCAGACGAACAAAAATTAAATTCAAAGAAAAAATATTAAAAGCAGCAAGGGAAAAGCAAAAAATAACACACAAGGGAATCCCCATAAGGTAATCAGCTGATTTTTCAGTAGAAACTCTGCAGGCCAGAAGGGAGTGGCAGGATATATTTAAAGTGATGAAAGGGAAAAATCTATAACAAAGATTACTCAGGGATCTCATTCAGATTCGACAGAGAAATCAAAAACTTTACAGACAAGCAAAAGCCAAGAGAATTCAGCACCACCAAACCAGCTTTAAAACAAATGCTAAAGGAACTTCAATAGGCAAGAAACACAAGAGAAGAAAAAGACCCACAAAAACAAACCCAAAACAATTAAGAAAATGGTAATAGGAACATGCATATTGATAATTACCTTAAATGTAAATGTATTAAATGCTCCAACCAAAAGACACAGAGTGGCTGAATGGATACAAAAATAAGACCTGTATATATGCTGTCTACAAGAGACCCACTTCAGACCTAGCGATACATACAGACTGACAGTGAGGGGATGGAAGTATATATTCCATGCAAATGGAAATTAAAAGAAAGCTGGAGTAGCAATACTCAGATAAAATAGACTTTAAAATAAAGACTGTTACAAGAGGTAAGGAATGACACTACATAACGATCAAGGGGTCAATCCAAGAAGAAGATATAACAATTATAAATATTTATGCACCCAACACAGGAGCACCTCAATAGATAAGGCAAATGCTAACAGCCATAAAAGGAGAAATTGACAGTAACACAATAATAGTGGGGGACTTTAACACCCCACTTACACCAATGGACAGATCATCCAGACAGAAAATAAATAAGGAAACACAAGCTTTAAATAGGCCAGATAGATTTAATTGATATTTATAGGACATTCCACCCAAAAGTGGCCAAATACACTTTCTTCTCAAGTGCACATGGAACATTCGCCAGGATAGATAACACCTGGGGTCACAAATCAAGACTCAGAAAATTTAAGAAAATTGAAATTGTATCAAGCATCTTTTCTGACCACATGCTATGAGATTAGAAATCAATTACAGGAAAAAAACTGTAAAAACCACAAACACATGGAGGCGAAACAGTGCACTGCTAAATAACCAAGAGATCACTGAAGAAATCGAAGAGGAAAGAGGAAATTTTAAAAATACATAGAAACAAATGCCAACAAAAACGTGGTGACCCAAAACCTACTGGATGCAGCAAAATGCAGTTTTAAGAGGGAAGTTTATGGCAATTCAATCTCACCTCAAGAAACAATAAAAATCTCAAATAAACAATCTAACCTTACACCTAAGCAAATAGAGAAAGAACAAACAAAACCTAAAATCAGTAGAAGGAAAGAAATCATAAAGATCAGAGCAGAAATAAGTCAAATAGAAATGAAAGCAATAGCAAAGATGAATAAAACTAAAAGTTTGTTCTTTGAGAATAAAACAAAATTGATAAACCTTTAGCCAGTGTCATCAAGAAAAAAAGGAGGGGCTTCCCTGGTGGCGCAGTGGTTAAGAATCTGCCTGCCAATGTGGGGCACACGGTTTCGAGCCCTGGCCTGGGAAGATCCCACATGCTGTGGAGCAACTAAGCCTGTGCACCACAACTACTGAGCCCACATGCCACAACTACTGAGCCCAACACACCAGGGCTTCGCATATCAGGAGCCCATGCTCTGCAACAAGAGAAGCCACTGCAGTGGGAAGCCCATGCACTGCAGTGAAGAGTGGCCCCTGCTTGCTGCAACTAGAGAAAGCCTGTGCACAGCAACAGACTCAACACAGCAAAAAGTAAATAAAGAAATTAATTTTTTTTTAAAAAAGGAAGAGGACACAAATCAATAAAATTAGAAATGAAAAGGAAGAAATTACAACTGACACTGCAGAAATGCAAAGGATCATAAGAACTACTGCAAGCAACTATATGCCAAAAAAATGGACAACGTGGAAGAAATAGCCAAATTCTTGGAAAGGTACAACTTTCCAGGCTGAACCAGGAAGCATTAGAAAATATAAACAGACCAACCACAAGTAATGAAATTGAAACTGTAATTAAGAATCTTCCAACAAACAAAAGTCCAGGACCAGATGGCTTCACAGGCGAATTCTATGAAACATTTAGAGAAGAGCTAACACCTATCCTTCTCAAACTCTTCCAAAATATAGCAGAGGGAGGAACACTCCCAAACTCATTCTACGAGGCCACCATTACCCTGATACCAAAACCAGACAAACATGTCACACACACACACAAAAATTACAGGCCAATATCACATAGATACAAAAATCCTCAACAAAACACTAGCAAACAGAATCCAGCAACACATTAAAAGGATCATACACAATGATCAAGTGGGATTTATCCCAGGAATGCAAGGATTCTTCAATATATGCAAATCAATCAATGTGATACACCATATTAACAAATTAAAGAATAAAAAACATGGTCATCTCAATAGATGCAGAAAAAGCTTTTGACAAAATTCAACACCGATTTATGATAAAAACTCTTCAGAAAGTGGGCATAGAGGGAATCTACCTCAACATAATAAAGGCCATATACGACAAACCCACAGCAAACATCATTCTCAATGGTGAAAAACTGAAAGCATTTCCTCTAAGATCAGGAAGAAGACAAGGATGTCCACTCTCACCACTATTATTCAACATAGTTTTGGAAGTCCTAGCCAGGCAATCAGAGAAGAAAAAGAAGTAAAAGGAATAGAAATTGGAAAAGAAGAAATAAAACCATCACTGTTTGCAGATGACATGATACTATACATAGAAAATCCTAAAGATGCCACCAGGAAACTACTAGAGTTCATCAATCAATTTGGTAAAGTTACAGGATACAAAATTGATGCACAGGAATCTCCTGCATTCCTATACACTAACAACGAAAGATCAGGAAGCAAAATTAAGGAAACAATCCCATTTACCGTTGCAATAAAAAGAATAAAATACATAGGTATAAATCTACCTAAGGAGGAAAAAGACCTGTACTCAGAAAACTATACAACACTGATGAAAGAAATCAAAGGTGACACAGACAGATGGAGAAATATACCGTATTCTTGGATTGGAAGAATCAATATTGTGAAAATGACTATACTACCCAAAGTAATCTACAGATTCATTGCAATCCCTATCAAATTACCAGTGGCATTCTTTGCAGAATTAGGAGAAAAAATCTTACAATTTGTATGGAAACACAAAGAACCCTGAATAGCCAAAGCAATCTTGAGAAAGAAAAACAGAGCTGGAGGAATCAGGCTCCCTTACTTCAGACGATACTACAAAGGCACAGTGATCAAGAGAGCATGATACTGGCACAACAACAGAAATATGGATCGATGGAACAGGATAGAAAGCCCAGAGATAAACCCACACACCTACAGACACTTAATCTATGACAAAGGAGGCAAGAATATAAAACGTAGAAAAGAGAGCCTCTTCAATAAATGGTGCTGGGAAAACTGGACAGCTACATGTTAAAGTATGAAATTAGAACACTCCGTAACACCATACACAAGAATAAATTCAAAATGGATTAATGACCTAAATGTAAAGCTAGACACCATAAAACTCTTAGAGGAAAACATAGGCAGAACACTCTTTGACATAAATTGCAGCAGGATCTTCTTTGACCCACCTCCTAGAGTAATGGAAAAAAACAAACAAATGGGACCTAATGAAACTTAAAAGCTCTTGCACAACCAAAGAAACCATAAACAAGACAAAAAGACAGCCTTCATAATGGGAGAAAATATTTGCAAATGAAGCAACTGACAAAGGATTAATTTCCAAAATATACAAACAGCTCATGCAGCTCAACATCAAAAAAACAAACAACCAAATCAAAGAATGGGTGGAAGACCTAAATAGACATTTCTCCAAAGAAGGCTTACAGATGGCCAACAAATACATGAAAAGATGCTCAGCATCACTAATTATTAGAGAAATGCAAATCTAAATTACAGTGAGGTATCACCTCACATTGGTCAGAATGGCCATCATCAAAAAATCTATTAGAAACAATAAATGCTGGAGAGTGTGTGGAGAAAAGGGAACACTCTTGCACTGCTGGTGGGAATGTGAATTGGTTCAGCCACTATGGAGAACAGTATGGAGGTTCCTTAAAAAACTACAAAGAGAACTACCATATGACCCAGCAATACCACTACTGGGCATATACCCTGAGAAAACTGTAATTCAAAAGGACATACGTACCACAATGTTCATTTAAGCACTATTTGCAATAGCCAGGAAATGGAAACAACCCAAATGTTCAACGACTGTTGAATGGATAAAGAAGATGTGCTACCTATATACAATGGAATATTACTCAGCCCTAAAAAGGAATGAAATTGGGTCATTTGTAGAGATGTGGATGGACTTACAGTCTGTCATACAGAGTGAAGTAAGTCAGGAAGAGAAAAACAAATATCGTATATTAATGCATACATGTGGAATCCAGAAAAATGGTACAGATGAACCTAGTTCCAGTGCAGGAATAGAGACGCAGACGTAGAGATCGGACATGTGGACGCAGTGGGGGAAGGGGAGGGTGGGATGAACTAGAAGATTAGATTTGACATAAATACACTACCATGCATAAAATAGATAGCTAGTGGGAACCTGCTATAAATCACAGGAAGCTCAGCTTGGTGCTCTGTGATAACATAGATGGGTGGGATGGGGGGGGTGGGAGAGAGGTTTAATAGGGAGGAGATATATGTATACATATAGCTGATTCACTTCATTGTATAGCAGAAATGAACACAGCATTGTAAAGCAGTTATACTCCAATTTAAAAAATTAAAAAAAACAAAAAAAGACACTAGAGACAAAGGGCATTTTATAACAATAAAAGGGTTAATCCATCAGGAAGATATAAGTACAAATATATATCCATCTACCTAATAACAGAGCCTAAAGTACATAAAGTAAAAACTGACAGAAATGAAGGGAGAAATAGGTAATTCAACAATAAAAGTTGGAGGTTTATGCCCAACTTTCAATAATGGATAAAGCAACTATACAGAAGATCAAGGAAATAGAATATTTGACCTACACCGTAAACCATTTAGGCATAATAGTCATATACAGAACAGATTATACTTTCCAACAATAACAGAGTATACTTTCTTCTCAAGTGTATATGGAACATTCTCTAGGCTAGACCATGTGTTAGTCCATAAAACAAACTTCCAAAAATTTTAAAGTATGGAAATAATACAAAATATATTCTTTGACCACAATGGAATGAAATTAGAAATCAATAATAAGGGAAATTTGAGAAACTCACAACTATGTGGAAATTAAATAACAAACTCCTAAATAACTAATGGGTCCAAGAAGAAATCAAAAGAAAAATCAGAAAATACCTTGATATAAATGAAAATGAAGACAAAATATGCCAAAAGTTATGAAGACAGGTAAAGCAGTGCTCAGAGGGAAATTTATAGCTGCAAATACCTGTATTAAGAAAGAAGAAAAATCTCAAATCAACAACTGGATCTGCACCTAATGACACAGGGAAAAAAAGAGCAAAACTAAACCTAGGAAGGAAACAATACAGATTAGAGTAGGAGTTAGTAGAGGCACAATGGAGAAGAGAAATATTGAGGAACAGAAATAGAGACTAGAGAAAAAACAGAAAATAAAAGAAACCAAATGTTGGTTCTTAGGGAAAAGCAACAGAATTGACAGACCTGTAGCTGGTTTGACCAAGTGAAAGAGGACTCATTACCAGAATCAGAAATGAAAGAAGGGGCATTACTTCTCACTTTGCAGAAATAAAAATGATTATAAGAGAAGACTGAACAACTGTACACCAACGGTTAGATGACTTAGATAAAATGGACAAATTCCTAGAAAGATGCAAACTATCAAAACGTAAGAGAAATAGACAATCTGAATAGCTCTATAACAAGTAGAGATTGAATCAGTAATAACAAGACTGCCTACAAAGAAAAGCCAACACCCAATTGGCTTCACCCCTGAATTCTACCAAACACTGAAAAAAGAATTAATACCAATTCTTCACAAACTATTGAAGAAAATAGAAGACGAGGGAAGATTTCCCTAATTATTTTATGAGGCCCAAACCAGACAAAGATATTAAAAGAAAAGAAAATTACAGACCAATATCTCTTATGGATATGGATGCAAAAATCTTCAACAAAATACTAGCAAACCAAATTCAAAATATGAGAATTACACATCTTGACCAAGTGAGATTTATCTCAGAAATGCAAGGATTGTTTAACATCTGAAAATCAATTAATGTAATACACCACATCAACAGAATAAAGAACAAAAGTTGCATGATTATCTCAATAGACAGGACAAACATTTGACAAAAATCCAACACTCTCTTGTGACAAAAAAAACTTGACAAACTAGGAATATAGGAACTTTATTTACCCAATAAAGGGCATCTGTGAAAAACCCGCAGCTAACATCATACTTAATGGTGAATATGGGATGCTTTCCCCCTAAAATCAGGAAAAAAAAGCAAGGATGTCCATTCTTGTCATTTTTATTCAAATGTACAGTACTGGAGGCTCTAATCAGGGCACTTAGGCAAGAAAAAAAAAGACATCCAGATGGGAAAGGAAGAAATAAAACTGTCTCTGCTTATGGATAACATAATCTAGTGTGTAGAAAATCCTAAAGAATCCATTAAAAAACTAGAACTAATAAATGAGTTCAACAAGGATGCAGGATACGAGATCAATATACAAAAGTCAATTGTATGTCTATGCACTTTTAATGACCAGTCTGAAAATGGAATTCAGGAGACAATTTCATTCACAATGCATCAAAAATTATATAAAGTACTTAGGAATGAGTTTTTCAAAGGAAGTAAAAACTTGTGTTCTGAAAATGACAAAATGTTGTTGAAAGAAACAAAAGAAGACCTAAATAAATGGGAAAAAAGTCGTATGTTCATAGATCAGAAAACTCAACATTGTTAAGATGACAGTGCTCTCCAAACTCATGTTCAGATTCAATAAAATCCTTATCAGAATCTCAACTGATATCTTTGTAGAAATTGACAACCTGATTCTAAAAGTCATATGGAATTGCAAGGGACTCAGAATAGCTAAGACATTCCTGAAAAAGAAGGGGAAAGTAGGAAGACTCCACTTTCTGATTTCAAACCTTACTACAAAGTAATGGTAAACAAGACAGTGTGGTACTAGTACGAGAATAGACATATATCAGTGGAATACAGTTGACAGTCCAGGAATAAATCCATACATCTGTGATCAGCTTACTTTTGACAGGAGGGTCAAGACCATTCAAAGGGAAAAATAGTCTTTTCAACAAATGCTCTGGAGTTGCAGAGGGCTTTACGTGATGCTGTGTGCAGCCATCATACTAGGGGCTCACAGAGTCATATCTGGCCCTGCTGGCTCCACTCAGAGAAGAGTGGGTGTGGTAGAGTTTATCCTGGGCACCGACTTGTGGGGCAGAGGTTGGCATGCTCCCACATCAGGCTAATTCTTGACTACTCCACCAAACGTAGAGAAGTGCTGGAAAGAGGCAAACCTCTCGCTGGGACTGCTTAAAGCTCCCGCACCAAGGTTACTGAACCCATGATACACATTATAGGAAAGCTTAACTTTTCCTGCTTCAGCTATGCTTGAAGGATTTTAAGAGGAACCTGTAACAATCTCTGAAAGGATGTTGTCTCAAGTGCTACCTGACAACAAGCCATTGCTGGCAAAGATTTGATGTCTGTAAAGATAAGCAAATAGAGAAATTTCATATATAAAAAAATTACCAGTTAAAAGAAAAGCATATGAATTTGGAAATGAATTTATAAAACATGAACAGGAGAAAATTTTACAAAACTCCCAACTTTCTGTTTTTAATGAACGTCTAGAGATCATTGGAAATAATGTATGGAAATTAAAAACATGATCATTGAATCACAAATATTAATGAAGGCAATGAACAGCAGATGAGGTGAAACCAGAAAAGCAAAGCAGAAGATAAAACTGAGATATTCTCCCAGAACAGAGAGGAAAAGGATAAAATAATGAAAATAATGAGAGATTCTGGGGATAGAACCTGGGAATACAATCTGTAGAAAGAAACCCCAGAAGTTTGGAATAGAGCAGTTGGAGTGGAAGCAATAATTGACGAAAAGAAAGCTTTCCTAAGCTAAATACAGAGACCCAAGCTAGCCCCTCATATTGATCTGATGAATACAGGAATTATACTCTTTTTTTTAAATAAAAAGAGTATGAGATAGAGAAATGGAGGGAAGTGCCCAATTTCTCACCCCCATATGAAGGGCAGCTGAAGCCAGAGCCCTGACCTTTGACTTCCAGAGCAGTGTCCTCAGCATGCAGGCATGCTGAGGGACATGTGACATTGAGGTTTCAAAAATCTCTTATTCTACAATAAATATATCTACTAATTAATTCAAATGAGGCTCTGAAATAATAGGAACATATGATTATTAAGCTTGAATTTGTAAGAAGTTTCTAACTTCAAGAGCCAAAATCAGCCTTGAAGATTATTCCAGGAAAAATGCTACTCTCACCCATTACTGTCTCTTCCATGAGCCTCTAAACTATTCCATGACTTAATGAAGAGTTTATGTTAGAACTATCTTTTCCCATGAAAGGATTCTTTCAGCAGATGTCAAACACCATTTCATGACTTTGCTTATTGTGAATTTAAGATTACAACTATATGTGGGGAAGATTAAAATCCATTGCATGATGCAGCATAAGCACAGACATTTGCTAATGGAAACAATCATGGCTACTGGCTAATCTGAGTAGCCAACTCCCCCAGGACCAGCACCCAGTATGCACTGAGTCAGATTCAGAGGTCAGGACTCATGTCTGTATCAAAGCTGACTCCTCAGCACAGCATATGCCACACTCTAATGATCAGGGCCCAGCCACTATTCTCCCATATCATCTTTTGCTAATCTCACCTGCTTTCTACAGGTCGTTAGCTCCAATAGGATCAAACTACAGACATCCTTGAATGCCAGCCCTGTCCCTACTCCCCAAGTCTGGAAAAGTACATGTTTGGCAGGTGTAGCTATTTTGTTTTTTCAACCCTGTCTAAGGCTTTAACTCTTCTTTATCGTTTTTAAACACCAGATTTGGCCTCTTCCTTCAGCCAGCTGGATGCCTTTAAACCATAAGGTTGCCATCTAACATAATCTGCACCTGCTCAAGACCTGAGACCCAACATCTGTCCTTGCACCAGAAGCCTTGAGCATTTTCACTGTGTCCAGCCCTTCCTGGGTTAAGTCCAGGAAGGGTGGTAGCTGTGCATGAGGATGCCCCATCCTGGCCCTCACTGGGTCCCAGTTTCCTTCTGGCACGAAAATCAGCCCTTTTATGGACAAATATGTGATGTGATGCTGCTTGTCATAGTTTTGGGAAAGGGACTCAGACAGGCTGCCATAAAACTCAAGGAAGAGGCTTGTCCCCCAGAAGGGAAAACACCCAGGTTTCATCACTAGATTAGACAACTCTCTCTCTGTAAGTTATACCCTATTACAAGTTTCAAGGGATGGTCAGTAGTTCTGCTCAAAATAAATGAATGGAGCCAGGTTTAGGGATTCAGTAATGGAATCTTCCTGAAGCCAAGAATTCCCTTTATCAGAGTGCTAGGGACCTCTTCCTAATTGAAGGAGTTAAAGACAATGGTTTATTTCTCACATTCAAGCTACCTCTGCCAGACAAGTAAACACAGCTGTCAACAACATGCTCTAACGTCTTGTCCTTTTTGCCAGGACACTGGAGTGTGAAGGAAAAGAGAGAAGCATGTAACTCACCAATGTCAGGTATGGGCTCTGGCCAGCCCATGTGGTTCAGTCCTGTCGGGGCACTCTGGGAGAATGGATGGCTTCTTCTAGGGAGATTCAAAGACTCTGGAGAGGTAATGGTCATCTTCCTCCAGCACTGGGAGAGGAGAAAAGAGGCAGAGAGTAAATGAAGAAAAGAGATAACATGTTGTCATTGCCACATTATAATTTTTCTAATTGCCCAGGACTTTGCCATGAGCAGAACATGCAGCCAAAATGCACACAGCTCTGGGAGGTGCCATTCATTTCAAAATCCATGGAAAAAAGAGAAGTTTCTCTTGTTGTCAGTAGTCTTCAACCTGTATGGTCATATGTGGCATCCATGGCAGAATACGTTGTCATTCAACTATGTGAAATGAGGACTGACAGTAGGTCTCCAAACCCCCAAATTATACCAGCTGTTCAGCCACACAGCCTGACATTTCTCCAAAAGGAAGGCTTTGTTTTAGCTATATTCTTGCAGGGGTGCTTAATTAAAACGCAACCCATGAAGTCCCTGACACCTCATAATCATAAGACAGACTTTACCCTTCAGACAGTAAGGACCAGTGTTGCATGAGGTCTTCGGAGGGCAAGGATATTGTCCCTTTCTTTATCATTCCATTATCCAGAAATAAACTTGGCCCCTCCAGATTTTGTCTACTTTATAAAGTTATGAAATTTACTTAAAATTTTTGGTATGTATTCAAAGAAATGTTCCATTTTCTTTTGTATTCCACACAAATTAAGTAAACAGTGCTTAGAAAATTCTTTTAGTGATTAATGGAAATGTAAATATACAAACAAGGATTAAGATGGGAGTATGATACCCCACCCCATCTCTTCCATTTGAATGCAACTAGAAACCTTGGGCAGATGTATATATCAGTTACCTAAGGGCTCTGAAATAAATGGTAGCAGGTGGGTTGGAGAAGGAAGCCAGTATTTTAAGTTACACCAATCCTTTAGTGAGTTACCTTTTTTGTGGTCCCTACAGTATCCTCTGGCCTGAACTCAATAGCAGCTTAAAACTGGGTGTGGACCAAAATTACTCCAAAATGCCTTCTCTGGTCTGAAGAGAGGGGAAAGGGACCCCAAGGGTATGAGCAAATTGGGGAAATCCTCTATGTTGTCATTTAGTTCCACCCTAGACTCCCAGGAAATCCCATTATAGTATGGCAGCGATGGCCAGGCAGGCACCTAAAACTCTGAGGGAGGGGGAGAATCCCTATTTCTTTTTTCCTGTCTCTGTCCTCCTGCCCCTTGGCTCCAGAGGCAGACATAGTTGCAGGAAGTATATGCCAGAGTGGGAAAATGAAAGCCTAGCTTTCTAGCAAAAAGTCCAGGAAGAGGGGGACTCCTGGAAGCCAAGAAGTGTCTTGAAGAATGCAGAAAGGAAAGAGATCAAGAAAATGACACCATAATGTTGTTTATGACCACTGGACTTACCCCCAAACTGTGCTTGGGTGGATCTGACCCTAAACAGAATACTAAAGTCTTTGAGAACCAAATTATGGAGTAGACGATTTTGCAGGTCTCAGACTGGCCACTGGGTGATCTACATTATCCAAGTAGCACTGAAAACACCTTGAAAACATGAACTGACATAAGAAATATAGCCCCTGAAGGCCAGTAAGAACTTGTACCCTAAACTCTCAGATGCCTGAAAAACTTAACTATTATTCTCCATAGAAACTAAATAAGGCTCATAACATAAAATTCAAATTTTCCAAGATATAACCCAAAATTATTTGATATACAGAGAACTATGAAAATCTCCATAACTTATAAGGGAAAGACAATAGATCCCAGCACCAACATGATACAGTTCTGGAATTATAAAAGATTTTAAAGAAGCTCATATAATTGTGCTCTAAGAAGTAAGTGTGAACACTCTTGAAATGAATGGAAAATAACAGCAGGGAAATAGATACAAAATAGAATAGAATGGAAACATTAGGACTGAAAAATATAGCTACAATTGAAAATTTACATGGATGGCTCTTGAGGGCATTATGCTAAGTGAAATAAGTCAGACAAGAAAGAGAAAGACTGTATGACCTTACTTGTATGTGAAAAAAAATTTTTTTTTCGGTATGCGGGTCTCTCACTGTTGTGGCCTCTCCCGTTGCAGAGCACAGGCTCTGGACACGCAGGCTCAATGGCCATGGCTCACGGGCCTAGACGCTCTGTGGCATGTGGGATCTTCCCGGACTGGGGCACGAACCCATGTCCCCTGCATTGGCAGGCGGACTCTCAACCACTGTGCCACCAGGGAAGCCCTGTATGTGAAATCTTAAGAAAAGCCAAGCTAATAGAGACAGAGAACAGATTGGTACTTGCCAAAGGCAGGGAGTAGGGGGTAGGTAAAATGGGTGAAGGCAGCCAAAAGACACAAACTTCCAGTTATAAAATAAGTCATAGGGATGTAAGGTGCATCAGGGCAACTATAGTTAATAATACTGCATTGCATAACAGAAATAAAGGGAGGAATTGACAATAATACAATAATATTAGGGGACTTTAACACCCCACTTACATCAATGGACAGATTATCAAACAGAAAACCAATAAGGAAACAGTGACATTAAACGACACATTAGACCAACTGGACTTAATAGGTACCTACAGGACATTCCATCCAAAAACAGAATACACATTCTTTTCACATGCACATGTAATGTTCTCTAGAATAGATCATATGATAGTCCACCAAATAAGTCTCAACACATTTAAGAGGATAGAAAATATACCAAGTATCTTTTCAGATCACAATGGTATGAAACTAGAAATCTATTACAGAAAGTAAAATGGAAATAAACACAAACACATAGAGACTAAACAACATGCTACTAAAAACCCAATGAGTCAACCAAGAAATCAAAGAGGAGACCAGAAAATACCCTGAGACAGGGCCTTCCCTGGTAGTGGTTAAGACTTTGCCTTCCAATGCAGGGGTTGCTGGTTCTATCCCTGGCCAGGGAGCTAAGATCCCGCATGACTTGCAGCCATAAAAACGAAAACATAAAGCATAACCAATATTGTAAGAAACAATAAAGACTTTAGAACTGGTCCACATCAAAAAAAAAAAAAAGAAAAAAACCCTGAGACAAATGAAAATAAAAACACAACTTTCCAAAATCTATAGGATGCAGCAAAAACAGTTCTAAGAGGGAAGTTTATAGTGATACAGGCCTACCTCAATATATAAGAAAAATCTCAAATAAACAACCTAACCCACCATCTAAAGGAATTAGAAAAATAAGAACAAACAAAACCCAAAGTCAGCAGAAGAACAGAAATAATAGAGATCAGAGTAGATATAAACAAAATAGAGACCCCCCCAAAAAAATAAACCCACAAGAGAAAAGACCAATGAAACCAAGAGCTGTATTTTTAAAAGATAAAATTGATAAGCCTTTAGTCAGGCTTATTAGGAAAAAAAGAGAGAGGACCCAAATAAACAAAATTAGAAATGAAAGAGGACAATTTACAACCAGTATCACAGAAATACAAACAATCATAAGAGAATACTGTGAACAATTACATACCAACAAACTGGCAACCTAGAAGAAATGGATAAATTCCTAGAAACATATAGTCTTCTAAGACTGAATCAGGAAGAAACAGATAATCTGAACAGACTGGTTACTAGTATTGAAATTGAATTGGTAATCAAAAAACTCCCAACATACAGAAGTTCAAAACCAGATGGCTTCACAGGGGAATTCTGCCAAACATTTAAAGAAAATGGAATGCTTATCCTCAAACTATTCCAAAAAATTGAAGAGGAGAAAACACTCCCAAACTTGTTCTATGAGGCCAGCATTACCCTGATACCAAAACCAGACAAAGACACTACAAAAAATGGAAATTGCAGGCCAACTTCTCTGATGAATATAGATACAAAAATCCTTAACAAAATATTAGCAAACCAAATTCAAAAATACATTAAAAAGGATCATAAACCATGATCAAGTGGGTTTTTATCCCAGGGAGGCAAGGATGGTCCAACATCTGCAAATAAATCTATGTGATACACCATATTAACAAAATGAAGGATAAGGGGATTGATCAAGATGGCAGAGTAGGAGGACATGGAACTCATCTATCCCCATGAACACATCAAAAATACATCTACATGTGGAACAATTACCACTGAAAACTAACTGGAAATTGGCAGAAAGACTCCAGTACAACCAAGGCTATAAGAATGAACAAAATGAAGGATAAAAGTCACATGATCTCTCAATAGATGCAGAAAAAGCATTTGACAAAATTCATATCCCTTCACAATAAAAACTCTTATCAAAGTTGGTATAGAGGGAAATTTCTCAAGATAATAAAGGCCATTTATAACAACCCACCTAACATCATACTCAATGTGGAAAACTAGAAAGCTTTTCTTCCTAGATCATGAAGAAGACAAGGATGCCCACTCTCACCATTTGTATTTAACACAGTATTGGAAGTCCTAGCCATAGCAGTCAGTCAAGAGAGAAAAAGGCATCCAAATTGGATGGGAAGAAGTAAAACTATCATATTTGCAGATGACATGATACTATATATAGAAAACCTTAAAGTCTTCACCGAAAAACTTTTACAATAAATGAATTCAATAAAGTTGCAGGATATAAGATTAATATACAGAAATCTGTTGCTTTTCTATTCACTAATAATTAACTATGAAAAAGAGAAGCAAGAAAACAATCCCATTTACAACCTCATCAAAAAGAATAAAATGTGTAAGAATAAATTTAACCAAGGAGGAGAAAGACATATACTTTGAAAACTGTAAGACATTGATAAAAGAAACTGGAGATGATATAAATAAATGGAAAGGCATCCTATATTCATGAATTAGAAGAAGTAATATTGTTAAAATATTGGTACTACCCAAAGCAGTCTACAGATTTAATGCAATGCCTATCAAAATACCCATGACATTTTTCACAGAACAAGAACAAATAAATAATCCTAAAATTTGTATGGAACCACAGAAGATCCCGAATAGCCAAAGCAATCTTGAGAAAAAAGAACAAAGCTGGAGGTGTCATGCTCTCTGACTTCATACTATACTACAAAGCTACAGTAATCAAAGCAGCATGGTATTGGCACAAAAACAGATACATGGATCAATGGAACATCATAGACAGCCCAGAAATAAACCCATGCAATATGGTCAATTAATCTATGACAAAGGAGTTAAGAATATAAAATGGGGAAATAGTCTCTTCAATAAGTAGTGCTGGGAAAACTAGACAATTACGTGTAAAAGAATGAGATTAGATTTCTTCACACCAAAAAAAAAAAAAGAACCCTCAGAATGGATTAAAGACCTAAATGTAAGATCAGAAAGTATAAAATTCCTAGAAGAAAACATAGGCAGTATAATATTTGACATAGGCCTTAGCAATATTTTTTTGGATTTGTCTCCTTAGGCAAGGGAAACAAAAGCAAAAATAAACAAATCGGACCTAATCAAACTTAAAAGCTTTTGCACAGTGAAGGAAACCATCAATAAAATGAAAAGGCAACCTACTGAATGGGAAAAGATATTTGCAAATAATGTCTGATAAGCAGTTAATATCCAAAATATATAAAGAGCTCATACAAATCTATACCAAAAAAACCTAAACAACCCAATAAAAAAAAAGGGCAGAGGACCTGAATAGGCATTTTCCCAAAGACGACATACAGATGGCCAACAGGCACATGAAAATACAACATCAACTAATTGTCAGGGAATGTAATTCAAAACCACAATGACCTCCTACACTGTTCGTGGGAATGTAAATTGGTGCAGCCACTATGGAGAACAGTACAGAGGTTCCTTAAAAAACTAAAAATAGAGCTACCATATAATCCAGCAGTCCCACTCCTGGGCATATATTCAGAGAAAAACCATAATTCAAAAGGATACATGAGGGCTTCCCTGGTGGTGCAGTGGTTGAGAGTCTGCCTGCCAATGCAGGGGACATGGGTTTGTGCTCCGGTCCGGGAAGATCCCACATGCTGCAGAGCGGCTGGGCCCGTGAGCCATGGCCGCTAAGCCTGCAGATCCGGAGCCTGTGCTCCACAATGGGAGAGGCCACAACAGTGAGAGGCCCGCATACCGCAAAAGAAAAAAAAACAAAGGATACATGCACCCCAATGTTCAATACAGCACTATTTACAATATCCAGGACATGGAAGCAACCTAAATGTCCATCAAAGGAGGAATGGATAAAGATGTTCGAGATCAGGGAAGATGGTGGAAGAGTAAAATGCGGAGATCGCCTTCCTCCCCAAAGATACACCAGAAATACATCTCCATGTGGAACAGCTCCTACAGAACACCTACTGAACGCTGGCAGAAGACCTCAGACCTCCCAAAAGGCAAGAACCTCCCCACGTACCTGGGTAGGGCAAAAAAAAAAAGAAAAAACAGAGACAAAAGAATAGGGACGGGACCTGCACCAGTGGGAGGGAGCTGTGAAGGAGGAAAGGTTTCCACACACTAGAAGCCCCTTCACGGGCGGAGACTGCGGGTGGCAGAGTGGGGAAGCTTTCGAGCTGCGGAGGAGAGCGCAGCTACAGGGGTGCGGAGGGCAAAGTGGAGAGATTCCTGCACAGAGGATCGGTGCTGACCGGCACTCACCAGCCCGAGAGGCTTGTCTGCTCACCCGCCTGGGCGGGCGGGGCTGGGAACTCAGGCTGGGGCTTCGGTCGGAGCGCCGGGAGAGGACTGGGGTTGGCGGCGTGAACACAGCCTGCAGGGGGTTAGTGCGCCATGGGTAGCCGGGAGGGAGTCTGGGAAAAAGTCTGGAGCTGCTGAAGAGGCAAGAGACTTTTTCTTCCCTCTTTGTTTCCTGGTGCGTGAGGAGAGGGGAAGAATAATGATAGTAAAGATGATCCAAAATCTTGGAAATAGAATAGACAAAACGCAAGAAACATTTAACAAGGACCTAGAAGAACTAAAGATGAAACAAGCAACGATGAACAACACAATAAATGAAATTAAAAATACTGTAGATTGGTCCTAGGGATTGTCATACTGATTGAAGTAAGTCAAACAGAGAAAGACAAATATCATATGATATCACTTATATGTAGAATCTAAAGAAATGGTGCAAATGAACCTATTTACAAAACAGAAGTTGAGTCACAGATGTAGAAAACAAACTTGTGGTTACCAGGGGGGAATAGTGGGAGAGGGATAAATTGGGAGATTGGGGTTGACATATACACGCTACTATATATAGAACAGATAACTAATAAGAACCTACTGAATAGCACAGGGAACTCTATTCAATACTCTGTAATGAACAGTATGGGAAAAGAATCTTAAAAAGTGGATATATGTGTATGTATAACTGACTCACATTGCTGTACAGCAGAAACTAACACAACATTGTAAATCAACTATACTCCAATAAAAATTTTAATTAAAAAACATACAATGAGATATCCCCTCAGACCTGTCAGAATGGCTGTCGTCAAAAAGACAACAAATAACAAATGTTGGTGAGGATGTGGAGAAAAGGCAACCCTAGTGCACTGTTGGTGGCAATGTAAATTGGTACAGCCATTATGGAGAACAATATAGAAGTTCCTTAGAAAATTAAAAATAAAACTACCATATGATCCAGCAACTCCACTCCTGGGCATATATCCAAAGGAAACAAAAACAACAATTGAAAAAGATATATGCACTCCAGTGTTCATTGCAGTACTGTCCAAAATTGGTAAGGTATGGAAGCAACCTGAGTGTTCATCAACAGATGAATAGATAAAGAAGATGTGGCATATACATACATTGGAATATTACTCAGCCATAAAAAAGAATGAAATTTTGCCATTTGCAACAATGATATGGATGGGCCTTGAGGGTATTATGCTTAGAGAAATGTCAGACAGAGAAAGAAAGATACTGTATATTTTCAGTCATATGTGGAATCTAAAAAATAAAATGAATGAATATAACAAAAACCAGAAAGAAACTCAAAGATTCAGAGAACAAACCAGTCGTTAACAGTGGGGAAAGGGTGGATGGAGAGGCAAGGTAGGAGAAAGGGGATTAAGAGGTACAAACTACTATATATAAAATAATAAGCAACAAAGATATATTGTACAGCACAGAGAAGTATAGCCATTATTTTATAACTTTATATGCAGCGTAATCTATAAAAATATTGAATCACTATGTTGTATACCTGAAACTAACATAATATTGGAAGTAAATCAACCATACTTCAAAAAAAATGTATGTAAAGAAATCACAAAACAATTGTATTTTAATAGTGGAGATGGTAAATGAACCTTGGTGGAACTAAGATTACTACAGTTCATTGGAAGTGGTAAAATGTTGATAACAGTAGACTGTGATAAGTTATGTATATATATAATACTCTTAGCAACAACTACGTGAACCAAACAGAACAATATATTCAAAAATGCCACAAATAAATTATGATGGAATCCTAAAAATTGTTCATGTAACTGACAGAAAAGAGTATTGGGAAACAGAAGAAACAATCAGAAAACAAATAATAAAATGGCATATTTAAGCCCTAACATAATTATTTCAAATGTTAACTGTCAAAATATACCAATTAAAAGACAGAGTAGATAAAATAAAAAGATCCAACTGCTGCCATAAGAAATTCACTTAAATCAATGACAAGGTGAAAGTAAAAAGATGAAAAAAGGTACATTAATCCAAAAAGAAGTGGTTATATTGATATCAAAGTAGACTTCAGAGCAAAGGAAACCAATTTTACACAATCTTTTTAAGAATATAGAAAAGGAGAGACTACTTTCCAACTCATTTTATGAGGTCCATATTACCCTGATACCAAAACTATGGAAAGATAATACAAAAGCAAAAGCCCCAGCTCAATATCTCTCATGAGTTTAGATGCAGAAGATCTGGACAAAATATTAGCAAATTAATATAGGAATGTATAAAAATTATACATTCCATATATACTGCAAGACCAAGTGGGATTTATTCCAAGTGGAGAAGGCTGATTCAACATACCAAAAAATCAATTAATATAATCTACCATATCAAGGGGCTAAGGAAGAAAACATAAAATGATCACATCAATTGACACAGAAAAAGCTTTTGAAAAAAATCCAGCACACATTTTAAAAAATATCTCAGTGAACTAGGATTAGAGAGGAAATTCCTCTACTTGAGTAAGAGATACTATAAAAACTCTACAGCTAACATCATACTTAATAGTGAAATATTGAAATTTATCCTATTAAGACAGGGAATAAGGCAAGGATATCCACTTTTCCCACTCTTAGTCAACACAGTATTAGAATTCCTAGCCACTGCAATAAGGCAAGGGAAAAAAGCATACAGATTAGAAAGGGAAAAATGAAACTGTCCCTACCTGTAGACGATATGACTGTCTACATAGAAAATCCCAAGGAGTCTTTAAAAAATATTCCTGGAACCGATAAATGAATTCAGCAAGGTCATAGGCTACAATATCAACACATAAAAATCAATAATATTTCAATATACTAAAAGTCAACTGGTGGAAAATAAAATTAAGAACATAATGCCATTTATAATAATCCCTAAGAAAATAAATGCAAAGATATAAATTTTTTTAATGTATAGGGTCTGTATCTTATATATAGAAATTTCTAAATAATACACAAAAATATTCTTAGAGATAATAAATTCAGCAAATTTGCAGGGTACAAGATCAATATACAACTATCCATTGTATTTCTATACACTAGCAATGAACAAGCCCAAAAATGAAATTAAGAAAACAATTCCATTTGCAATACCATCAGAAAGAATAAAATAATTAAGAAATATTTAACCAAGGATGTGTAAGACTTGTACAGTGAAAATTACAAAACATTGTGAAAAGCAGTTAAAGAACACCTAAAAAATCAGGCAACACCCTGTGTTCATGGATTTAAAGATTTAATATTGTTAAGAAGGCAATACTCTCCAGAGTGATCTACAGATTCAATGTAATCTTATCAAAATCACAATGGCCTTTTTTTCCCCCAAGAAATGAAACAGCTGATCCTAAGATTTATTTGGAACTACAAGGGACAGCAAATAGCCAAAATAATCTTGAAAAATAACACAGAGGACTTACACACCCCAACTTCAAAACTTAATAGAAAGCTACAGTAATTAAAGCAGTGTGATATTGGCAAAAGCACAGATGTGTAGACCAGTGGAATAGAATTGAAAGTCCAGAAATAAACCTAATATGTCTAAGGTCATTTGGTTTTTTACAAAGGTGTCAAAATCATTCAGTGAGGGAAAGAATAGTCTCTTCAACAAGTGGTGCAGAGTGACAAAATATCCACATGGAAAAGCTTGAAGTTGGAACTCTACCTCACACAAAACACAAAAATGAATTCGAAATGAATACAAAACCTAAAGGTAAGAGCAAAAGGTATAAAAACTCTTAGAAGAAAGCATAAAAGTAAATTTTTATGACCTTGGATTTGACAGTGGATTCTTGGGCATTACAATAAATTCATAAGCAACAAAAGAAAAAAACAGATAAATTGGATTACATCAAAATTAAATACTTTTGTGCAGCAGTAGACACTATCAAGAAAGTGAAAGGCAACCTACAGATGGGAGAAAATACTTGTAAATCACTTATTTGATAGGGGTCTAGTATCTCCATACATAAGAACCCCTACAAGTGAACCACAAAAAGATAAATAACCCAATTTAAAAATGGGCAAAAGGCTTGAATAGACATTTCTCCAAAAAAGATATACAAATGGCCAACAAGCGTATGAAAATATGTTCAACATTAGTCACTAGGAAAATGCAAATCAAACCACAATGAGGTACCATTCAGACCCAGTAGGATGGTATAGCTTAAACAAAACAACACAAAACAACAAGTGTTGGGGAGGATGTGGAGAACTGGCAACCTTTGTACATTGTTGGTAGAAATGTAAAATGGTGTAGACAACAGTTTGGCAGCTCCTCAGACAGTTAGTCATAGAATTACCATGTGTCCTAACAATTCCACTCCTATGTATATACCCAAAAGAATAGAAAACATGTATACAAACGAAAGCTTATACACAAGTGTTCCTGACAGCACTAGTTACAATAGCCAAGAGGTGGAGACAACCCTATGTCTATCAGTGGATGAACAGATAATAGAAACAAACATAGCCACACAATGGAATATTATTCAGTCATAAAAAAGAACAAAGTGCTGCTGTATGCTACAACAGAGAAGATCCTTAAAAACATGATGCTAAGTGAAAGAAGTCAGGCACCAAAGGTCACACACTGTAATTCCATTTATATGAAATATCCATAGGTAAATCCATAGAGACGGAAAGCAGATTAGTGCTTGCCAGGGTCTAGGGAGGGGAAGTGGGTTGTGACTGCTTAATAGTTGTGAAGTTTCCTTTTGAGATGATAAGAATGTCTTGGACCTAGGTAGAGATAAGGCCTGCAAAGTCTTGTGAATCTACTAAATGCCACTGTATTGTACACTTTAACATGGTTCATTTTATGTTATGTGAATTTCACCTCGATTTTAAAAAAAAGTGGTATGGAGGTGCCTTAAAAAACTAAAAATAGAACTACCATATGACCCAGCAATCCCACTGCTGGGCATATACCCTGAGAAAACCATAATTCAAAAAGAGTCATGTACCCCAATGTTCATTGCAGCTCTGTTTACAATAGCCAGGAGATGGAAGCAACCTAAGTGTCCATCGACAGATGAATGGATAAAGAAGATGTAGCACATATATACAATGTAATATTACTCAGCCATAAAAAGAAATGAAATTGAGTTATTTGTAGTGAGGTGGATGGACCTAGAGTCTGTCATACAGAGTGAAGTAAGTCAGAAAGAGAAAAACAAATACCGAATGCTAACACATATATATGGAGTCTAAAAAAAAAAAGGTTCTGAAGAACCTCGGGGCAGGACAGGAATAAAGACGCAGACGTAGAGAATGGACTTGAGGACATGGGGAGGGGTAAGGGTAATCTGGGATGAAGTGAGAGAGTGGCATGGACTTATAAATACTACCAAATGTAAAATAGATAGCCAGTGGGAAGCAGCCACATAGCACAGGGACATCAGCTCGGTGCCTTGTGACCACCTAGAGGGGTGGGATAGGGAGGGTGGGAGGGAGACACAAGAGGAAGGAGATATGGGGATATATGTATGTGTATGGCTGATTCACTTTGTTATACAGCAGAAACTAACACACCATTGTAGAGCAATTATACTCCAATAAGATGTTTAAAAAAAAAAAACAGTACCTAAAACAAAAAAAATAAATAAAGGTGGGTATCAGGGATGAGGTGAGACTCAGGGATGTGTATTTCACAAATACTTGATAATAAAAAATACTGCTATTTTATAAAGGGAAAGAACAAGAAACAGAGTTAGGGATTGGGTAAAAGGTATGCTTTATAAACTACTGAGTCATTTTTAAACAGCTGACAGTTTCATGTAAAAATCATGGTGTCAAAATGTCCCTAGAGACAAAATCTAGTTCTCTTTATATAATTTTGCTTGATTGATTTAAGATTGTTATATCAGAATGTCATGCAACTTTATGAGTAATAGAGCTAATGCTGTCCAGTGTCTAACACAGTGTTCGACACAGAGTGGGTCCTCACTGAATGGTAATTACTATGGAAAGGGCTTGAGGACAGGCCCCACCGTCTTCAGTTCAGCCCCATTGCCTTGCACAGGGCCAGACTGCAGAGAGGGAAGAGGGAGCCACAGCCTCTGTGGCTCTCAGACACATGACTATGCAGTGTCTCTCCTGCAGGCTGTATAGGGCAGAGGTGGGCAGGGGACAGGAAAGGCAAGCAGCTGCACTGGAAGAGGGGGTACCAGGCCAAGTCTGATGACGATGGCATGTGAGCAGCTTACTTGGATTCCATCTTTACATGCATGCATCTTCCTTTCAAACTGGGCCAACTTCTTCAACTTCCTCCTCTGCATCTTCTCCAGCCACAGGTCATCTAAACTGATGTGTGAGTGCTGAGAGGTGCTCCTGGGTTGTGAAGGAGTCTCCCTGGGGACGTCCTCTGCAGAGATGAAGGGGAGGCTCCATGTCCCCATCTCAGCAGTAGAGAATGGCCCCTGAGCTGGCTCAGTGTGAAAAGCTTTCAGACCGCGGGAGCAACTGGGCTTCTTGCCTGGTTGTTCTTCCCACAGCATGTGGTTCTAGAGGACAGAGAGGAGAACATAGCAAGTGAGCACAGTGTCCTTTCTCTGTTTAGTTTCTTTTGGGTATAAACCCATGTTTTGGTTAATCCCTAAAATACAGATGCCAGTGAAGTACTTTGTTCACAGTAATTTTGGAAAATGTGAAGATTAGAAACAAACCAAACCTTGTTTCTGTTAAAATTTCTACTTTCAAGACTATTTCAAAAAAATCAAGTCTTCTACCTTGATCAAAGAATTAGGTCTTGAAAGTAATTACTGAACTTGGCATGCTCATTAGAAACACTTTTTAAGGGTCAGTGGCTGGGTCAAAAAGCTCTTGCCTAAACAATACTGCCTGAGAACAGAATTTGAACAGAAACACACTCAGGCACTTGTTACTCCTTCTGTCTTGGCACGGACATTAACTAGACGTACTCACGCTGAACCTTCCTTAGGCGCCTGTGCTGCCTTCACTTTGTCCCTGGTTGCAGTTATCCACTCAGGCAACCTAACTGAATTTCAAAGTAAAATTTGTCCACACTAACAGAATACTTTGTCTTCATGTTGCACAACCATCCATCTCTCTGTCCTTTGAAATCAACCCATCACCCTGGGAGAGGAAACCTTTCTTCCCATGTGTTCTTCGAGTCTAACAACTCTCCATCCCCAGTCCCACCCCAGTGGACACCTCCTTCACAGCACCTCTTTGGAATGTCATTCCCAAGCACTTTGTGTATACGATTTGGTGGAAACACAAGTGAAATTTCTCTTGACTATTTCAAGAGGCTATGTACATACACACATACACACACATATATGGAGAAAGAGAAGGAGGCAGAGGAAGAAGGGGAGACATAATTAGTACATAATGGTTTGGTGTACAGCCTGGGAACTGGGACTTTTCAAAGCTTGCTGGGTGATTCTAATATGCATCCAAAGTCGAGAATCACTGTGTATTTTTTTTAGCACCCAAATATTGCTCTAAGTTTAAAAACTGCTTTTACTTAGTTCCCTCCCCTCAACTCCACTGTGAGCTAGAAACAGCTGGCATATTATCCATATCCTATAAATAAGGTAATAGAAACTCAGAGAGCTTAAGTGATTGCCTGAGTTCACACAGCTCTGTGTGTCATTATACAGTTGACCCTTGAACAACATGAGTTTGAACTGCATGGGTCCACTTGCAGATTTTTTTCAGTAGCAGATTGGATCCATGGATGATTGAATCTCTGGATGTGGAACTGTGGATATGGAGGGCTGACGGTTAAGTTACCTTATATTTAGATGTTCCACTGCACAGAGGGTAGGCGCTCCTCACCCCCATGTTGTTAAGGGTCAGCTGTATTCTTCTGATTCTAAATCCCATGTCCTTTTCATGCTTCTACATTGTAAAAATTCCTGTTGTTTCATAGGTGGAAATAACAACTCCATAACTAAGCAAGGACCACACCTTAGACTCGTTTATAACTCTCAAAGTCCCCGCAGAGGGAATGGATGTTAATGAGCACATCTTTATGCGAGACTCTCTGGTGCATTTTATGTACAGTACATAAAGAAGCTGTCCTCCTAAGGTTTTCAGTGAGTAAATGACATAGAGCTGCCTGGAAGGAAGCCAAGCAGCCCTTAAGCTGGGGCTTCCACAGGAACATGCTTACTGCCACTAGAGATGAGCTCACTTATTTTCAAACAAAAGAAAACTTGGACTTTTTCAATGCACTATCCCCTAGGTTTCTGCCAGCCTGTACTGGAGTTGTTGGCTGGGATCTCTTGATGCCATCAGTGATAGTTTTATCCTCAACTATTTCTTCATCAGAATTTTAGAACATTATCATTTTCATAGCTTGGTTATGGGCCTTTAGAGAGAATTCTGGCTGGTGAATGGTGTCCTAAGGGTCCTTTATTTTTTGCCTTTCTGATGGAAAAGAGCTCTCCTCCCTTCCAACTTCTCCACCTTGGGGGTGCTACCAGGGCAATATATCTATTTACTCACCAAGGAACTTTGATTTTCTCAGGAAAAAAGGTCTTTGTTCTAAGGCCATTAATTAGAGCAGTATTTGTAAATCCACCAGCAGCACCCAGTATGGTGGGCAGCCTCTAAGATGGCCATCAAAAGACTTCACCACCTTGATGGGGGCCCTTTTATGAGCTCCTCCCCTTGAGTGTGAGCTGGACGTAGTGACTCACTTTTAATGAATAGACTTTGGAAGAAGTGATGGGATGTCACTTCCAAGATTAGGTCATGAAAAGGTTGTGGCTTCCATTTGGGGGTGCCTCTCATGGACCCCTTGCTCTGGGAGAAGCCAGATGATATACTGTGAACAGGGCCATGGAAAGGCTCATGTGGCAAGGAACTGATGTCTCTAGCCAACAGCCAGCGGGGATCTGAGGCCTGTCAACAGCCACCTGAGCGAGTGTGGAAGCAAGACATCCTGCAGTCCGACCTTGAGCTGTGCACAGCCCCTGCCAACATAGGGACTACAGCCTTGTGAGAGACCATGAGCCCAAGCTTACTCAGCTGGTTCTACTGCAACAGGTAACTCCTACTCCTGGGAACTTGCTAGAGCTGCAGACTTATAAACCCCATCAAGACTTGCAAATTAGAAATTCTGGGGGTGGGAAATGCCCACTTAAGGGATTCTGATGCAAGGTGGAATTCTCCGATTGAGAATCAGTGCGCTGGAGAGACAGGCAAATAAGAGAGAGGCAAGGCGATCAGGCTGTTCTGGTGCTCCTGTGTGTCCTAGGGTGGAGGGTCAGGGAGCAGACTTTGGGGTTAGGTAAGCTGAGTTTGAATCCTGGCTCTGGCTCCTACCAGCCGTGTGACTTTGGGCAAGTAAGTTTCCTTAATCCCCTTTTGTTTCTTCATCTGTAAAATGGGAATACTAATACTCTCAGAAGCATTATGAGAATTAAATGAGATAGTGCACATAAAACACATAGTATAATGCCTGTCACATTCAATACATCAATATATAGTAGCCAATATTATTGTTTTTGTTAATAAGTAGACAGGGCTGAGATGGCTGAGGTGGTGATGGAGTCCTATCTCTCTGGAATGATTTATTTTCAGATCCCACCTGAGAATGTCACTACAAAAATACTACTTAGCATTCAACTCATACTATGATTTTTCATTATTTTGGGGAGGCTTTTTTCATTTTTATTGGGAAAAATTTCTACAAATTCTCTTTGTAGTGTTGGGCAACACAGATTCAGTTTATTCAGCTTGCATCCCGGTAAAGTAACCTTGTTACCCACAAATGAACAAGGTGCTCTCCTAATGTGTTTAATGTCATTCCATCAGCCAACACAGGCAAGGCAGATCAAAATCCATTACCACATAGTGCAAGGTATGTATACATTGTCTTATGAAATGAGAATTTTTAGAATAAAGAAGAGTTCCAATAGGTGGTCAACTTCCTGACTTTCTGAAGCCTTTCTTGAGCACATGGTATATGCCAGACAGCACTGCAAATGCTAGAGATTCAGCATAGAACAGAACGAAGCTTGCTGCCATGGAACTTTTTAAGCAATGGGAACTCGAAGATGTACAAAACAGAGTCCCAGCTCTCCAGGTGATAAAGACATATAAATGCATAAGCTTTCTTTACATAGATTAAAAGTAGATGGTATATGGATGGTCCTAGAGATTATCATACTAAGTGAAGTAAGTCAGACAGAGAAAGACAAATACCGTAAGATATCACTCATATGTGGAATCTAAAAAATGGTACAAATGAACTTATTTACAAAACAGAAATAGGCTCACAGACATAGAAAACAAACATGGTTACCAAATGGGAAAGGGGCAGGGGATAAACTAGGGATTTCGGATTAACAGATACACACTACTATCGTATACATAAAACAGATAACCAACAAGGACCTACTGTATAGCACAGGGTAAGTGGATGCAGAAAGGGCAAATGATTTAGCCCAGCACAGGATGCTATCTAAAGGAAAGGAGTTATCAGAGACTATGCAGGACAGTGGCAAGTCCTAGGGAAACACACAGAGGTTTTGGTTTAAAGTCTGTGTGTGAAACTGTGGCCCTCAGGTAACCTCCCTTAGCAGGTTCAGCCTAGTTACTATGCATACTCTTTTTTGCATTTCCCCTCTCTCCTCCTCAAATTGCCAGCCAACTTAAAACACCAGACACTTATAATTTTGAATAACTGAACAAGAGGATCCAGATTCTGGGGTAGCAGACTGGCTGACATACTTCTCCCTATTTGTCCCACTAAGTACAGCTAAAATCTTGAGACATTATATATGAAACAAAAATATGAAGACTCTGGGGCTTCCCTGGTGGTGCAGTGGTTGAGAGTCTGCCTGCCGATGCAGGGGACACGGGTTCGTGCCCTGGTCCGGGAAGATTCCACGTGCCGCAGAGCGGCTAGCCCCATGAGCCATGGCCGCTGGGCCTGCGCGTCCGGAGCCTGTGCTCCACAACAGGAGAGGCCACGACAGTGAGAGGCCTGCATACCACAAAAAACAAAAACA
>NW_020185327.1:7255326-7299578 GCF_003031525.2 Neophocaena asiaeorientalis asiaeorientalis
GGGAGAGGCCACGACAGTGAGAGGCCCCCATACCAAAAAAAAAAAAAAAAAATTGACTCTGAATGGTAGAGAGAAGAAGGTACACCAGCTAGGGATCCTAGAATGCAAGGAACAACACACCAGTGAGTTCCCTAAGTTTTCTCTGCGTCATATATTCCACTTCATATATAGGTCCTCATATATAGGTCCTGGAGAAACTTGCAACCTGGAAATACCACTAGGCACAGGCATAAAGTCCCAATAAAAGCCTGCTTTTTCTACCCAGAGGAGCAGACTAGCAAGACAGAAAACTTTTAGATAAGAACTGCCCTACTCTATCATGCAACATCCCCTCATTCCCTGCCTTCCTCACCAAAGCACGAGTGGGAACTTCTGACCTCATCTAACTATAATGAGGCACAATTCTCCCCCACAAATGGTGTCAGGAAGGCCTAGAGGGTAGCTGGGATGTTGATCCCCTTCCAGTGGCAATGGGGCTCTCTCCCATGGTGTCTTCCATACAGGGCAGTGAGGCATCCCTCCCCTGCCCCACTGGGGTGATGTAGTAGGAGACCTAGTAGAAAGCCAGGACTTTCACCACCACCTAGCATTAACAAAGTCTTCCTACCCCATGGGGAACATTAATAAGTCTCCCTCTGAACCATGGAGGTGTCAGTGGGGTTATAGTAGAGAACCTCAACTCCTGTTCCCACCCATCAGTAATGAGACACCACTTCCTGCAACAGGTTGTCAATAGAGGCCAAAAAAAGAACCTGGGATTTCACCTACACCTGGCAGTAATGAAGCAGTGCCCACTTTTCCCCACTGGGGTGGTGTTAGAAGTGGTCTGCAAAACAGAAGATTTAAATAAGATACAGTGACTCAAGACATACTACCCCAAATATCCAGACTAAAACAGAAATTCACTAGTCATACCAGGATTAGAGAAAATCTCAACTTGAATAAGAAAAAACAGTCAACAGATGCCAACACTGAGAAGATGCTGGAATTATCTGACAAAGATTTTAAAGTAGCCATCAAATAATGTTTCAACAAGAAATACAAATACTCTTAAAACAAATGGAAAAATAGAAGATCTCAAAAAAATAGAAAATCTTAACAATAAAATAGAAGATATAAAGAATAACTAACTAGAAATTATAAAACTGAAAAATGCAATAACTGAAAATTTAAAATTCAATGAATGGGCTCATGGGAGAATGGAGAGGACAGAGGATCACTGAACTTGAAGATAGAACAATAGAAATTACACAATATAAACAAAAAAGAGAAAACAAACTGAAAAAAAAAAAGGCTCAAGGCCCTGTGAAAGATAAAGAAAGATCAAACACTAGGGTACTGGAATCCAAAAAAGAGAGAAGAAAGTAAGTGGGGGTGAAAATGTAGTCAAAGAAGTAATAGTTAAAAATTTCCAAAATTTGGCAAAAGACATGAAACTACAGATCTGAAATTAGACAAACTTAAAGAAATCTACATGAAGAAGCTTCATAATCAAACTTCTGAAATCTAAGGACAAAAAAGACAAATGTTGAAAGCAGCGAGATAAGAAAAGACACCTTTCCTATAAGGGAAAAGCTATTTAAATGACATTATCAGAAACCATGAAGACCAGAAAGAAGTGGCCCAACATTTTTCAAGAGTCACTCATCAAGAAAACAATTGTTAATGCAGAATCCTATATCCAGTGAAAATGTTCTTCAGAAATGAAGGAAAAAATCAAGACACTCTCAGAGGAAGGAAACTGAGAGAATTTGTTGCCATCAGATATACCTTTAAAAAATGACTAAAGGAAGTTTTGAAACAGATGATAAAAGAAAGCATCTTGCAACAAACATTGGGAAAAAAAGGACAATGTAAAGAGTAAAAATATGGGTAAAAACAACAGACATTCCTTCTCTTGAGATTTCTAAATTATGTTTGATGCTCAAAGCAAAAATTATAACATTGTCTGATGTAGTTCTCGATCTATTTAGAGGAAATATTTAAGACAATTATAAACAGGGTAAGGTAAAGGAATTTAAAGGGAGGTAAGGTTCCTACATTTCACTTGAACTGGTAAAGTGTCCACACCAGTAGACCGTGATAAGTTGTATATGTAGAATGTAATACCTAAAGCAACCACTAAAAAAATTATAAAAAGAGACTCAAGTAAGCTATAATACATAAAAATGGAATTCTAAAAAATACTCAAATAATGTATAAAACTGCAGAAAAAGAACACAGAAATGATAAATATGAAACAAAAATAATGAAAAATAAAAAGGCAGACTTAAGCCCTAACAATTACTTTAAATATAAATGGTAAATAGTATATATAAAAAGATCAATTAAAAACAGAGGAGGGCAAAATGGATTAAAAACAACAGCCAACTATATTCAGGCTATAAGAAACTCATTTCAAATATAATGATATAGGTAGGCTGAAATAAAAAGGATGGAAAAAGTGGCTGGCTAGTGAGCACCTGAGTAAAACCAACCTGAATCTGTAGGTCTAGAAGAAAACACAAATTTGAGTTTTAGTGTCACCTTGTAGAAAACAAAAGGGAGACTGTCACACCAGCTGGTGTTTTGCAGGATCAGTAGAAGGCATAAAAACTTATGAAATCTTCCAGAAGAGGGAGTAGAAGCATGGAACAGGTATGTTCATAGAAGGTCTGAGAAAACCTCAGAATCACTAGCAGGCCTGACCGCAGGTATTTCTCTCCTGAGGGCAGTTAGAAAAGACTGGAGGAGGTGACCGCTACTTCAACTTGAAGATAGCAACACAAAAAATCAAGGAACATAAAAAATCAAGGAATCATGACACCACCAAAGATCACAGTAATATTCCAGTAACCTAACCCAAAGACATAGAAGTCTGCAATTTACCTGATAAAGATTCAAAATAGTTTTTAAGGAAACTCAATGAGCCCCAGGAAGACACAGAAATATAATTCAACAAAATCAAGAAAACAATACATGAACAAAATGAGAAGTTTAACAAACATAAAAATCATTAATTAAAAAAGGAACCAAACAACTCTCAACAAAGTGGGTATAGAGGGAACATACCTCAACATAATAAAGACCATCTATTACAAGCCCACAGTAAACATCACATTCAATGGTGAAAAGTTGAAAGCTTTTCCTCTAAGATCAGGAACAAGACAAAGATGCCCACTTGTATCACTTTTATTCAACATAGTACTGGAAGTCCTAGCCACAGAAATTAGGCAGGAAAAAGAAATAAAAGGCATTCAAATTGGAAAGGGAGAAGTAAAACTGTCATATTTGCTGATGAGTTGATGTTATATATATAAAACCCTAAAGACTCCACCAAAAAATTTTAGAACTAATAAATGAATTCAGTAAAGTTGCAGGATACAAAATATACAGAAATATGTTGCATTTCTATATACTAATAACAAACTATCAGAAAGAGAAATTAAGAAAACATTCTTATTTACAATTGCATCAAAAGAATAAAATACCTAGGAATAAATATAACTAAGAAGATGAAAGACTTGTTCACTGAAAACTATAAGACTTTGATGAATGAAATCAAAGAAGATAAATGTCACAAATAAATGTTAAGATGTTTTGTGCTCATGGGTTAGAACTAATATTGTTAAAATGGCCACACTACTTATAGCAATCTACAGTTTCAATGCAATACCTATCAAACTTCCAATAGCTTTTTTCACAGACATAGCACAAATAATCCTAAAATTTGTGTGGAGCAACAAAAGACCCTGAAGAGCCAAAGCAATTTTAAGAAAGAAGAACAAAGCTAGAGGCATTGTGCTTCCTAATTTCAAACTATATTACAAAGTATTGTAATCAAAACATTAGTGACATAAAAACAGACACATAGATCAATGGAACAGAACTGAAAGCTCAGAAATAAACTCACTCATGTATGAGCAATTAATTTATGACAAAGGAGCCAAGAATATATGGTGGGGTGGACAGTCTCTTCAATAAATGGTGTTGGGAAACTGGACATCCACATGCAAAAGAATATCATGCACCATACACAAAAATCAACTCAAAATGGATTAAAGGCTTGAATGTACAACCCGAAACCATAAAACTCCTAGAAAAAAACATAAGCAGTAAGCTCCTTGACATTGGTTTTGGTGAAGATTTTTTCGGATTTTACACCAAACGCAAAGGAACAAAAGCAGAAATTAACAAGTGGGACTATATCAAACTATAAAGTTTCTGCACAGCAAAGGAAACCATCAATGAAATGAAAAGGTAACCTATTGAATGGCAGAAAGTATTTGCAAATAATATACCAGATAAGGGGTTAATATCTAAAATATATAAAGAACTCATACAGCCCAAAAAAAAAAAAAAACAAAAAAAAAAAAAAACAAAAAAAAAAAAAAACAAACAAAAAAACCTAGCAACAATTTGATTAAAGACCTGAATGCACACTTTTCCAAAGAAGACATACAGATGGCCAGCAGGTACAGGAAAAGATGCTCAACAGACTAATCATCAGGGAAATGCAAATCCACACCACAATGAGATGTCATCTCACACCTGTCAGAATCATCAAAAAGATGAGAAATAACGAGCGTTGGCAAGGTTGTGGAGAAAAGGGAGACCTTGTGCACTGTTGGTGGAAATGTAAACTTGTACAGTCACTTAGAAGTTCCTCAAAAAATTAAAATTAGAACTACCATCTGAACCAGAAATTCCACCTCTGGGTATTCGAAGAAGATGAAATCACTAACTTGAAAAGATACATGCACCCCTGTGTTCACTGCAGCATTATTTACAATAGCCAAGATATAGAAACAACCAAAGTGTCATTGATATATGAATGGATAAAGAAAATGTGGTATATGTATATACACAATGGAATATTATTTAGCCATAAAATAGAATGAAATCTTGCAATTTGTGACAACATAGATGGACTTTGAATGCATTATACTAAATTTTCAAAATAAGTCAGACATAAAAAGATTTATGATTTATTTTATGATCTCACTTACATGTTGAATCTAAAAACAAAAGCTCATAGATACAGAGAACAGATTGGCAGTAGCCAGAAGTGGGGGATGGAGAGGTGGGTGAAAGAAGTGAAGGGAGTCAGAAGGTACAAACTTCCAGCTATAAAATAAATAAGCCATGGGGATATAATATACACCAGGGCAATTACAGTTAATAATACTGTATTGCATGTTTAAAAGTTGCTAAGAGAGTAGATCTTAAAAGTTCCCATGACAAGAAAAAGATTCTGTAACTGTGTATGGTGACAGATGTTAATTAGACTTATTGTGGTGATTATTTCACAATATATACACATATTGAATCATTATGTTGTACATCTGAAACTAATATAATGTTGTATGTCAGTTATATCTAAAAAAATAAAAAGGACCAAACAGAAATTCCGAGTGGAAAATATAACATATGAAATGAAAAATGCAGTAGAAAGCATCAACAGCAGGATGGATCAAGCAGAAGAAAGAATCTGTGAGACAGAAGACAGGAACTTTGAAATTATCCAGTTAGAGGAGAACAAAGAAAAAAAGAGTGAAAAGAGAGTGAAGGAAAACTATATGATCCATTAGATACCTCAAAAGAACCAATCTGTGAATTATTGGAGTTCCAAAAGGAGAAGAGAGGGAGAGTGGGGGCAGAAAGCTTATTTAAAGAAATAATGGCTGAGAATTCCCCAAATATGGGGAAAGATTTGGATAGCCAAATTCATGAACCTACAAGTCACCAAAGTCAACTTAAATAGATCCTCTCCAAGACACATTATATTAAAACTGTTAAAAATCAAAGACAAAGAGAGAATCTTAAAAGAAGCAAGAGAAAAGAAGCTTGTAACTTACAAGGGAACCCCCATAAGGCTACTAGCGGATTTCTCAGCAGAAACTTTATAGGCCAGAAGAGTGTGGGATGATATATTCAAAGTGTTGAAAGTAAGAAACTGCCAAGCAAGAATACTCTACCTGGCAAAGTCATCCTTCAGAAATGAAGGAGAGATAAAGACTTTCCCACAAAAAACAAAAGCTGAGGGAATTGATCGTCACTAGACCCACCTTATAAGAAATGTAGAAAGGAATTCCACAAGCTGAAATGAAAGGATGCTAATTAGTAACATGAAAACATATGAAAATGTACAACACACTGGTACACTTTAACTGGTAAAGTTAAAGATATAGTCAAATTCAGAACACTCTAATACTGTAATATTGTAGTGTATTAACCATTTAAATCCAGTATAAAAGTTAAAGGACAAGAGTATTAAAATTAACTAATGTTACAATAATTTGTTAATAAAAATACAATATAAAAATAAGTAAATTATGACATCAAAAACATGAAGGGGGAGTGAATAAAAGCATAGAGTTTTTGTATATGATTGAAGTTGTTATCAGCATAGAAGAGAATGTTTTACCTATAAGATGTTTTATGTAAGCCTCATGTTAACCTCAGAGCAAAAACCTATAGTAGATGCAAAAAAGATAAAGAGAAGGGAATCAAAGCATACCATTATGAAAAATCATCCATTCACAAAGGAAGGCAGAAAGAGAGGAAGAAAGGAACGAAGGAACTACAAAACAGCCAGGAAGCAATTAACAAAATTGGATTAATAAGTCCTTTCCTATCAGTAAATACTCTAAATGTAAATAGATTAAATTCTCTAATCAGAAGGCAGAGAGTGGTTGAATGGATTAAAAAAGAAAGAAATATATGCTGCTTACAAGAGACTCAATCAGATTTATGGTCACATAGGCTCAAAGAGAAGGGATGAAAAAAGATATTCCATGCATGTGGAAATCAAAAGAGAGCAGGGTAGCTATACTTATATCAGACAAAATAAACTTTAAGCTAAAAATTGTAATAAGAGATAAAGAAGGTCATATTATAATGGTAAAGGGGTCAATTCATGAAGAAGATATAACAGTCATAAGTATAAAGCACCCAACACTGGAGTAGCTAAATATACTAAGGCGATAAGTAACATATCTGAAGGGAGAAGTAGAAAATAATACAATAGTAGGATAGGAGACTCCAGTGTTTATCTTTTTAGAAAAGATAAAATCAATAGGAAAATTTTGGACTTGAACTATACTTTAGACCAAATGGATCAAACAAACATATTCATAACATTCCATCCAATGGCAGCAGAATACACATTGCTCTCAAGCACACACAGAACATTCTCCAGGATAGATCATATGATAAGTCACAAAAAAAGTCTTAGGAAATTTAAGAAGATTGAAATATTACCAGATATCTTTCTAGACAATAGTTTGACTAGAAATCAATGACAGAAGGAAAACTGGAAAATTAAAACATATCAGTATGTGGAAATTAAACAACACAGTCCTGAACAACCAATGGGTCAAAGAAGAAATAAAAATTGAAATAAAAATATCTTGAAAGAAATGAAAATGGAACATAATACACCAAAACCTAGGGGATGCAGCAAAAGCAGTTCTTAGAGGGAAATTTACAGTGATAAATACCTACAATAAGAAAAAAGATCTCAAATAAACAACATAACTTTATACCTCAAGGAACCAGAAAAAGAACAACAAACTGAGCCCAAATTATCAGAAGGAAGTAAATAACAAATATAAGAACATAAATAAATGAAATGGAGACCAGAAAAACAATAGAAAAGGTCACGAAACTAAGTTATTTTTTTAGAAAAGATAAACAAAATTGACAAACCTTTAGCTAGACTAACTAGGAAAAGAAGAGCAAAGACTCAAATAAATAAAATCAGAAATGAAAGAGTTGACATTACAGGTGATACCACACAAATACAAAGGATCATCAGAGACTACTATTGACAGTTATATGTAACCAAATTGAATAACCTAAAGAAAATGGATAAATTCCTAGAATCATACAACCTACCAAGACTGAATCATGAAGCAATAGAAAATCTAAACAGACCAAATCATATATTTCCCAACACAAAACAGCTCACAACCAGTTGGTCTCAAAGGAGAATTCTACCAAACATTTAAATAAGAATTAATGCCAATTCTTCTTAAACGTTCCAAAAAATGGAAGAATACTTACAAATTCATTTTACAAGGCCAGAATTACCCTGATACACTTCAACAAAGGATATCTATCTAGAAAACTAAATAACCACATGCAGAAAAATGAAATTGGACCCCATCTTACACTACTCACAAAATTAACTTGAAATGGATTAAACACATAAACATAAGACTGGAAACGTGACTGCCTGCAAACCAGGAAGAGAGCCCTCACCAAAAACTGAATGGGCTGGCACTTTGATCTTAGATTTCCCAGACTCCAGAACTGTGAGGGAAAAAAAAACCCAAAAAACAAAAATACATGAGTCTGAATACAGTAAAACTTTTAGAAAACAAAGAAGAAGCTCCTTGACATTGGTCTTGGTAATGATTTTGGGATATGACACCAAAAGCATAAGCAACAAAAGCAAAAGTCAGCAACTGGGCTACATCAAATTGAAAAGCTTTTTTTTTTTTTTTTTTTTTTTGCGGTACGCGGGCCTCTCACTGTTGTGGCCTCTCCCGTTGCGGAGCACAGGCTCCGGACGCACAGGCTCAGCAGCCATGGCTCACGGGCCTAGCCGCTCCACAGCATGTGGGATCTTCCTGGACCGGGGCACGAACCCGTGTCCCCTACATCGGCAGGTGGACTCTCAACCACTGCGCCACCAGAGAAGCCCTGAAAAGCTTTTGCACAGCAAAAACAAACAAAAAACCCAATCAACTAAATGAAAAGGCAACTTACAAAAGAGTAGAAAATATTTGCAGACCATATATTGGATAAGGAGTTAATATCAAAAATATGTAAAGAATTCACACAACTCAGTAACCAAAGAACCAAACAATTTGATTGAAAAATAAGCAGAGGAGCTGAACAGATATTTCTTCCAAAGAAGACATACAAGTGGACAACAGGTACATGGAAAGATGCTCAACATCACTAATCATCAGGGAAATGAAAATCAAACCACAGTGAGATAACACCTCACACCTATCAGAGTAGCTATCATCAAGAAGATAAGAGATAACAAGTGTCGGTAAGGATATGAAGAAAAGGGAACCCTTGTGCACTATTGGTGGGAATGTAAATTGGTTCAGCTACTGTGAAAAATAATATAGAGGTTGCTCAAAAAATTAAAAGTAGAACTACCATATGATTCAGCAATCCCACTTCTGGGTATATAGCCAAAGGGTATGGAAATAGGATATCAAAGAGATATCTGCACTCCCATGTTTGACAGCATTATTCATAATAGCCAAGATATGGAAACAACTTAAGTGTCCATCAATGAATGAATGGATAAAGAAGATGTGGTATATATTTCAGCCACGAGAAAGAAGGACATCCTGCCATTTCCGACAACATGGATGGACCTCGAGGGCATTAGGGTAAGTGAGACAAGTGAGACAGAGAAAGACAAACACTATGATATCAGTCACATGTGGAATCTAAAACAGCTGAACTTGTAGAATCAGAGAGTAGAATGGTGGTTACCAGGGGCTAGGGGGCAGGTAATTTTGGAGATTTTGTTTAAGGGTACAAACTTGCAACTAGAAGATGAACAAGTCCTAGAGATCTAATGCACAGCATAGTGATTATAGTCAACAATACCGTATTATAAATTGCAAAGTTGCTAAGGGATTAGATCTTAAATGTTATCACAACAAAAAAGAAATGAAAATTATGTGACATGCTAGCTAACAGTGGTAATCATATTGCAATATAAAATGCAATATATAATATACAATATAATTCTATCAAATCAACATGTTGTACACCTTAAACTTACACAATGTTATATGTCCTATATATATCTCATAAAAAAGAACTCTCAAAACTCCACTGTAAAAATCAACAATTCAATTAGAGAATGAGCATAAACATGAAAAGACATTTCACTGAGGAAGATATATGGGTATGGCAAATGCTATAGGCTGAATATTTGTGTCCCCCCCAAATTCACATATTGAAATCCTAACTTCCTAAGTTGATGGTATAAAGGATACGGGGCCTTTGGAGGTAATTAGGCCATGAGGGTAGAGCCCTCTTGAATGAGATTAGTGCCCTAATAAAGAGGCCCCAGAGAGCTCCCTTCCCTCTCCTGCCATGTGACATTACAGTGAAGAGGCTGTCTAGGAAGAGAGTTCTCACCAGACACTGAATCTGCTAATACCTCTATCTTGGACTTCCTGGCCTCCAGAAATGTGAGAAATAAATTTCTGTTGTTTTTTAAGCTGGAGTCTGTGGTATTTTGTTATAGCAGCCCGAGCTAAGACAGTGAATAAGTACGTGAAAAATGTTCAACATCACTAGCCCTCATGGAATGTATGTCAGAATCATGAGATCATGACATGCTTATTAGTACAGTTAAAATGAAATACCTCTAAAATTTCAAATGTTGGCAAGGATGCAGAAAACCAGATCTCTCATATATTGATGGTGGGGATGTAAAATGGTACAGCCACTCTGGAAAAATATTGGCACTTTCTTAAAAAACTAAACATATACTTACCATACAACTCAGCAGTCACACTGATGGGACATTTACCCCAGAGGAATGAAAACCTTTGTCCACCAAAAAACCTGTTCAAAAATCTTTACTGGAGCTTTATTTGTGATAGCCCCAAACTGGAAATGACCCAAATGTCCTTCAACAGGTAATTGGTTAAGGAAAATATGGTAAAGCCATTCCATGGAATGGTACTCAGCAATAAAAAGGAATGGATACACACAACAACTCAATGAAAATCACTGGATTTATGCTGAGTGAAAAAAGCAAATCTAAAAAGGTAACATTTTTGAAATGACAAAATCATAGAGATGGAGATCAGATTAGTGGTTGAAATTGGTTAGGGGAGGGGAAGGAAGTTTTGACTGCAGAGGGTAGTAGCATGAGGCTGGTGGAATAGTATGTATCTGGTTGGTGGTGGTTGTCACATGAATCTACATATGTGATAAAATGGCATAGAAGCACACACACACACGTTCTTCCAATGTCAGTTCCTGGCTTTGATGTTGTTCTGTAGTTATGTAAGATGTTACCTTTGGGGAACTGGGTAAAGGGTACACTGGACTTCTCTGTATTAATTTTCAACTTCCTGTGACTCTATAATTATTTTAAAATAAAAGTTTAGAAAAGAATAAGAGGGAATAAGAAAAAGCAACTCTAGCTAAATAAATATGTGCTAAAAAAATTGAATCAAAATAAGAATTTAAAACATAAGCAGCAATATCAAACCAAAACCAAGAATTATAAGATTATAATGCTCATTACTGATAGAGATGAGGAGAAATATAAAAAGCTACTGGAAATATGAATTAGTATGGCCTTTCTGGAAGGCAATCTGGAACCTATTAAAATTCTTATAATTGTTGGCAATGCCATTCCTGAGACTGTATTCACTAAAATATACCAATCTATAGGGTTATATATAAAATGGGGTTTACTAAATTAATATTTGTAGCTGCCAGGAACTGGAAGAAAAGTGTGTAGCTATCTACAGGTGAAATGAGCAAATTTTGATACACTTACACCATGTATATTATGCAGCTATTACTTAGAACTAGAAGTACTGTGGAGATATTCACATTCATGACTGTGATTGTTGTCAGGTGGTGAGTATAAGACACAGAAAGGGCGTCTGCGGTGTTAGTATAGGTGTGTATGCATGTACACGTGTATACGCATCTGTTTATAAGACTACGGAGAAAATCTAGAGGCCATTCACTAGGTGGTAGGCACATGCTAATGGAGGCCACTGTGCGGTGACACTGAGGTGGGAGGAGGGCAGGAAGAACATCTGTGATAAAACAACACAAATGAGAGGCTGTTTATATCAAATCGTATGTGTGGCTTTGCTACAGTGTTTGTATGAAAGGAAGAATAAAATGATGGTCACCTAAATGTTAGGTTGACTACCACAAAGGCATATGACTACAGGGCTTAAAAAAAATTATTATTGAAGTGTAGCTGGTTTACAACATTGTGTTAGTTTCAGGTGTACAGCAAAGTGATTCAGTTATAGATACACATATTTTTTTCAGATTATTTTCCATTATAGTTTAGTACAAGATGTTGAATATAGATCCTTGTGCTATACAGTAAATCCTTGTTGTTTATCTATTTTATGCATACTAGTTTGTATCCGGTAATCCCATACTCCTAATTTATCCCTCCCCGCCGACTCCATTTCCCCTTTGGTAACCATAAATTTGTTTTCTATGTCTGTGAGTCTCTTTCTGTTTTGTATTCAGATTCATTTGTATTATTTTTAGACTCCACATATAAGTGATATCATATAGTACTTGTCTTTCTCTATCTGACTTCACTTAGTGTGATATTCTCTAGGTCCATCCATGTTGCTGCAAATGGCAATATTTCATTCTTTCTTATGATTGAGTAATATTCCATTGTATATCTATACCATATCTTTTTTTTTAACATCTTTATTGGGGTATAATTGCTTTACAATGGTGTGTTAGTTTCTGCTGTATAACAAAGTGAATCAGTTATACATATGTTCCCATATCTCTTCCCTCTTGCGTCTCCCTCCCTCCCACCCTCCCTATCCCACCCCTCCAGGTGGTCACAAAGCTATACCGTATCTTTTTAAACCAATCGTCTGTTGATGGGCACTTGGGTTGTTTCCATGTCTTGGCTATTGTAAATAGTGCTGCTCTGAACACTGGGGTGCATATATCTTCTTGAATTAGAGTTTTCTTTGGATATATGTCCAGGAGTGGGATTGCTGGATCATATGGCAACTCTATTTTTAATTTTTTAAGGAACAGCCAGCCATACTGTTTTCCATAGTGGCTGTACCAATTTACATTCCCACCAACAGCATATGAGTATACACGGGTGTGAAGTGATACCTCATTGTGGTTTTGATCTGCATTTCTCTAATAATTAGCGATGTTGAACATCCTTTCATGTGCCTCTTGGCCATCTGTATATCTTCTTTGGAGAAATGTCTATTTATATCTTCTGCCCATTTTTTGATTGGGTTGTTTGTTTCTTTGGTTTTGAGTTGTATGAGCTGTTTGTATATTCTGAATATTAACCTACAGGGAATTTTTTACGTCCTCTATATTTTTATGTATTGTTGGAATCCTTTTAATGAGAATGGATAATTAATATAATCAGAAAAAAGCCTTTTTATTACAAAATAAAATTAGAGAACAATGAACAATGGAAAAATTCAATAGGAGGGTTGGAAATAAACTTGAGAAAATCTTTCCAAAAAAAAAATAATAAATCAAAGATGATGAGAGGGAATGTGGAAATGGGAAAATGGGAAGAATATTAGAGCCTTGTCAAGGAGTTACAACCTCTAACAGGAATTCCAGGGGGAAAGGAGGGAAGGAAATTATCAAGTAAATAATACATATTTTTCCCAGTAGTAAAGGTTGAGTATCTAGACTGAATGGGTACAGCGAATAAAAAGAAACTCACATCCGGGATTATCAATAAGATATTTTAAAACAATAGGGATAAAAGAGAAACCCTTAAAAGCTTCTAAATTAAAAAAAAAAAACCCAGGCCATACACAGATGGCTGGGAACAGCACCATGATCCTTCTCCCCAGCAGCATTTGATACTAGAGCACAGTGAAGCAATGCCTTCAGGTTTTTGAAGAGTAATTGCAACTGGGAGTTCCACACAAAGCCCAACTATCCACCAAGTATAAAAGTTAAAAAAAAAAGATTTTTTTTTCAGACATGCGGAAAACTCTACATCTATACCTCCTATGTACTTTTTCTTAGGAAGCTACAGGGAGATATTTTTGAGCACAATGTAGGAGTAAAGGTAGACACAGGATCCAAGAAACAGGAAATCAGAGAAGAAAGTTATGCAGAATTCCTGGAGAACAAGTCATCGGAATTACAGCAGTAGGTCAGAGGGTTTCAGGAGGAAGGCCTCTAGGAGAAAGGAGAGACTTGATAGAATACTGACATGTTTGAACATTTGGAAAATGGGTTATAGGTGATCTGAGAGAGAGTTAAGTTTAAGGACAGACTTACAGAAAATCACACTTTGAAAAATGCAACCATTATTAACTCCAGAAAAAAAACAAAAGAAGTGTCACTATAGTCCACTACTTGGCTTTACATTGAATAATATTTGCACGCCCACAATGATATAAACACTTGCTCCTGATTGAGCCATAAAGTGGGAAAGATATTAGGAGGATAGGAATGCAGAGGGGATGGAATTTGAGATGCTGATTCTTCATGACTACCATGACTGGAGGTTAATAGATAACATCTTAAATAATAAATCAAAACAGCAGTTTAAAATTATTATTAAAACCTAACTTGATTGTCTCTAGGTGGGGGAGGGACGAGCCAAGTGGCTATCTTGTTTTCAAAGGAAGCCTTCTAACCCTTCATTATTCCGAGTTGGGGGTGGAGGAGATCAGCAGTGTCACCTCACATGGAAGCTGGTTAGAACTGCGTCTTCGGGTCTCGCCCATACACCTAGTCAGAACCCATATCCCAACAGAGCCCAGGTGATCTAGATGCACTTTAAACTCTAAGAAGCACTATCTTAGCACCATTTTATAACTATGTGCATGCATAATTTTAATAACTTTTTAAAAGTAAAAGGCCAAAAACCCTACCCTCAAAATCAGGGAGAACAAAGCATTCCCCAAAGCTTATTTACAAGGATGTTCAATGTGGCATTATTTAAAAAGTTGTAAACAACCAAAACAGTAGAAAATTGGTTAGCAATTATGATGCGTACATATAAATGAATACCACACAGCTATTAAACTAATGAAATAAATGTTTTTCTCTAATTAAACTTTTAAATTTGATATAATTGTAGATACTCATGCAGATGTAAGAAATACTACAGAGAGATCCTGTGTACTTTGTACTCAGATTCTCACAATGGTACACTTCAATATCACAACCAGGATGAAACACTGATACAACTGACAGACCTTACTTAGATTTCCCTGTTTCCTTCACAGTTATTTGTGTGTGTGTGTGTGTGTGTGTGTGTGTGTGTGTGTGTGTGTGTGTGCCTGTGTGTGTGTGGTATATTTAGTTCTATGCAGTTTTATCACACATGTAGGTTCAAGTATCCACCACCACAGTCAAGATACAGAAAAGTGTCATCACTTCAGGATCCTTTTATAACCTCACCCACTTGGCTCTCCTCTAACCTCTGGCAACGACTAATACATTCGTCACCTCTTTATTTTTTTCACTTTAAGAATGTTATATGGATGAGTTTCTATAATATATAACCTTTTGGTATTGTCTTTTTTCCTGCTCATTGTAATTCCCTGGAGATCCATTGAAATTGTTGCATGAATCAATAGTTCACTATTATTCATACCACGGAATACTACTACTATACTATATTATAATACTATTCCATGATATGGATGTACCACACTTTGTTAACCATCCACCCATAGAAGGATATCTGGGTTGTCTCCAGTTCAGGGCTATTATGAACAAAGCTGCTATGAACATTTATGTATTAGGTTTATGTGTAAATTAAGTTTCATTTCCCTGAGACAAACGCAAGAGTGTGCAGTTGCTGGGTCATATGATAAACCCAGGTGTAGCTTCATAATAAACTACCAGACCTTTCTCCAGAGTAACTGTACTGTTTCACATTCCTACCAGAAATGTGTAAGATACTGTTTCTTCACATCCTTACCAGTATTTGGAATTCTGATATATTTTTATTTTAATCATTCTGATTGTGTTTTAAATTTGCATTTCTTTGATGGTTAACGATGTCAATAGTCTTTTGATGTGCACATTTGCCATCTGTATATCCTCTTTGACGAAATGTCTTTTGTCTGTTTTCTAGTTGGACTGTTTGTATTTTTACTGTTGAGTTTTGAGAGTTCTTTTACATTCTAGAACTACTCCTTTGTTGGATATGTGGTTGGCAAATAAAGTCCTCCCAATGTGTAGCTTATCTTTTCATCCTCCTACCAGAGTCTTTGCAGAGCAAAAGTTTTTTGATTTTAATGTAGTCCAATTTATCATTTTTTTCCATTATGGGTGTACTCTTTACTATCTTCTAGACCCAAAGATTTTCTCCTGTTCTAAAAACTATATAGTGTTATGTTTTACATTGGAATGTGTGATTAATTAATTTTGAGTTGTTTTTGAATAATGTGTGACGTTTAGGTTGAGTTTGTTTTTCCCATGGATGTCCAAATGCCTTAGCACTGTTTGTTGAAAAGACTATTGTTCTTCCATTGAATTGTTGTTTCACCTAGAAACCAGTTGAGTATATTTGTGTTGGTCTGTTTTGGGGTTCTCTACTCTTTTCTAGTGATCTATGTGTCTATCCCTCCCCCAATACCACAATATCTTGAATACTTTATAGAGTAGCCTTCACTAATATTGAGTAGGCAGATTCCTCTCACTTTATTATGTTTTTCCAAAATCGTTTTAGTTATTCTAGGGACTGTTCCTCTCCATATAAATTTTAGAATACAAAAGATTTTTCAAGGTTGGAAAATGTTCACAATGTACTCCTGCCACCCTCATTTAAAATCTCTAAGTAGAAACAGCACCTTGGATCCTTGCTACCCCAGTCAGAGAAGAGTACGGGTGAAAGTCAGGAAAACTACCCAGCATTCATTCATAAAGTTGATGCTATACCTAGCAGAGACCTAAGAGATCACCTAGTCCCATCCTTACATTTAAGGAAACTGAGTCCTGATGTGGTCTTATTCCAAGGTTCAGAGTTAGTAAGTAACAGAGTGGGGAACAAAACATGCACAGGTGTTCTAAATTTCTAGGTTCCCCTGTTCCTCTCACCCTCCCACAGCTATTCCTCTTCTTGCTTCCCCTTGATCTTGGTTTCCTTCTAAGCCCCCTTAGCCAGGAGTGCAAACCAATCTATGTACAAGTGAGATTATCAATAAGATGCTAGAAATTGCTTTTCCTGGAGTCATAAGTTCTTTGCCCCTGCACCTGAAATTGAAAAGGGAAGAAATCTCTACATGTAAACAGCACCTTTTACACCCGAGGACTGCTTCCTCCTGTTCTCCATCATACAAACACACACAAGTATGCTATGATCTCCCCAGTGTAAGCCAACATTGTGGAGGGCTAAATGATACGGCTGTCTGTAGGTGAGGGAATTCTTCCAGGACACTGAGAAGTTGGGCTGGACTTGAGAGGGCCAGCTGAGAGGCTCTAATGTTAGACTCCACACTTCTAAGTCAAGGGAGCCCCCATCTCATTAACCTTTCCAATTTCTTAATTACATTTCATTTTTTGTACTCCTTTCAATATCTGAAATAATCTTATTTGCCCAACTATTTATTCACTCTCACCACACCTGCCCTTCTCTTGAGGACAGAGAGCTTTATAGATTCTTCAATGCTAGTGCCTAGAATATTGCCTGGCCCACAGCTGGTGTTCAATAAATATCTATCAAATTGAAAAAGAACAAGGCGAGAGGATGTGGTCACCTGGATGGCAACAGTACATACAGCTACAGTGATGAAGACTCTGAAATGGCACAGGGATGGAGAGACAGACCAATGGAACACAAAGTTCAGTTTTAGACATCTCAGAGACCTAAATGTAAAAAACAAGTCCATGAAAGCTTTAAAAAAGGTAATTTAGGGGATTCTAGTCATGACCTGGGGGTAGAGAGTAGATGGATACACTTGAAAACATTAAAATTAAGAACTTATGTTCAGCAAGAGATGCCACCAAAGAAAGAAAAAGACAAGCCATGGAGTGGGAAATGATATCGGTGGTACATTAACCAACAATGCAATTGTATCCAGAATATGTACAGTCAGTAAGAAAAAGACAACCTCACTGACAAATGGACAAGAGATTAGGTCAGACACAGCCCCAAAGAGAATATCCAAATTGTCACAAAGCATTTAAAGGGTGCTTAGCCTCTTTAGACATTGGGGAAATGCAAATTAGGACCACCTCTACCCACCGAGCAGAATGGCTAAAATTGCTTGACAACATCAAGCAAACGTTAATGAGAATATGGGGCAAAGGAAACTCTTACAGAGGGAGTGTAAACTGGCACAATCCCTTTGGAATAATATTTGGCAGTGTGTAGTAAAGCTGAAGATATGCATGCCCCAGTGACCCAGCCATTTCACTCCCAGGAGGTGCACCCAACAGAAATGCATGTCCACGTGCAGTAGGCACCTGGGCACGAACTGTCCTAGCAGCAACAGCTGACTGATACACACATTGTGGTATGCTGATTTGAAGTCATTGTACATAATGATGAAAATAAAAGAACTTTAGATGCACACCACAAGGATGAGTCTTAACATAATCAGAGCAAACAGAATGGGTAAGGTTTAAAGGAATACATATGGTTGTATTTATGTAAAGTTCAAAAACAGGCAAAAGTAAACTGCATCGTTTGGGGGTGCAAGTTAAGCAGTACAATTATAATGAAGGCAAGGAAGTGAATATCATAGAAGTTGGCACAGAGGCTAGGGCCAGTTAGGAGGAAGGATTCTCGGAGCAGGAAGGGTAGTAGTGTGGTGTTTCTTGACTCGGGTGGAGGTTACTCAGAGTTTGTTTCACAGAAATATATCATCTACACATTTGTGTACTATGCTTTTCTGTATGATTCTGTATTTCTCAACTTAAAAGAGCTTTAAAGAAACAAAGTGCAGGATGTGAAATCTTGGAAAATTAAAGCCTCTTTAGACGGCATGACCATAACCATGTTAAGTACATAAAATTTGTTTAAAGAGTGAAATCTGGAAGTAAATTTAACAAAATGTTACGAATGGTTGTTTTGGAATAAAAGAACTCTTGCTTCTCAAGAGCATTGTGGAAGGAAGAAATGGGAACACTGCTGAATTCCTTGCAAATTGCTCCTGCGATCATAGCCTGCTCTCCCAGGAGCAGCCACTAGATGGAGCCTCAGCCCTAGCTCTAAGTTCAGTTTCTGTCCATTACTGCCCAGGGCTTCAGCTAGAGCAAACGTTTCAGAGCTTTCCCCACCTTCCCTTCCTGTGTTCATGTATCTGCCGCTCTCTTTCCTTTGTACATGTTCTGATGCACAAGTATAAGAGGCCTTCTCACTCCTCCTGTGAGATTTGAAATAGAAAGAGGAATAGGAATGAACATTGATCCAGTACCTGCTTCATGCCTGACCCTTTCCTGGGCAGTTTACAATCACCTCACTGCTTGCTAAACACAGCAGGCTGTCCAGGTGTTTGCTGAAACCCTCTGCACCTGCTCCTCCCGTAGACAACACCTCCTGAACACAGGGACAATCTCAAGGGAATGTTGTTTTCCACTGTGTACATATATACACATATACATTTGTATGTATAGCACTGTTAAGTCAGTTTTATGATTATATTATTTAGGTCCTAATAATCTTTTTCTACTACTTGCTTTTACTCTGAGTGAACTAACACTATACTGTCTTCATTTTTCAATCAAGTTCTCTATGTATTTCAGATAATCAAAAATTAAAAGGAGCAATGAGCAGCTAAGTTGGAGAAATGTCAGGAAGTGGGCACTCTTGTATCCTGCTATCTGTTAATGGTCACAATCATTTCAGAAAGTAACCTGAAATCTATTCAAATTAAAGACACGTGTACTCTTTGGGACTTCCCTGGTGGCGCAGTGGTTAAGAATCCGCCTGCCAATGCAGGGGACACGGGTTCAATCTCTCGTCCGGGGAGATCTCACATGCTGCAGAGCAACTAAGCCTGTGCACCACAGCTACTGAGCCTGTGCTCTAGAGCCCGTGAGCCACAACTACTGAGCCCGTGTGCCACAACTACTGAAGCCCGTGCACCACAACAAGAGAAGCCACCGCAATGAGAAGCCCACGCACTGCAACGAAGAGTAGCCCCCACTCTCCGCAACTAGGGAAAACCTGTGCGCAGCAACAGAGACCCAACGCAGCCATAAATTAATTAATTTAAAAAACAAAAAACACATGTACCCTTTGATTGTGCAATCCCTCTTTTATATCCTTCAGAAGTAAAAGCATCAATACCTCCGGACATCTGATCAAGGATGTGTTGCAGCATTACTTAAGATGGCCCCAAACTAGAAATTACCTCAACATTAATCAATAAAAAAATAGTTAACTGAAATACTATATAGCCATACTATGAAATAGCATGTGACTTTCAACTAGGGAACAGTGTATATAAAGCCCCTGGAGGACTGTATTTGCTGTACTATTATTATTTTTAATTTTATTTATTTATTTATTCATTCATGGCTGCATTGGGTCCTCGTTTCTGCGCGAGGACTTTCTCCAGTTGCGGCGAGTGGGGGCAACTCTTCATCGCGGTGCACGGGCCTCTCACTATCACGGCCTCTCTTGTTGCGGAGCACAGGCTCCAGACACGCAGGCTCAGTAATTGTGGCTCATGGGGCTAGCTGCTCCGCGGCATGTGGGATCCTCCCAGACCAGGGCTCGAACCCATGTCCCCTGCATTGGCAGGCAGATTCTCAACCACTGCGCCACCAGGGAAGCCCATGCCGTATTATTAAAGTAAACAAGATAGTTACAGAGTAATATGTGGGTATGATCCCACCGTGTAACCCTCTCTTCCCAAATCTCCCCCTTACAATCCTGTGTATGTGTGGGGATAATGCAGATCACACACATAGACTGCTGACGTTATTTCCTTCTGTGGAATGGGATTGGGAGGTTTTGTTAACTTTTCTCTTCTACATCTGTATTGACTTTGTTTTTAACTTTACTAATAATAATTTTAAAAAATAAGTAACACAACAAGGAAAAAAATGCTTGAAAGTTAATGTTTAACTCTTTACCGATGAGGACAGACGTTGAATGAAGTGACATAATTTCAGCCGGTAGTGATCACCTTTGAATGTCTAATGCCTAATTCCAGTGTGTTGGGAACACACCCTGTGAACTCCCACCTCTCCCAGCTCGCTTCCTCCTAAGCAGCCCACACAGGGCCTGGAGGCCGGAGTGAGTGCCCCACGCCTGTTGGTTGCAGCCCACAGGTTGTCCCTGTGCTCAGGCGGTGTCGTCTATGGGAGGAGCAGGTACGGGGCCTTCAGCAAACACCCGGACAGCCTGCTGTGTTTAGCAAGCAGTGAGCTGATTGAAAAGGGGCCAGGAAAGGACCAGGCACGAAGCTAGCGCTGGATAAACGTTCGTTCCTATTCCTCTTTCTCTTTCGAATCTTACGAGAGAGAAGGCCTCATATGCGTGTGCATCAGAACCCGTAGGAAGGCTAGAGAGCCTGAGCTCAGGGGAGAGGGAGACCCTCGGCACAGCTGGGTGGCTGACACCTGCGGCAGGCAGAGTGGCCAGCTCGCCAAAGGTGGGGCCTCGCCAGGACCCGGGAGGCAGCGCGCAGGGCGCCTGCACTTAGCCCTGCTCGGAGGCTAACGCTGAACCTGAGGCTCTTCCACACCAGCACAGCGCTGGGCACGTGGGAGACACTACACCTATTTGTCTAAAGAAGCAAAGGGGAGAGGGCGCATGGTTTCAGGAGTGGACAGGGAAAAGGGAGGTTTGCTTCCACAGTCCCAAGACTACTCTTTCCGGAATTTCCCCAAAGCTACCTCCTTCCGAGGGCAGCCTGACTCGGGAGAAATCCCAAGCTGGTATACCCTTTCTTGTGCCTGACCCACCAGCCTGTTCCCTGTCGTCGGTGGATGCCTTTGCTTTGGGGGAGAGACCCTTCTCTTTTACCAGGAATTTCAGAAGCACCAATAATCTCTCTCCTTACACTGAAACAAATTCAACTGGATCAGGTTTAGATTTAAAAAATAAACCCATAAATGTACTAGAAAACAACGTGGGGAAATTTCTTTTTTAAATTTCACAGCGGGGAAGGATGAAGGTTGACATAAGAAAGCCTGCCTCAATCACCCGATACAAAATGGCCAAAGACTATGAACAGGCAGTTGATACAAACGGGAATTCAGGTAGCTTGAATTACACAGGGAAAAAAGAGACCACACAAGATTACAATGAAATGCCAATTCCCACTTGCTTGGCAAATTCCAAGAAACTGGTCCGGCTGGGTTGACTCAGGTGGGGGCATTCATGTGTGTTAGTGGGACGGTCTCCATGGAAGGCAGACTGGCCTTCCTTTCCCTCCTCTCCCCTCACTTAGGGAAATGTCATGTGTGGTCCCCTCCTTCTCGTGCCTTAGAAGGTAAATAAACAGGTTGGTGTGCGTCACGGATAACTCACCTCACTCCCAAGAAGGTCCTTAAGCGAGGGTGCTGTGCTCAGGCCACAGGGTTGCTGGCCTCCTTTCCTGCTCTCTTCCTTCTCACCCTGATCTAGTGCCTGCAGAGAAAGTAGGAGGCTTGTCCAGGCCTTGGGGTTTCCAGGGGCCTCTGAGCTGCTATCCACATGGCTGGAGCTTCCAAGAGAAACCGCTGAGATGGCCCTGCCCCTGCCAGGGTAGTGGAAATCCACCCGCTGGGCACCAGGCCTGGGGCTCTGGGGCTTGGGGCTCAGGGGCTTACAGGGCACACCTTGGCTTCCATATACCAGGCAACAGGCGGAGCTGGAGGGAAGGGTGTGGCTGATCCCAGCCTGCTGCCTCCCAGGACTGGTGGGTGACAAAGGCCAAGACTTTTCAGGAAAGTTACCTGAAGGTAGGTATTTACCACTTTCCTGAGTGCTTGTACATTTGATAGTTGGTTCACTTTTTCTCCTGTTATCTGAAGAGACCAAACTGCTGGATGACAAAGGTGTGGGGGAATGTGGGAGTGTCCAGTGATCTCTAAAAACGTAGCAGCTCTCTTTGTTCTCTGCCTGTTCCTCGCGGTGGCTACTGGTGCCTAGTGGGGAAGGTCTGGGGGGACTCAAGATCTCCGGTCCTGGAACCAGACTCACTAAGGAGGGCCTTTTGGAGCCTTCAGCATCTTTGCTTTTCAGAACTGTGCGCCAGGAGGTCTGGTGCAGCCTGCTCTTTTTCTTCTGGTCCTTGAAAGAACCTGGAAAACATTCACCAGTGTTCTCTTTTTCTAAAATTCTTGACTCAAAAAAATTTGCAAGGGTCTTATGAGCTGAGGCCAACCTCGCGCTGAGCCTTTTCTCTGTGGTTTTGAGTCTCTTGGCGTCGCAGCTTTCTGAGGACTGTCTTCTGCTACCGAGGTCCCCACGCGTCTCCACATGGCCCCCTTCCGTCAGCCCTGCGAGCCCTCGGCCTGCGTCCTGGAAGCCCATCTCGGGAGAGGCGCTGGCGTGCGCGCAGCGTGGAGTCCCGACCCGGCCCGACGCGCTCTGCCCGCTGGCCACCGGGGGCAGACTGTCCGTGCACAGCTCCTCGAGGCAGTTAGAACCCCCAGGGCGGCCCCCTCCCGGGCTCTCGGCGGCCGAGGGCTTGCCTTTCCGTAAGGAGGTCACCTTGGGAAACGCCAGCCGCCTCCCGGGCTCCCGAGAAGCCTGGCGGAGCCGGCGGGGCGGTCCGGGCAGCCGGAGCTTACGGGTGCGGGCAGGGGCTTGGGCGCCGGGCCGCTTGTCCGCACCGCCCTCTGCTGCGCGCACTTCTAGCGTGTCCTCGGGGCCCTGGGCCCCGGGCGCCCCAGTAGCTTCTTCCCTGGCCGCCCGGGTCCCGGAGCTCTGGCTGGCCCCGGGCGGGTTCTCTTCCGCAGGCGCCCCTGTGCTCAGCAGGCCCCCTGCGGCGCGCCCTTGGGAAGACGTCTCTTCCCCGCCCGGGGGCCTCTCTTCCGAAGCCGCTTGGGGGATCAGAACTGTCCCAAGCTCTGCGGCTGGGGCCACCTGCCGAAGAGCCTCGTCTTCACCTCGCAGTCCGAGGGCTGCTGGCAGCTCACACTCATTGCCGTAAGTTTGTGGTTTCCCAGGCCGGGAAACCACACATGGGGTCGCTCCAGCACTGCAGGGAGACCCTGGTGTTTCCTCCAGAAACTCACAGGACTGTGTTTCTGGAAGAGGATCCACTTTCCTCCTGGTGGACTGCAGCCCTTTCTGCTCAACAGCTACAAGGACGAGCGTGCCCTTAGAAGACGTGTCTGCTTTGGGCTCTAGCTGGAGGCCCTCTGCCAAGGGTGTGGCACCACCCTCGTGCCCCTGGTCACACTCCTCACCCCCACGGGGGCAGTGAGACACGGTGACTGCTGCGACTCCTGAAAAACCCTGCAAGGCATTTTTCGTGAAGTTGGGGTCTGGAACCATCGCGTCTCCTGCTTCCTTTGAAATGTCTGTCGTGCTTGATTTCAGGGTGGTCTCTGGAGCATCTGAGGGATTGCTTACTCCAGAGCAAACCCCCCAGTCTTTGTTCCACACCTGTGACCTGCTGTTGCTGGGATGATGTGGGAACTTGGCCCTATCAGGTGGCTTGCTTTTCTCACTGAGGATATACTTTGATGTGTAATTACTGGTTTGGTTTCCTGCCTCAACAGAAATGTCCTGAAGGTGCTTCTGTTTATCACTCACGTCCTCAGCATTTGGTGCCGGGCCAGCGCTCAGGGGTTCATCTGTTCTGCTTTCTGGGCCGTGTCCCAACTTGCCCTCGGCTGGTACCAGCACTTCCTCTGCGTTGCAGCTCACCAACTCTGAAGTAAGGTGTGAAGAGACTGGGCGGGACCTAGACTCCTGTCCTGACTGGTTTTCCAGCCAGAGACTTTCAGAGGGCGTGTCCTGAGAGGCCCTTTTCCAGCTAAGAGCGCTGGGTTCACACTGATCCTCCAAACCAGGAGCCTTCCTTTGGGAAGCGGGAAGCAAATGAGACAGTTGGGTGGGAACAGGGTAAAGAGGGTGTTGTGTTCTTGGAGCCCGTTCTGCTTCTGTCCCTTCCTTCAGATGGCTCCCAAACTTCACAAAGTTCTGCCCTAGAGGACCCTCAGAGCATCTTAAGGGAAACTCTGCTATGGAATGGGCCCTGTTCAGCGTCGTCGTGTGCTGACAGCAGTGCCTTGGGAATGCCTTGCCCTTGTCAGCGGTCTTTTCTGGGGCGCTATGGCAAAGCTTGGCATGTAGGAGGCATGACGTCCCTAAAGGAAGCTGGCAGGTGGCATCAAAGCCGGGCTGGGAGCAGAGCAAGCCTGTGTTCAGTGCGGGGCCCGGAGTACTTCCCTTCCCTGTCCTGGCTCCCGGAGGGGCTGTGAGAGGCAGCTGGGTTCCCCTGTCCCTGTTGTGGATATTCGGCCAGCTCCGGCCCTGTTCACAGCACCAGAGAAGAAAGGGCCAGACCACTGGGATGCCCAGATAACTCTCAGACCTGGATTTCTGAAGAGAAAAACCAGAGGACCCCCTGAGGTCTTGTACAGTCACCGCCTTCGCTGGCGGGAGGCCGCAGCTGCCCGTGGGCCCCTGTGCACAGCCCTGTGTGTGGTCAGCAGTCCCTGCCAGCAGTGACGCTTGCTCCGGGCCGGCCACGTCCTCCCAAAGGTGCACGGCCCTCACTTCTCCAGCAACTGCAGCAAAGGCTCGTACCCCACTTTTGCAGGACTCTTCCTTGAAGTCAAGGTACAGATCTAGTTCCTCTTCTGGGTCAAGCCCAGGGACAGCAGTTGAATGCTGCTCCTGAAGGGTTCTGGATGCTGGGGTGTCACGGCATCCCCCACGTGCTTCTCTGTCCTCAGAGGCACCATCTGGAGTGAGGCAGATTCCCCCTAGGAGGTCACCAGGCAGGGGCTCTGTGTCGGAAGCACTTTCAAAGGGGTCAATTTTTGTGTCTGATTGACTTTCACTCTGGTGGGACAGTGTCTCAAAATCACTGTGGTCTGTTTCCCGGCTCCGTCCCTGTTCCTCTGGTTCTGTGGGAGAAGGGGGGAGCTCCTTGTCTTCAATCTCACCTTCACCTGGCAGGTGTACACTTGGCTCTGGAGTCTGGAAAGGCAAGAAGAGAGGAGTCACAGACAAGGCCTGAGGACATCCGCACACATGTACACTGCACCTGCCTTTGTCAGAAGGAAGAAGGTTCAGAAATGTTTCATTTGTTCCCCATGTGAAGAGAAAAACCAGAGGACCCCCTGAGGTCTTGTACAGTCACCGCCTGTAGGAAGAGAGTGGTAAATATGAAGAGGTACCTTTTTTTTTTTTGCAGTACGTGGGCCTCTCACTGTTGTGGCCTCTCCCGCTGCGGAGCACAGGCTCCGGACGCGCGGGCTCAGCGGCCATGGCTCATGGGCTCAGCAGCTCCGCGGCACGTGGGATCCTCCCGGACAGGGGCACAAACCCGCGTCCCCTGCATCGGCAGGCGGACTCTCAACCACTGCGCCACCAGGGAAGCCCAAGAGCTACCTTTTATTAGCACAGAAAAGAAGAGATGGAGCCAAACCCAAACAGTAGGGAGAAAGTGTAGCACATAGTTAAAGCAACCCTATTAAAAATCAGAATAGGCGGACTGAGCATGTGCAGCTTAAGTACGAACTGTTGTCTGAGTCATGGTGAGAAGCATATCTGTGCCTTATGTTTTCAGCAAGAAAGAGCAAATGAGTATATGTTTGCTTTGTGTTCTGTTTGTTGTTATGTAACCAATTAAAGTCAAGGCTCTTACACTTAGAAGTGTTTTCTGAGTTAGGTTTGCTGCAGCCAAAAGAAAGAAAAAAGAAAACCCACACACAAGAATTATTGAAATTGCAATCATATTTTGGGATGTTATAAACGCCCAAGACAGCTTTGAGAACAGGAGGAGAAGTAGAGAACTTGTGCAAGTATTTGCAGAGTTTCATTCTCTCATTACACATTTTTCAATCAACTTGTTATAATATCATTTATATGCATCCATTTAAAGTGTATAGATCTGGGGACTTCCCTGGTGGTCCAGTGGTAAAGAATCTGCCTTACAATGCGGTGGACATGGGTTCGATTCCTGGTCAGGGAACTAAGATCCCACATGCCGCAGGGCAACAGCCCATGTGCCACAACTACTGAGCTTGCGCACCTCAACTCAAGAGCCTGCGTGCCCACATGCTCTGGAGCCCGCGTGCCACAACTAGAGGAGGGAAAACCCACAGGCCACAACTAGAGAGAAGCCCACGTGCTGCAACGAAGAGCCCGTGCACCACAACGAAATGATCCCACATGCCTCAACGGAGGTCCCGCGTGCTGCAACTAAGACCCGATGCAGCCCCCCAAAAAAAAAAAAAAAAAGTGTACAGTTCTGAGCGTTTTGACAAATGTATACACCCATGTAACTACCACCATGATAAAAATCCTATTTCCTTTTCCCAAAGAAGTCCCTGACCCTCCCCAGTCACTCCTCATCTTGAGGCAGGAGATAGATGGGCCCCAGGCTGAACAGCTGAAGTTTCTTCCCTGTGGACAGAAACTCCACAACAGCAGGAGCGAGAGAGGAGGCTGGACCCTGCCCAGATAAGAGATAAAAAACCCCACATATTCCTCGTTCTCAAAGTCAAAGAGACCTTCCCGACTACACATGTGCAGAAAGGCTCCTTGGGGGTCATAAGGGAGGGGGCGCCACCCCATAGTAGGTGATGTCAACCTTCCCACAGGCCTCTTCGCTAGAATCCACCTTGGCTAAGAGATGTGCCCACACTCATGGGAGGACCCTGAGATGTACCAAATACAGAATCAGGCAAAGCAAGATGACTGGTCAAAGGAAACCTGGAAGAAATGCCCCATAAAATTGATTCAAACTACCACGAGGGCGTGACTTTCTCTCTGAGCCCGCCCGTGTGTCTATCCACACGTACCCTTTTTCCTCTTAATAAACACTTCACTTGCTTCACTACTTTCCGTCTCTATGTGGAAATTCATTTCTACACAGCTGACGGGCCAGGGCCTTGTCACTGGCCACTGGTCCCTGGTGGTCTAGTGGCTAGGATTCAGCGTTCTCACAGCTGTCGCCTGACCTCAAACTCTGGCGGGGAACAGAAAGCCTGCTTCAAGCCTCTGCAGGCCGAGACCACCCGAGACCCTCTTCCTCCCTGTGCCCTGATTCTGCCACACAGTCTAGATTTGCCTTTTCTAGTTTCAGATGACCAGAATATGCAGTATGTACTCTTTGGGGTCTGGCTTCTTTCTCTCAGCATAATACTCTAGAGAGTCATCCATGTATCTTGGTTATAGCATGTATTATACATACAACAACACCTTGAACTTTGTGATAACGCTGTACCCAGCATTCTGTTCTCAGACGCTCCAAAGATTCCCCAGGCTCAGAGTAGGACAACCACTTGGCCCTGCGTCTAGCTAAGGCTCCTTTGCACAAACTTGGTACAGAAGCTGTTCACTCAACCAGCCCTTCCCAAGCACAGATTCTGAGGACTTGTCATTAGAGGTTTCTCAAAATAAAATTGCTTTTAATCCTCTTTACCTAAGAGGAGAAAAGCAGACAAACACCAAAGCATGTGATGCGTGAGGTATTTAAGCTACAGGGTAGATTCAGAAAATCGGAGATAATATGATACTATAGTTTCGAATATGTCGCAAAGCAGAAAGGAGTTGGGAATAGGAAAGGAAACATTAAAAGTCAAACCATTTGGAAAGCAGGGCTGTGTGGTGGCCACGTGATATCCAAGAAGAGGGAGGAATTAGGGAAGCCCTGGTCTCCCCCAAGTCCACTGCAGGCACGTGCTCCCGTGGTCCAACTCCCAGGTGGCAGGCCCCTCACTGCGGCAGGAACAGCAGTCTCTGGCCTACAGAGACTTCTGCTTCTGCTCAGTAACTCCTGCCGTCAAGAGCACCTCCGTTCCCTCACCTCGCCGACCTGTTATTAAACTGGGAAGGGACCCCTTGACCATAGAGCGTTTCCTCAGCTCTGCCATAGCTCGATGTCACCTCACAGACTCATATGGGCATCAATATTCACGTTTCAGGCCCAGAGAATTCCAAAGTCCCAAATTCCAAATAACCAATGATCTGGACATTGACTACGCCAAGATGTCAGAGGTCTCACTCCTGACCCCACCCCCTGCTCAGCATGGTGACCCAGGACACTGCCAGTTAAAGGAACTGTACTCCCTGCCTCGGTCTTGATGAGAGTCAAGACTTTCTTTGATTTCCAGGTATGCTGGCAAGAGGTCTCACTCTGTTTCAACGAAAATAAAAAGCCTTTGTTGGGGACGGGGTTGGGGGGACCCCTCTAAACTCTCTCAGATTACAAAATTGGTATAGTCTGTGCAAGATCACTGGAAATCCAGCTTTAATATTCCTTAAAGTGTTTAAATGCTGAATATGAAGAGTACCTTTTTTTAAAAAGCATTTGATTTGGTTGAATATTAGATTCTAAATCTTATGAAGAAAGTTTTTTTTTGCCCCCTGAGTTGTTTCAGGAGTAATTCTCAAATATGTAATTTCTCAGCACAAATCCATATAATTTCAAGGTTATCCCTCAGGGATGGTCTGGGGATTGAATCTACAGGCAAAAGTGTTCTTTTTGCTGAAGCTCAGAGTTATTTCTGGGGGTTAGAGGTGGGTCAGATTTGAATGTTTTTAAGCAAAAAAGCTCTCTTTATTTTGTCACAGGCCTGGCACTTCCTAATTGTCTTATCTCTATAATTTTGTGAGGCTTCAGACACTAGGGCAAGGTGTTTGGACTTTCTCCTGTAAGAAACAGAGAGCTGCACACAGTGGGTGTTTGCACAGAGGGATGAAGTGGTGCCAGACAGTACATTAGGGAGTTGAGAATGGTGTTGACAAATGGGCTCCAGCACCCTGCCCCCGACCCTCCCGACTCACTTCTTCCCTCACCTTCAGTCACCGGGCAACAAACCTCTCTCCATCAGAATTCCTGCCCCCATCCCCCAGAGCACCCCATCGTCTTCCCTTTTCAAACTCCTCAGTAATACAATTTACATTTTATCTCCACACTTCCTCATCTCCCATTCAGTCTTTAAAAAACATTAGTATTTGATGACAAGACATATCCCTTCTAAATACAAATTCAGTTGCAAGCCATTAGTTTTAATAGGTGGTATTTGCCTTATCTCGCAGTTCCATTGTTTTTCTAACTTCCATTATGATTTGTTCTCTGACCCATAATTTATTTAGAAGTAGGTTTTGGTTATCTTTTTGTTTCTGATTTCTATTGAATTACATTGTAATCAGAGAGTGTGGTCTGTATGATTCTTTGAGATTAGTTGAAACTGGCTTTATGGCACAGTACAAGGTCCTGTTGAAACCACGGGTAATCATTAGTTAAATCCGTGTCACTTGTAATCTGCCTTCATTAATCAAAGTCATTTTAATTGTTTCTACAAAAGACTTGCATTTCCTCCCAGTGGCAATAAGCCTAAACAGTAAGATGTTTGCCTCGTTGTTTTGCAGAGTTAGCTGTCTAGTTGAAGCTGAGCTGGTTAAGACTGCATGGGACCTCGACCCTTCAACGGGACCTGCTCCAGTGTCCGCTCAGTGACCTTTTGAATCTGCGATTATCACACCTTTTTCCAATCACCTTTCCCCAGGCTGTATTCTTTAGCCCCTAAATACCCCGAGGCCCGCTTTCGGGAGGCGGATTTGAGATTTGGTCTGCAGTCTTCACGCTTGGCTGCCTGACAAAATAAACGAATAAACAGTCTCCTAGGGCTTTCCTGGTGGCGCAGTGGTTGAGAGTCCGCCTGCCGATGCAGGGGACACGGGTTCATTCCCCGGTCCGGGAAGATCCCACACGCCGCGGAGCGGCTGGGCCCGTGAGCCATGGCCGCTGAGCCTGCGCGTCCGGAGCCTGTGCTCCACAACGGGAGGGGCCACGACAGTGAGAGGCCCGCGTACCGCAAAAAAAAAAAAAAAACAAAAAAAACCAAGAGTCTCCTGCTGCAAACGTCCCGGCAGCGTTTTGGCTTGCTGGCAGACGGCAAAACGGACCTGGTTCTGTAACACTGTTTCATAAGTGTTCCATGGGTGTTTGAAAAGATCGTGTATTCGCTGCTTGTTCATTCAGGATTTAATAATAGCTCATCAAGCTTGTTCAGTGTTAAATCCTTGTCAAATCCTCATAATTTGACTAGTTTTTCATCTGCTATTAAGTACGTTGAAATCACCCTCTGTAGTGCTGCGTTTGTCAATTTCCTCTTTTAGTTCTGTCATCTTTCAGTTGACACGTTTCAGTGTTATGTTAGTAGGAGCATAAACAAGTTCTGGCTCTTTTTATTATTTCTTAGTAACTCTCTTTATCCCTAATAAAAGTTTCTACTTTCAAGGCTGTCTTCTCTAATAAACCTACATCAACTTTCTTTGGGTTAGTATTTGCTTAGTATATTTTTTTCCATTCTTTCTTTTTCAGTCTTTCTATGTTCCTTAGGTGTGTTTTTCGTAACTAACATAGAGCTGGGTTTTCAAGATCCAACATTTCAATCACTTAACCAGAGAGTTTAACCAGCGAGCATTTATTTGGGTTTCTATCCATCATGGTACTTCATTCTTTTTAGCTCCACCCCCCTCTTTTTCCCCTGGGAATTTCCTTTTTTTTTTTTTTAATGTGAACTCAACAATGGTTTGTTTAAGAGCATATGTTTAAAGGAATGTAGAGCTCTGAGAAACTGTTCCCGGGCTATAGTCCTCATTTTGCCCCAAATGAAACTTAGCTCACAGCTCTCACGTTGTGCATTTTTCTAAGTTGACACTGCCTTCCTTTCTTTCTTCTCTCCTCCTTTTCTCCCTTCCTTCCTTCCCTCCCTTTCACTATCTTTTTTACAACCTTATTGAGGTATAATTGACATAAGTAACTGCACATATTTCAAGTGTACAGTTAAAGTTTGTGTGAAACCGTCATGCATCTGTGAAACCATGACCACGAGCAAGATAGTGAACATTTCTCTTGCTTCCAAAAGTTCCCTCATGCTTCTTTATAATCCCTCCCTCTCATCTCCCCTCCATCCCCAGGCGATCTTTATCTGCTTTCTGCTACTATAGATTAATTTGTATTTTCTAGAATTCCATATAAATGGAATCATATTTTTTGTCTGGCTTTTTTCACTTAGCACAATTATTTTGAGATGCATCTATGTTGCATGTGTCAATAACTGGTTTTATTGCTAAGTAGTGTTCTGTTGTATAGGTATACCACAATGTGTTTATCCACTCACCTGCTGAGGGACATTTGAGTTGTTCCCAGTTTTTGGCTTTTCAAATAATGCTGTACAATTCTGTACAGACATGTGCTTTCATTTCTCTTGAGTCAATACTGAGGACTGGAATGACTGGGCCATATGGTAGGGGTATATGTTTAATTTCTTAAGAAACTGCAAACTGTTCTCCATTCCCTTTTACACCACCCCCAGCAATATATGACAGTCTAGATGTTCCACTCCCTTACCCACATCTGCTATCGTCAGTTTTGTTAATTTTATCCATCCCAGTATGTGTGAAGCAGTATCACATTGTGGTCTTAATTTGCATTTCCCTAATGACACGTGATGTTGAGCATCTTTTCGTATGCTTTTTTCTATCTGTACATTTTCTCTGTGAAGTGTCAGTTCAGATTTTTTGCCCACTAAAAAATACTGGGTTGTGTTCTTATTTTGTAAGAATTCTTTATATATCCTAGATACAAGTCTTTTGTTGGATATATGTTTTGCAAATAGCTTCTTCCAGCCTGCATCTTGCCTTTTTATTAACAATTTTTTTTAAAAGCAAAAGGTTTTAATTGTGATGAAACCCAATGCATGGATTTCTTTTTTTCAGGTCATGTTTTTTGTGTGTGTCTAATTTTAAAAACTTTGCAACCTAAAGTCACTAACTTTTTCCTGTCATTTCTTCTAGACTGTGGTAGACAGAATAATGCCCCTTTTCACTGAAGGATGTCCATGTTCTAATCTCTTCTGGAGGCTAGGAATGCCTAGGGCAAGAGGGACTTTGCAGATATGATTATGTTAAAAATCTTGAGGAGATTATCCTGGATTATCTGGGTGGGCCCAATGTAATCACAAGAATCCTTATAAGAGAAACACCGAGGCAGGAGAGTCAGGGAAGGAGATGTGATGAGGGAAGCAGAAATCAGAGTGACCCATGGAGGGGCTATAAACCAAGCAATGTGGGCAGCTTCCAGAAGCTGGAAAAAGCAAGTAAACGGATTCTCCCTAAGAGATTAGATCTCAAATGTTATCACAACAAAAAAGAAATGAAAATTTCCCCCCTAGAGCCTCCAGGAAGGAGCATGGCCCTGCTGACACCTTGACTGTGGCCCAAGTGATTGTCTGACAGTGCGAGTGTGTAGCAGCGTGGCACGAAAACAGGAGGCCCGTGTAACACGTAACCATGACGCCTTCTAGAAAAAGGACCTGGGCTTCTCTAGGGGCAGAGGTCTGTTTTTCTCTCTTGCCTTAGTCTACATTTCCGTCAATGGCTCCACAACACCAAGTGTGCTTATCTTACTAGATTTTGGGGAAGATGAAGTAAGGATATCAGAGCCCTCTGAAAATTCTAAATATTCTCCTAAACTCTAAGATATATTGACCACCTCATGTTAACCATAGAGACTAAACACCCCATTCTGTCAGTTCTCTTCACACCAGCTTGCTCACAAATACCTTGGGGACAGAAATTATATATCTTGCTATTATATGTCTTGTTATCCCCCATAGTATCTAGCAGAGGCTTGGTACAGAGTAAACACAAAGAAAATATTGGAGAAATCTAGAACTATACAGAATCACCACTGCAACGATGATTATTATAACTCTGTGGCTGTGAGCATATAAGCATTTTATATCCGCAGGACATTTTCCCAAATGTGATATTCAAAGGTACATTCAGATTTACATGCATGTCTTCCAATTACTGTGTGCACTAGAAATGTGCCAACAGATACAGTATCTTCTTGTTTTGAGTTTTCCAATTTGTGTGAGAATATTTTAATACAGAAATGAAATATTATTCTACGTGAGAAGTTTTTGTTGCTGTTTTTGTGGGTTTTGTTTGTTTGATTTTTTGTTTTCTTTAGGAAACTCACTCAAATAATTGGAATTAAACTGCAGTTCCTTTGAAGCCTCTGGCGAGAGGGGTGACTGTCCTCGAGGTGGTCTTCTGGTGGTTCAGGAGGCACCGTGATCCCTCCAGGGCATAGCTCAGGGCATGGCACACGAATGGTAAGATTTTTCCAGTAAATGTTTGTCAGGTGAATAAAGAAACATAAGGCAGTGACAGTTACACGGTGTGGGGTGGGGAGAGGCTAAAGCAGAACCAGAGGAAAGTTGAGGAGGTCAGAGGTGCCCAGAAGGTTTTTTCTTGCCTTAGTTTCGGAGCAAGTTTCCGTATTACCCACAGTCACATTCGCTCACTTAGCAAACCTCACTCCTCACAAAAGTCTGACATTTGAACCTGAGCTAATCAGGTTTATCTTTCACTCTTTGAGAGATGCGGGTTTCCAGGTCAATTATTCACACTGACAAGGTTCCAAGGAGGATGTATTATTCCCTACACTGTCCAAGGACTCAGGCAGTGTCTACCTCATTGCACCTAAAGTACACACTTCTCACCCATTTGTTAGACAAGGTGACAGGACTTCTACCTGGAAGTCCTTTCAGGCAGTCAATATGAGTTACAATATGATCCTGGGAGTATTACTGTTACGTTTATTTAAGAATATTTCTAGAATCCCAATTGGCCTTTCCCCTTAACTAGCCCCAATTCTGTACTCTCAGGCTGGATTTCCACATACACCAGAAACTATTTTCAAACGTCCTGTAGTTATCTGCTGCTTTGTCTGATTTTTCTGGGAGAGCACGGATGCATTTGCCAAATTCTGGATTCAGGGTTGCTTAAGAAGTTGCCGTTTACTAGGAACTACTACGGGCCAGAAACTGCATCAATAAAAGACACACAAAACAAAGCCCTTCCTATGAGAGCAGCTGTGAACTAACAAGGGCCCAAGCACTACACAACTAGCAAGGATGCAATGGTACAAACAAGAACTGTCCACACATAGGAAAATGAGTAATTTCAGGGCGAGGAGGGTCTCAAAGGGTGTACATTTGAGCTGTGATGTGAGCGATGGCGTTTCATGGGCACCAGGGGGAGAAGTGTGAAATGGGGCGTTGATGAGTGAGTAAGGCCACCACGGGGCCAAGTCGAAAACACTGGTCCTCAGGGCTCTCCATTTTTTCTAAGTCAAGTCTTTGCTACCACACCTCTTTCTTATCATTTAACACATCGCCTTGCACTCATCAGTGTCATTGAATAATATCAAAGGCTGGAGGTGCCCAGGGAACCAAGCAGACGTCGTCACTGCCCCCATGACACACACAAACACCAAACAAGGACACACGCATGTATAACTACAAGTTGAGAGGCGGGCTAGGAAGCGAGAAAGCCCAAGAGGTTAGGGAAGGGCTCTGCAGGAGGTGATTAGGCAGAGTCATGCTTAATGATTAAGCTGAGCAGGGCCAGCCCTGGGAATGGGTGGGGAAGAGAACATTCCAGGCTGGGGGACAGGCCTGTGTGAAGACTCTGAGGTCCAGACACCTCGGCTCGAGAGAACCAAAAGAGTGGGCCACTGTGACCTCACGGTGAGGGGAAAAAGAGGCAAAGGCTGGTACTGTGGGTCTCGTAGGTGGGTTGAGGAGTTGGATTTTGTTCCGAGTTCAAAGAGGAAACCAATAAAGAGTTTTAAACAGGGAGTACCATGATGGGGAATGTCTTTAAAGTCACCCTGGGGCTTCCCTGGTGGCGCAGTGGTTGAGAGTCCGCCTGCCGATGCAGGGGACACGGGTTCGTGCCCCGGTCTGGGAAGATTCCACAAAAAAAAAAAAAAAAGTCACCCTGGCTGCTGTGAGGCCAGTCAGAAAGTTACCATAGTCATTCAGTTTTCTTCTCTATTATGCTCTGGTGTCTCAAGGACAGGTGGGCCCCCAAACTCTTGCACCACTGAGTAACCCAAGTTGTGAGAAAGTAGCCCAGATTCCCTCCCCAGTGGGAAGAGGGCATTTAATCACAACTTTGAGAGGTTAAGAAAAGAATCAGTGACTCTCCTTGTGATGAGAATTTGCAGTTGTGACAAACTATTGCCACTGACATCCTGGGTGACTTCAGGTGGCTTACGTCCTCTTTCTGCGCCTAAGCATCCTCGTTTGTAAAGGAAAGCACACGAGTAGATTAGCATTTTAAAAACTGCATTCTGACTGCACCTTCTGCCCTGATGTGAAAGTGAGTTCAAAGGGGCATCACTCTACCCTTATAATGAAAAAGCCAAATTAGTCTCACATTCCTAACTATTATGGAGCCATCACAGAGCTGACATCAGAGCAAACTACTGGTCCCAAAATATGCAGAAAGACAGGCATCTGCAGGGAGAGGGGAACCCCAGACATTCAAGGCCAGTATCAAGTGATCTAACATAGGCATAATTGGAATCTTAGAAGGAGAAGAGAGAGAGAATAGGGCAGAAGAAATACTTGAAGCAGTAAGTCCAATAATTTCCCCATATTAGCCATAGATATTAAAACCACAGATCCATACAGTTCAAAAAGGATAAACACAAAAGAAAAAAAGTTCACACTTGGGCATATCATACTCAAACTGTTGAAAACAAAAGACAAGCAGAAAATCTTGAAAACAGCTAAAGTAAAAAGAAACAATACACAGAGAAAAAAAAAGATAAGCATTAGAGCAAAAATTTTATCAGAAACCATGCAAGCCAGGAGACAGTGGAGTGACATCTTTAAGCAGCTGAAAGAAAAAAATATATTCAGCAAAAGAATCTTTCAAATATGAATAAGAAAGACTTTCTCAGACTAACTGAAACCAAGGGAATTAATTTCCAGCAGACCCACTGTATAAGCAATGGTAAAAGTTCTTCAGGCAGATGGAATATGATAGCAGACTGAAACCTGGATCTACACAAAGGAATGAAGAGTGCAAACCAGGAATAGAAGAGAACGTTCTTAACCTGATAAAGGTTAACTACAAAAGACATCATACTTAGCGTTAAAACCTGAGTGCTTTCTCCCTAAGACCTCAGCAAGGCAGGATGCTTTCTCTCACCACACCTAGTCAACATTGAATGTTGAAGTCTTAGCCAGTGTAATAAGGCAATAAAAAGAAATAAAAGGAATGCAGATTAAAACAGAAGAAACTGAACAGTCTATGTGTAATTTTCTATATAGAAAACCCCAAAGAAACTAAAAAAGAAACCTCCTAGAATTAATAGGTGAGTTTAGCAAGGTGGTAAGATATAAGATCAAGAAACAAAATAAATTGCATTTCTATACACTAGGGGTGAGCAATTAGAATTTGAAATTAAAAAACTGCATTTACAATAGTAGCCAAAAATTATATCCCTAGCTATAAATCTAATGAAATATATTCAGGATCTATATACTGGTATTTCATCAGCATGGCTTTTTAATCAGCACTGGTGAAAGAAATCAAAGAAGACCTAAATAAATAAAGAGAATATGGTGTTTATGGATTTCAAGATTTAATATTACTTAATGTCATTACTTAATATTAAGTAATATTGCTATTATTAAGAAGCCAATTCTCCCCAATTTGGAACAATCTGAGTAACAAAATAAATAACCATATTATTGAATTATAACCCAAAGGATAGAATAATTACCCATAAGCCCATATTGCTGTGAATAAGTGACTGAATAAATAACAATCAGGGGAGAAGAGCAAGCTCTTCCTTGCAGAAAAATTCCAATTAATAAATGTGGACGGAATGGTGAAAATAGAATATCACTATTACAGCACCAGTAAGAGTTGCGTCAGGGAATATCTACAATGAACACTAAAATTAGGTGTAAGAAGCGATCAAAAGGGTCATACTTTGACTGAGAAATCTCACTTGAGAGAGTCTACCTTAAGGAAAGATTCTACAATGCGACATGTTCATGGAAGTGCTATTTGGAAAATTTAAAAAGGGAAATAATTTGTGTTCAACGATAGGAAAATGGCTAATCAAAGTAAACAATATGCACTCAATGGAAAATTACACAGCCATAAAAATTTAATTAATAAAGGCTATTGAATAGTAGAGGAAATATATAATAATGCAGGCTAGAATTTTATGTATTATATGATTAGAAATCATTAAAAAAATACAAACTAACAAACAAAAAAACCCTGAAATGAAATATACCAAAGAAACAACATTTTTGTTACAGTCAAAATTATTTCTTCTTCAAAACTGTCACATCAAGTTGGTTACATTACCATTTTAAAATATTTGGAAACAATTTGATTCCTTTTATGTAATATGAATTATAGGTAATTCTGTTGTTAATAATTCAAACAGACCTTCAGCTCCAGTAGAAAGGGCCTTCTACCTTCCCCGTAGTGCTTAGTTGTAAGTCCTGATATGCAGAATAATCTCAATCGATATTTGCATACTGATTGATTTCCAATATTCATAGCCATAGGTGTCACCTCAAGAGTGTATAGTGCTTGTTTCTCTTCAGGTGACAGCTTTGATCTCATCAGTGGGGAACCAGGACTCCCAACCCCGCCTGGCAGTAATGAGGTGGAGCTCTCCATCCCCTGCCAGAGTAGGGCCAAAGGAGGTCTGCTAAGTCATAAGGTTTAAATAAGGTCTAGGATTTGTTCCTTAGTTTTCTTTTTATCTCCCAAATATTCTGGGCTGGGAACCTGGAACCATCAACAGGCAGAAAGAAAGGAAGGAAAGAAGGGAGGGAGGGAGATGGGGAAGAGGAGAGAAGGATGAAGGAAGAGAAGGAGAAAAGTTTGCTCTGCTTCATTTGTGTGTTTATGGAGGTGACTGCACACCTCCATAACTGCACACCTCTGTGATGGCACAGAGAGGCTAATGCCATTGAAAGAAGATTTAGATTATGTACAGCTTCCAAGAGAAAGAGGCACACCATGCCACAGAGGGCCACATGGGGAAGCACCAGTGTTGGTCAGGAGGCAGAAGGAGCAAGGGGAAAGCCAGGCTAGAGCCTTTATTGAGGTTTCTGAGAGAAAGGACAAAATAAACAGCTTAGGACTGGCAAGTTTGAATAATTACAGCAGGCTCTGGGATAGTGGTTGGCCCTGGGGTGATTTAGGGCAGGGAGAATATTGGCTTAGTGGGTGAGGGTTTGATAAGGAGGTGGTCCAGAGCATGGGCTCTGGATCTTAGGGAAGGTGTATACAACTTTGGCCATTAGTTTGGTCTTATAATTAATGGATGCCAAATAGAAAAATCCAGAATCTAAGAAAACACAGGACACTCTCTGTCCAAAGTTCCAGGAAGGGAAAGCCCAGCAGGGTCTTAGCAGGAAAATCTACCCCCAGTGGCAGCAGTGTCCTGACTTGCCTACAACAGTAGCCACAAAAGATCCCGGGTACGCCAAGCCATGACCTCCCCATCCCTCAACTATCAGCAAGAACAGGCCAATCTGTCAACAGCAGAACCTGGGCAAGCCAAACCACCCCCTGCCACACAACTGCCAGGAGCAGGTGTACCCTCTGCCTGCGCAGGTGGTGTCAACAGTCCTGGTGTCTTCTGGTCCTCTACCCAGCACCAGAAAGCAACAGAGTTCTGGTATCTCCCAATCCCCCACCCAACAGCAGAGAACCTCCCAGACCCCATGGCTTCAGCCCTTCCCAGGGGCAGAAGATGTCCCAGGTAGGCACTTCTTTCTACCAATGGCAATGGCAGAGATAGAATGAGAAGCCCACTGTCACTGGGTAGCTGGAGAACAGCCAGGGGAAGTGCTCTCTGTTCTATGGGTTGGGATTCCCACACTCACCTAACAATGCCAGGAAGCCCAGGGAAGCCATTTCTGGACCCTGCAGACAGCACTAATAGGGATCAAGGGAGAGCTCAAGCAGAAGAATGAAGCAAATCAGAATAGCATTGCGAAAGCTCAGAAAACTAAACTGTCGTTGGAACTGCAGCCAATAAAATAGGCCAGACCTACATACTAAATCTAAACAGGGCAGGGGGCTTCCCTAGTGGTGCAGTGGTTAAGAACCCACCTGCCAATGCAGGGGACACGGGTTCAAGCCCTGGTCCAGGAAGATCCCATATGCCATGTAGCAACTAAGCCCTTGTGCCACAACTGCTGAGCCTGTGCTCTAGAGGCCACAAGCCACAACTACTGAGCCCACGTGCTGCAACTGCTGAAGCCTGTTGCCTAGAGCCTGTGTTCTGCCACAAGAGAAGCCACCGCAATGAGAAGCCCATGCACCACAACAAAGAGCAGCCCCTGCTCGCCGCAACTAGAGAAAGCCTGTGCAGAGCAACGAAGACCCAACGCAGCCAAAAAAAAAACAATTAATGAATTAATTAATTAATTAAAAAAAAACTAAATAGGGCAGATGGTTGCTAAAAGAGATTTAAATAGGATCAAGAGTCTCTTAACATGAGGCTCTTCCTGAAGATGGTGGCATAGGAGGGTGTGGAGTTCATGTCTCCTCACAAGTAGGGCACCTGCTAGGTGCTTATGGGGGACCTCGGACACCTAAGGGGATGGGAGTAATCCTTGTGTGACCAGGTAGGACATGGGAGGGAAGGAGCGATGGAAGAAATGTGGAGGTGGGATGGGACCAGCGCCCTTGAGCGGGGGCTGGGGGAGAGGAGAGGTTCCTGCGCTCAGAAGGGCCCACTCATGGCGAGGGGATCAGCGGGCATGGACAGGGACCTTTGGGGGACTGGGGGATGGGAGGGGAATGAGGCCAGTGTCACCCCTGCCCACTTGGGCCCTGGCAATCCTGCTGGAGTCCCGGGCCTGAACCCCACCCTGGGGCTCCCACAGGTCGCGTGGTTCCCAGGCCTAAGCCCCCTAACCAAGGCCTCTTCCAGCTGTGTGGGTCTTGGGCCTGAGCCCTGCCACCAAGGCCTCTTCTGGCCACACAGGTCCCAGGCTTGAGGCCTCCCTGACCCCCCTCCGGCCACATGGGTCCCACCTGAACCCCGCCACTGTCAAAGCCTCTTCTGGTCATGCGAGGCCTGGGCCTGAGTCCTGCCCCTGCCGTGGACTCTTCCGACTGCATGGGTCCTGGCGGACCTGAGTACTGCCACCCACAAGGCCTCCGTGGGCCAAGCGGGTTTTGGTGGGCCTGAGCACCGCCCCCCATCAAAGCCGCCTCTGGCCATGCAGGTCCAGGCGGAACGAACGCAGCCCCCACTCCAAAGCCTCTTTCAGCTGTGCTGGCCTCTGTGGGCACGCCTATGGAGGCCTGCGCCCCAGCTGGCCTGCATGGGCACATGTGCTCCGGGCCAGCTTCAGGAACAGATGCTGGTGAGAGGAGCACACACAGAGGTGGGGCTGACATAGCAGGTCCAGAGACCTACCTAGAGGTCTTGGAGCCCTACTGGGGAGGTGGGGGTTGGCTGTGGCTCACTGTGGGGACAAGGACACTGATAGAGGAGGCACAGGGAATTTTTTAAGGTTTAAAAATTTTTTTATTCTTATCTTTTATTCAATTGTGTTTTTATTTATTTATATTCATATTATTATTTTTTGCTGTTGTGGTTCTGTTTTGTTTTGCCATTGTTTCATTTGTATTGTTATGTTTTCTAATATATTTTAAGATTTTTCCAATTTTACTTCACATTTTATTCTTTGTTATGGTTCTACTCTTTTCTGTTTGTTGCTTTTTTTTTTTCTTTTGCCATGCTGTGTGGCTTGTGGGGTCTTGGTTCCCAGGCCAGGGGTTGGGCCTCAGCTCCTGTGGTGGGAGCAACGAGTCCAAGCCACTGGACTAATAGAGAACTTCAGGCCCCAGGGAATATTAATTGGTGTGAGCTCTCCCAGAGGTCCTCATCTTGGCAGTGACACCCAGCTCCACCCAGCTGCCTGAAAAATCCAGTGCTGGACACCTCAACCATAAAAAGAAACGAAATTGAGTTATTTGTAGTGAGGCGGATGGACCTAGAGTCTGTCATACAGAGTGAAGTAAGTCAGAGAGAGAAAAACAAATACCGTATGCTAACACATATATATGGAATCTAAAAAAAAATATGGTTCTGATGAACCTAGGGGCAGGACAGCAATAAAGACGCAGATGTGGAGAATGGACTTGAAGACACAGGGAGGGGTAAGGGTAAGCTGGGATGAAGTGAGAGAGTAGCACTGACACATATACACTACCAAATGTAAAATAGATAGTTACTGGGAAGCAGCTGCATAGCAAGGGAGATCATCTGCTTGGTGCTTTGTGACCACCTAGAGGGGTGGGATAGGGAGTGTGAGAGGGAGATGTAAGAGTGAGGGGATATGGGGATATATGTATATGTATAGCTGATTCACTGTTATAAAGCAGAAACTAACACACCATTGTAAAGCAATTATACTCCAACAAAGATGTTTAAAAAATGATATAATTATTGAGGGAAACTGTGCAAAGTTTCTGTGGGATCTCTCTTATTATTTATTACAACTGCATGTGAATCTACACATTTTTTTTTTTTTTTTTGCTGTACACGGGCCTCTCACTGTTGTGGCCTCTCCCGTTGCGGAGCACAGGCTCCGGACGTGCAGGCTCAGCGGCCACGGCTCACGGGCCCAGCCGCTCCGCGGCATGTGGGATCTTCCCGGACCGGGGCACGAACCCGTGTACCCTGCATCGGCAGGCGGACTCTCAACCACTGCGCCACCAGGGAAGCCCTGAATCTACACATTTAAATTCTATAAACTTACATTTAAATTACATTAAAAAGCATAATTAATGAACACTCAAAACAAAAATAAATAAAGAATATGTTGCGAAATGCACAGCTTTACCATCAACTAAAGATGTGCAAATAGAGATGGCTCTATCTACTAGCATGTAGCAGTACTTTTACAGACCCTGAGCCCAGGCTGTGAGGATATGATGACACTGTAAGTTGTCTTTGTCTTTTATAAATTCTGTCTGGCAATGTGTGAAAAGAATGAATAACATTTTTTGGACATCTGGAATTTGATTCAAATTCCTGGTCCATTACTTTCTGGCTGAGGGACCGTGAGAAATGGCATACACTTTTAACCTTACTTTCTTGATCTCCAATGACAGGGGTGATTACTTACAGGGCTGATGTGCAGATCTAACAAGCTCTTGTATAAGAATCTAGTACAGTTCCTGAGAACTAGAACGCACTCAGTAACATGTTAAATTCTTTTCATAAAAGGAAAAAAGTCTTATAAAGAAAGTATCACACACAGATAGTTTTAAAGGAACGTACTGGGACTTCCCTGGTGGTCCAGTGGGTAAAACTCCGGGCTCCCAATGCAGGGTGCCCGGGTTTGATCCTTGGTTGGGGAACTAGATCCCACATGCATGCCGCAACTAAGAGTCTGCATGCCGCAACGAAGATCTCACGTGCTGCAACTAGGACCCGGGGCAGACTAAATAAATAAATATTTTTAAAAAAGTACACTGGATGAGATTAATGGCGGATTAGACATTCTGAAAGAAGAGCTTAGTGAAATTGAAGATGCAATGATAGAAGCTATCCAAAATGAAAGAGAGAAAAAAGACTTTAAAAATTAAAAAAAAAAAAAAAAGGAACATCCTACCAAACATTCAAGGAACACGATTGCAGTCTCACCAAAGAATTGAAAAAGTAGGATTGCTCCTCAGCTCCTTGAATGAAGATGGTATAATTCTGACACAAAAACTCAACAGGGGCAGCACAAGACACATTAATCTCACCTACAAATATAGATGCAAAATTTCTAAACAAAATGTTAGCAAAATGAGTCTAATGATGAAAAAAATAGCATTTCATGACCAATTGTTGAAATTATTCCCACATAAAGAGATTAAGTTTACCACAAAAATAGATTAAAGGGGAAAGGAAACACATGGTCATCTCAATAGACTCAGAAAAAGTATATGAAAATATTCACCATCCAGTCCTCATATCAAAATAGAAAGAGAAAGAAACTTTGAAAGATCTGACAGAGGGTATTCTAAAAAGCCTACAGAAAATATCACACTCAATTAACCTCTGAAAACACCTTTTCAAATTAGAAACAAGACAAGGATGGTTGCTATGACACTTTCAACACTGTACTAAAGATCCTATCCTGCACAAAAGACAGAAAGATGCAATAAAATACATAAGACTTGCAAAGGAAGAAATGAACTTATTGTCATTTACATATGTTCTGATAGAAATTCCAAAAGAATCTTTAGGCAAACTTATAAGCATTAATAATATCTACTATATTTCTACAATCTATCAAAGAATGGGTAGAAAGTGCAATTTTAAAAGATACTTTTTAATAAAAGCAATAAAAAACATACCTCAGTACCTAAGAATATATGTAAAAATATGTCTAAGATCTTCATGGAAAAAAGTTTTAAACTTTAAGTGTGAAATTTCAATTTAAATATTTATTTATTTATCTGGTGGCACTGGGTCTTAGTTGTAGCACATGGGATCTTTGCTGTGGCACGTGGGATCTTTTTTTTTTTTTTTTTTTTTTTT
>NW_020185327.1:7299799-7328697 GCF_003031525.2 Neophocaena asiaeorientalis asiaeorientalis
TTTAGTTTCCTGACCAGGAATAGAACAGGGGCCCCCTGCACTGGGAGAGTGGAGTGTTAACTGCTGGACCACCAGGGAAGTCCCTCAATTTCAATTTAAAATTTTACTGAAAGACATTAAAGGACTTCTGGTTCTGTCCAAGACAGAGCAGACCCATTCCTCCCACATCCCCTCTCTTACAACCAAAAAACTGTAGACACAACAAAAAAGCACAGGAAGTCTCTGGAAAGTGGGAAGAAGAAGGCCTCTGTACTTGAGGAAGGATATGAATCCATTGGTTTCCTTACTTCCTCCCACATATCAGAGATCCTCCAGCCCTGAACCAACAATAGGCCCTAAGAAAAGCCTGTTCCTCCCAGTCAAAGGTCCAGGGAAAGGGCAGCCTCACATCAGGACACCTTTTTGGCAATACCTGCTCTGCTACTGCCAAACAGCAACCAAAACCACGTCCCCCCACCTCAGGGTTTCAGCAGGGCCGGGTGCCCAGGAAGCAGATACCCTCACCTGGGGGATCCCCCTTGTGGTCAGTGTCAGTGGCCCCAGTGGGAAGCAGACTTCCTGCTCAGTGGGAGCAGGTAGAACTCTGATTGCTCTGCCAGTGGAGTGCCAGCAGGGTACAGCATGGAGCTGAACTTCGGCCCCGGGCCAGCAGCAATCAGACCTAACAAGGCAGTGTGAGGAAGAGGTAATCACCACCATGCTTCACCACCACCTCCCTCCCACCCACAGCCAAGCCTCCACCCTGCCCCAGCATCAGTGAGGTGGAAGGCGTGCTGAAAGGCCAGCTCAGGGGCACTCTGCTTGCCCCTCCCTGCATCTCTCCCTTAGTGTCATCATGGCCCAGCTGGGAGATGAGCTTCCACCCCTCCCTGCAGCAACAAAGCAGTATGAGTCAGCCCTCTGCTTCCCCTTCCCTTGCAGGCAAGGAGGCAATGTCAGTCAGTGCTCTGTTTTCACTGGGGTGCTGTTGTCAAAGCCCAGTGGGAAGTTGACATATACATCCACCCTGCCCTAACAGAACACTTCAACTGGGGAATGCCTGCCAAAAAAAGAAGACTAAATCAGATTCAGAATCTTGTAATACCTAAAATGTCCTGGATACAACTGCATATCACTGGTCATACCAAGAATGAGAAAATCACTACAAGAATGAGAAAAAGCAATCAACAGATACCAACACCAAGATGAATCAGATGTCAGAGTTATTTGACAAGGAGTTTAAAGCAGTCATCATAAAAATGCTTCAATAAGCAATTATGAATTTTCTTGACACTAATGTAAAATAGAAAACCTTGGCAATAGAAAAAAAATTTTTTTTAATAAAAAAGAACCAAAGTGGAAATTACTGAACTGAAAAACACAATAACAGAAAGGAAAAATCTGCTGGATAGGCTCAGTGTAGAGAGGAGATGACACAGTGTAGAATCAATAAATTTGAGGACAGATCAACAGAATTTTCCCGATCTGAGGAATAGAGAGAAAATAGGTTGCAGGAGTATTAACAGTCTTGGGGAGCTGTGGGATCCTAGTAAAGGGGTATCATCAGAGTCTCACATGGACAGGAGACAGAGCATGGGACTGAAAAATCATTCCAAGAAATAATGGCTGATGATTTCTCAAATCTGGCAAAAGACATAAACCTACAGATTTGGGAAGCAGAGAAAACTCTAAGCAGGATAAACAGAAAGAATTCCATGCCAAGTCACAGCATAATTGAACTTATAGAAACTGAAGACAAAGAAAAAATCCCCAAAATAGCCAGAGACAAATGACACTTTTTACAGCTGGCCACACAAATTGAATGACAGTGGATTTCTCATCTAAAACTATGGAGGTGAGAAGGAAGTGGGTATTTTTCAAGCGCTGAAAGAAAAAACCTGTCAACTGAGAATTCTACAACCAGTGAAAATATCTTTCAAGAACAAAGAGGAAATAAGGACACTAGAGAAGACCTATAAATGGGGAAATAATCTATGCTTATGAATTTTTCACACTTTGGCCAAGCACTGATTCATGGCTTTTAATGTGGTGAGTTAGTAATGCTATGAGCCATCTCCCCACCCTGTGAATGGCAGGATTCCAGAATATCACCAAAGATGTGGAAGAAACAATTGAGCTAAATCAGAATTAGTGACCCTTCAGCAATGTCTGATCCTCCTACTGGGAGACTATTCTTGGTTTTGGTATCTATAAAATTCACCATTTTTTATGAATTTTCTTTTAAAATTCCATCTTTACAAAGCCCAGACCAGTTTATATAAATACCGGGAGACTCACCTGATCTCCTCATCCTTTGAACATATATAAAAATTATACCACTTTATAGCCTAAATTATATATCATTGTAGGGCATGTGTTTTTGGTTACATTGCTAATGACCTTTAATGGTTATTTCATTTATTATATATATTCTGTCCCCATAAACTCTTTGCTAAAAGGGTCTATTTCTAGTTCATTGTTTTAATCCTGAATACACTGTGACTGGCAAATAGAAGGTGCTAAAAAGAAATCTTCATGAAGGGACTTATTACCATACTTTTTCAAATTTCAAATAAAATATATATTATTGTTTAAAATGATCTATGCCTAGGAAATGCTTGTTTGGTTAATAAATACATGCACCTACCAGATATGCAGTGGCTTAAGGAGAGCAAATTTGATTTCATATCACATTTCAACTCTCATTGACTGGTAATGGCTACCAGAAATACATTGAGGAGAAGGACTTAAGGCCTCTAGAAGAAATGAGTGCCATGCTCACCTAGCAAGGTCTGCTGGGATGAGGGAGGAAGATATCATCTATCCCTCGCCCCAGCCTTTACTCTAATTAAAATATGCAGCAAGGGGGAAATACATTGCCTATGTGGTTTATATTGAAACTTCCTTGAAAATCTGTTTCTATTGCATTAAAAAGTTTTTTCATATGGTGGGAAGAACAGGAACGTTGGGGATCCACAGGCCTGGGCGCTCACAGCTGCTCTGTGATTCTCTGTTTCCCCAACAAGCACTCTCCCCCCATCCTCCACAGGCTCCTAGACCTTCTCTTTGCCCAGTTCTCCTGCTCTACTACTTCTCCTCATTTTTTCCAGACAACACACTCACCTCCTCCTTCACAGGGACTAGAAACTGGTCACTCAGGAATACCTTCAAACTCTTGTCTCCAATCCTTTACGTTTTCCTGAAGCTTCATTCACCCCCTTCTCCTTCCTGGTACAAATTTAGTCCTGTCCCCTTCTTCCTGTCTGTGGTCCAGATCACATCGTCTCCTGCCGACCCAGGCCCTCCTAACTCCACTGATTATCCTGTTTTCTCTGTACGTTCACCTTTCCACTGGCTTCTTCCCAATAGCCCTTCAACATAATCTTTGTTCTTTCATTTAAAATAAAACCCAAGAAAAATAAAATAAAGTGCCATGTGCAAAGAGAAAATAAAATAAAATAAACCCCTCTTCCCAGCTTTCTTTCTTTCTTTTTTTTTTGCGGTAGGCGGGCCTCTCACTGCTGGGGCCTCTTCCATTGCGGAACACAGGCTCCGGACGCACAGGCTCAGTGGCCATGGCTCACGGGCCCAGCCGCTCCGTGGCATGTGGGATCCTCCCGGACTGGGGCACGAACCCGTGTCCCCTGCATCGGCAGGCGGACTCTCAACCACTGCGCCACCAGGGAAGCCCCTTCCCAGCTTTCTTGACCGTGATTCCGTCCAGCTGTGACGCTTACCTTGCATGTTAGTCTTTAACGCACTGCGACCTGACCCCACCCACCATCCACAGGAATTACTCTTAACAGGCCACTAGTGACCTCACTGGTGCTAAATCCAGTGGACATTTTTTGGTCTTCATCTCACCTGACCGCTCAAAAGTACTTGACTACAACTTCTCTCTTGACACTCTTTTCCTTTGACTCTGAGCCAACCGCACCACCTGGATTTCTTTCTTCCACCCCTGCTGTTTCTCCCCGCTTTGCTGGCTGTTCTTCCTCCCTCCCACCACCTAAAAGTTGTTTTTCAGGTCCTCTGGTCTTCCCACACTTTGGTCCTGGAAGGTGATCTCAGTCATTCACTGATGACTCCCGAACTGTGATCACTGTCCTAGGTCTGTGTACAGGAATTGCCAGTCGGTGTCTCACAGCCATCTCAAATTACTAGACATCTCTACAACGGAACCCGTGTCTCCCATCACCCTGTTCCTCCTCCAGTCTCAGTGAATGGTACCATTCTGCATTTAGTCATATAGCCAGGAGCCTGGGACTCACTCATAACTCATTACCCTCTCACACTCAATCCTTAGCCGTCTCACATTCACTTCTCTCCCTCCAACTGGCATTTCCACTTTTCAAGCCGTCATCAACTTACTTGAGTTACCAGAACAGCCTCCTGATTGGTGTGCTTCTCCTTTCCCATAGTGCCAGCAGACAATCTTTCTAAATGAAGACCTGAGCATTCCAGCTCCCTGCTAAGAAGCTTTGTGGGCTCTCATCCGTCTTTCCAAGTCCTCTTGTCTCTCTGGCTCCCTGAAGTGAATTCTACAGGTCAGGAGTAATGAACCCCTGCACCGCAGACACACATGCTATTCTTTCTGCCTGGGACCTTTCCCCCCTTGTTAAATTCCACTTATCACACCAGGCTCAACTCAGATAGTCTTCCTCCAGGAAGCTGCCACTGCTTCCCTTAGAGAGACCTCCTGAGTGCTGCACGGCACTGTGTGTTACTCTTCTTGTAGCATTCCCTGGACTGCATCACACTGCCTGTTGAGTCCCCCATTCTGAGTCCCCCGTTAGAGCTGAAGGCAAGAGCAGTGTGTTAGGCAGAATTCTGGACCCAGGATTATGCTCATGAATATGTCATGTTACAGGACACAAAGGATTTTGCAGACATAATTAAGATTACTAATCAGTTGACATTAGGTACAGAGATTATCTGGACAGGCTCAAAGTAATCATATGCTTAAATAAAAGCAGAAGAGGGGGCTTCCCTGGTGGCACAGTGGTTGAGAGTCCGCCTGCCAATGCAGGAGATATGGGTTCGTGCCCCGGTCCGGGAAGATCCCACAGGCCGCGGAGCGGCTAGGCCCGTGAGCCATGGCCGCTGAGCCTGCGCGTCCGGAGCCTGTGCTGCACCATGGGAGAAGCCAAGACAGTGAGAGTCCTGCATACTGCAAAAAAAAAAAAAAAAAAAGAAGCAGAAGAGGAAGGCAGTGACTTGGGGTAGAGGTCAGAGAGATTCCAAATGTGACAAAGTTCTGACACTCCCTTGCTGGCTCTGAGCTGGAGGGGGCTACATGTAAGCAATGAAGCTGTGTAGAGGATTCTGTGAATTCAGAGAAACTGTGAGTATTCCTACACGTATATGTTGAGAGTCGGGGGAGACTGCCCTGGGGCACCGTCACACCACGAAGGCCATGGCACGCTGCAAGCAAACACCGCGTCCATCAGTCCTGTTGCCTCTACTTGGCTCCAACAGGAGTGGATTGTGTGAGCTGCAGAATGCTCCCCTACTCTTGACTCTGGTTTAGTCCAGAGAAAGGAGCAGATTCAGCCTGCGGCTTCTCATCTGCCTGTCATTCTCCTGTCTCTCACACCTGCCACCCTCCTCTCTGGGGTGCGTCCTGGCCTCGAAGGGTCTGTCCCCCCAGCGCCCCACAGTGCCTGAGGATCCAGCCGCCTCTCCCACCGTCGACCATCAGCCTCATCAGTACTGCCACTTCGTGAAGCTCTCCCAGACCCAAATCCACAGTTATGCTTCCTTCCTTCCTTTTCCAATTTGTTCATTCACCATCTAGAGTTGAGTCTCTACTCCACGCTGGGCTCTGAGCTCAGCGCTAGGGATCTAGGGATGTGCAGACAAATACAGCGTTCACACACACCTCCCCTGTTGGCTCCCTGACCCGGGAAATTATTTAACTTCCTTCATCCTGGCCCATACCTGTGGATGGCCCCCTACCAGGCCTGCAGTAAAGACTGAAATAGTGTGTGTAAACGCGCAGGACAGCGCCCTGTGCTTGGATGTGCTCTGGCCCCATCAGCCCTGCTTCCCAGGGCTTGGCTACATCTACATCTTACCTTCAACCCAGGGCAATATTCAGAAAATCTATCCATGTTCCTGGCCTAGCTACAGCTCTAACCTGGGGGCATAATAACATTTTTAAGTCCATGACGCAGGGTAAACGTGTGCATAGAATGAAACAACTACCCTAGCAATGAAAGAAAATGCATTTTTTTTCCTATTTGGATATTTAAATATTTTTTTTTTTTTTTTTTTTTTTTGCGGTACGCAGGCCTCTCACTCTTGTGGCCTCTCCCGTTGCGGAGCACAGGCTACGGACGCGCAGGCTCAGCGGCCATGGCTCACGGGCCCAGCCGCTCCACGGCATGTGGGATCTTCCCGGACCGTGGCACGAACCCATGTCCTCTGCATCGGCAGGCGGACTCTCAACCGCTGCGCCACCAGGGAAGCCCTGGATATTTAAATATTAATCTCAGGATGCGCATGCAAAATCCTCTATTCTGCCTGGACTTGCATATTTCTAGTGGCACATTCACCATACAGTTAATAGAGTGTTTCATTTAGTTTCTTAAACCTAAAAAGACAAGCACAGCTAAAACGGGTCTGCTGTACCTGACAGTTTGCAACCTGCGTATTCCTGATCTCGCTTGATCTTCACGATTATTCTGTGTATGATTACTACCCTCTATTTTGAATTAGTAGCAGCATGGTATTTCAAAACAAGTTAAAAGACTCTGTAGTCAGAAGAGGAAGGCGTTTGGCTTGCCTGAACCTCAGTTTCCTTTTCTGTATGGCAGAAGGAAAACACGCTTGACCACGTATGCACGTTTGGGCATCAAATGAAATAGTAGGTGTAAAACGCGCAGCAAATAGTAGACATTCAGTAATATTGGATCTTTCCCTCTTATTTTAAAACTAACACAAATGAAGCTGGGGAAAATTTAGCAAGTTGCCAGGGTGGCCAGAGCTCCAACCTTCACCTCCTGCCTCCAAGCTCAGTGATCTTCATGATGCTCTGTACAGACCGTCTCCTCCCATCCCTGCACACCCACGCGGGAAAGCAAGCCCTTGGGTGTCAGGAGGCCCTGCGCTCCCAAACTGCAGCCAGCCCACCTAAGCTGCTGCAGTTCACTTATCCAAACACTGCTGGTCCTTTGTTTCACAGGAGGCAAAGGGCACGCATGTTTTACTGAGTGTGCTGTTGGTTAAAAAACAAAGCCATTCTCAAGGACAGACAGGAAGTATACTGCCACAGGGATTTTTGTCTCCTGGTGGCATTAGGGGATGGGAACCGGCATTTATGGCGTTTACTGTGGGTGCCTTACATTCCTCCTTTCACTTAAATCCCATAGGAACTACAGCTGACCCTTGAACAACATGAGTTTGAACTGCATAGGTCCACTTATATGTGGATTCTTTTCCACCAAATGCGTACTAAAGTTGGTTGAATCCGTGGACACGGAACCTTGGATGGATGGCCAATTGTGAAGTTAGAGTCAATCTTCAACTGCTTGGAGGGTCGGCGCCCCTAACACCTGCATTGTTCAGAGTCAACAGTATATTCCTCTTTCCCTCTCTAGCCTGGTGATTAGGACCAACAGAGTAACAATAATTTAGCACCTACTACACGCCAGGCATTTTACACACCACCCTGGAAGATGGCTGTCCCTATTCCCACACAGACTTAAATTCCACTGAACCAGCAGACAGGCCCTGGTGTGGGCATCTGAAGTGTGGACACACAGGAGGTGAGGACTCTGTTGGCTGTGGACAATCCTAGATGCAGACACTCTTCACCGTCTCCGAGACCCACACCTGAGCCCTTCTACCACGAGGCCTGGGTTTTCTTTGTTTGCCAAATGTGCCCTCATTTGGCAAGTGATACTTCGTTCTAAAATATCACTAGTATGGTGGTCAATTTGATGTGTCAACTTGACAGGGCTAAGGGATGCCCAGATAGCTGGTGAAACATTATTTCCGGGTGCGTCTGTGAGGGTGGCTCTGGAAGAGATTAGCATTTGAATAGGTAGGCTGAGGAAAGAAGACTGTCCTCACCAGTCTGGACAGGGAGATTCCAACTTGTTGAGGGCCTGCACAGAACAAAAAGGTACAGAAGGGCTGATTCACTCTCTCTGCTTGAGCTGAGACATCCACCTCCTGCCCTCGGTTATCTGTGCTCCTGGTTCTTGGGTATTTGGACCCAGACTGGGATTTACACTCTCAGCCTCCTAAGTCTTGAAGATTTGCACTCAGGTTGAATTAAACCACCGGCCTTACTGGTTCTCCAATTGCAGGCAGCAGTCCGTGGGACTTCTCAAACCTCCATAACCATATGAGCCAATTCCTATAATAAATCTCCTCCTATATGTATCTTCATATAGCCTGTTGGCTCTGTTTCTCTGGAGAACCCTGGCTAATACAATTAATATGGTAAAAAATGTGAAGATTGCCAGTAGGGTAGAGGCAGTGCAACAGAAAGAAAAAAGCGTTCATATCCAAGCTCAGGTTTGTATTTGCTACAGGTCAGTTAATCATTCTCTCTGAACCTCCTATTTGTCATCTGCAAAATGAGATTCTCATCTCAGGCTGCTGTTATGAGGATTAAATTAGGTACCTGGAAGATAGTATGTGCTCATTGAACAGGAGTCTCCTTCCCATATACACACACAGTCCACATGTCGTGGGTACTGCACAATTAACTGTGGTAATGGTCATGAACCATCACTGCCAGGAGAATAGTTTCTGCTTGGACCCCAACGAATAGGGTCTACTCTACATAAAAACTCTCCCATTCATCAGCTTGGACAGCTCCGTAAAACACAAGTGATGCTAAGTTCATGCCATTGCAAGTATCCCAGTAAAAGAGAAAGAACAAAAGGTCATTTACTAACATTTATATGAAGTACCACATTTTTATAGTGCCTTAGATTAAAAATAATTGAAAAGACTATATAAAAACCAAATCCTGTAATTGAATATGAAGAGTAGTAGCCTTTAAATAAATGGCTCTGGAACTATACCCATAGGCCAAATGCAAAATATACACAAAACCCCTACCTTATACCACATACAAAGTTAACTCAAAGTAGATCATACACCTAAGTGTTGGACCTAAGTCATAAAACTCTTAGAAATAAATATAAGAAAATCTCTATGATCTTGGATTAAGCAAATAGGATGCAAAACACTTGAAACACACACAAAAGTGAAAACTGGACTTAATTCAAATTTAAAACTTTTGTTGTTTAAAAGTCACTGTTAAAGAAATGAAAAGGTAAGCCACAGCCTGGAAGACAATATTTGAAAAGTATACATCTGACAAGGAATTGTAGCCAGTCTATACAAAGACCTCTTACAGCTCAGTAATAAGACAAACAACCCAATAAAAACATGGGCAAAAAGTCTGAACAGACACTTCGTCAAGAAGATTATACAGATGGCAAATGAGCACATGAAATGCTGCAGCATCGTTAATCATCAGGGAGCTATAAATTAAAACCACAATGAGATACCGCTTTACACCCACTGGAATGGCTATAATCCAAAACATTGATAATACCAAGTGAGGTGAGAGTCTGGAGCTCTCACACGCTGCTGGTGGGAATGTAAAAAGGCACAGCCGTGGGAAGACAGTTTGACAGTTTCTTATAAAGTTAAGCAACACTTACTGTGCGAGCCAGCAATTATCCTCCTCGGTTTAAATAAAGAAAAAAGGCGGGGGGTCGGGGTGGGGGGGACGACACATGTCCACACAAAGATCTGTAAGCAAATGTTCATAACAGACAAACTGGCAACAGTCCGAATGTCCACGGACTGGTGCATGGCCAACAACAGTGACACCCCATGGGACACAACTCAGCGGCGACAAAGGAACAGGCTTCTCACACTCACACGCATGGCTGAATCTCAGAAGCAGTCTTACTAAGTGGAAGAAGTCAGACACGAGAGGCTCCACACACCACCATTTCATTTATGTGAAACTCTAGAATAAGAGACTAGAGTGACAGGACGTGGGGTGGGGGTTTACTAGGCAGGGGCAGAGGGAGTGGATGCGATCATCTATACGACTATTGTAGTGATAGTTATGCAAGTGTACACATTTGTCAAAAGTCATCGAACTGTACACTTAAAAGTGGTGAATTCTACTGCATGTAAATTATACCCCAATAAAGCTAATTTAAAAAAAAAGTTGTAATCTCTAGGAAAAGTCTCCAGGAAAAGAATCACAGAAGCAGCTAACGGGGGTTGGGGGGGAAGGGTACCTTGAACAACTGCAAGTGTAGGGGAGGGAGGCCACCCAGGGAGCTGCAGAGCAGGGCATGGGGGACGGGGCAAACCTGGACTACGTGAAGTTGTTAGGGATTCTCACCAGCTCTCCCCCCCTCCAGAAAAAAGCTGGTTTTTTCTTAAAATTAGAAAGGCAACAGATGCTTCATTATGCAAACAGAGCCAAGAATGCAGAAGGACCTGAAACGGTAGGAAAATCTCCTCTCCATCCCCGCCCTTCCCCAATCCCCCTCCCAGGGGTGACCTCTGTGGGCAGGGCACACCCCTCACCTGCACTGTCCACTGCTTCCTTTCCAGTTGTCTCAGTGGTCCTTCACTGAAAAAGGACGAAAGTAACTACTGGACCGAGTTTGCAGCCCAGGGCTTCAGAGTTCATTCAATAGTCCTTTGTCTTCATAAAATCTCAAACCTGATGTTCTCCAGGGACATGAGGTTTGAGATTTTTAGATATTTAAAGTGAAGAAGGCCTCCCTGACTACTGTGGTTGTACAACTCAAGCAACAGTTCTGGGTGGGCAATTGGTGAGACATAGAGCCTGAATAAATGTGGGTAAACATCATTACTACAATTTCTGTGTCTCTGTTGTTAAAGTTTAGTTTAGCTCAATAAACTGCTTTTACAGAAAGTAATCACATCCATAGCAAATTGACAGGTATGTCCACGGTTTGTAACACACAGGCCCAGGTTCAAATTCTGACACTATATCCACCGATCAGATTGTCCCTAGAGGGTCTGTCCGTGCCCTGCCACAGCCCCAGAGAACTGTGCTTGGAATATCTCCCTCACAGCCGGGCAGGGCAGAGGCCGGGCAGGGTCGGCTACCAGGTCCTGAGAACAGTAACAGGACCGCCTAAACTTTCTAAACCTACTGTGTCATCCAGACCTCATCAGAAAGTCCCTTCCCAGACACAAGAGTAGCCTCCCCTCTTAGAAATGCTTGGGACCCTTCTCACCTGCTAGGTACAGCTGTCCTGGAGCACAAGTAATGTGAGGTGTGGCCTCCTCCAGAAAACTGGGGAACATGCCTGGACTGGGGAGGGAGGGAGGCCCCAAGAAGGCGAGAAAGAGCCTCTGGGTGTTTGCAATACCGCACATGCTTCCCTAGGCCTGTTGCAGTTGGGCTGATTCACCAGGTGGGGTCACAACCCCTGAAGCGCAGGCTTTCCTCTCTCAGCTCTACCCTCCTGCTCCGTGGGACCGAGTGAAGCTGTGTCTCCCCACCCTGCCTAGGCTACACTGGCTGACGGGTGGACTGAGCAGCTCAGCGCAATTCAACCCCATAGCTCCTGAGGTCATGCTTGTTTCCGGTGCCACACCAGCTCTAGGAGCAGCCAGAACAAAGCCAGAGAGAGTCAAGGCTGGCACAGCGTGAATTATTAGAAAACACTGCCAAACAGTTTACGGGCAAGTGGAACTTACTCATTCTCCAGAATTCAATAATTTATTCAAACCTTTATTTCTTGGGCACCTACTGTGTGCCAGGTTCTACACTGGGGAATACAGATATAAAGAAGCTCTGTGCTGATGCTCAGCGAGGTCAGCACAGAAGATGAAGCAGATAAGAAAGTGGAAAATTACAAGGTCATGTGGTGATGACAAGCACAGCTGAACATAGAAATTTGGTGGGACCTTCCAGGTAAGCCCAGGGCAGGCAGGAAAGGCTTCCTGGAGGAAGATACGTGGAAGTCCTGCCAAGTAGAAAGAGAAAGGCACGACAGAGGGGATATTTGGTGTTAAAGATGGATTTGCATGTCAATGCCAAACTCCCCTGTACCCTTCCCCCCTGGTAACCATAAATTCATTCTCGGGCTTCCCTGGTGGCGCAGTGGTTGAGTCCGCCTGCCGATGCAGGGGACACGGGTTCGTGCCCCGGTCCGGGAAGATCCCACACGCCGCGGAGCGGCTGGGCCCATGAGCCATGGCCGCTGAGCCTGTGCATCCGGAGCCTGTGCTCCGCAACGGGAGAGGCCGCAGCGGTGAGAGGCCCGCGTACCGCAAAAAAAAAAAAAAAAAAATTCATTCTCTAAGCCTGAGTCTGTTTCTGTTTTGTAAATAAGTTCATTTGTATCATTTAAACTAACACAACATTGTTAATAAACTATGCTCCAGTATAAAATAAAATTTTTTAAAAATGTACTTGCAAGGGAACATATAGTGTGAAGCTATGAGTAATTTAGCAGAGACTTTGAATTTTTAGAAAAATATATCCACGGTAACTAATCACTGGCAACTTAGTTTACATGAAGTGGGGAGAATGTCACCGTGATGGCTGCCACTGCCCCCACCCCAGCCCTTCCTGCCCCGTGGACCCTTTCGTTGTCCTGGTGCGCCCTGGTTTGAGAATTCCTCTTCCCTCTGCCTCCCGCACATCAGATGTACACAGTTCACCGAGACCAAGTGCCTTCTGTAGTTCACGTGAATTAAAAAGGAGACGCCACTCAAACGGCTAAGGGCAGGAATGTCACGCTGTTTTATATGCACCCCAACTGTACTTAAGGACACCCTCACTAATAAAAGGTTATAAATCACTAGAAAAAAAAATGTGATAATAAGGCTCACCAGTTAGGCAGGAACCAGGCTGCAAGGGGTAGTGCATGCCCTGCTCAGGGCTCTGGCCTTCACCTGCAAGCCACTGCGTTTAAATAGCAAAGTAAACCAACATATTTGTGAGTGAAAAAATCCACTCTGGCAGCAATGTAGGGAATGAGCACTAGAAGATGAGAATGAAGCCGGGACAGTGTTGCCTGTGCGTGGACCTTAGAGGCCAGGTTCACTGGCTGCGGAGGACTTCCTGAAGGAGGTGGTTCTGGAGTGAGCTGTGGATGCAAGCAGAATCTGCACAGGCCATACATTAGGGAAAAGGCTGGAAGTCCAGCAGAGGGGAACCCGTGCACAGATGCGCCTGGCAGTGTACATGTCTGTATACTGCTCCCGCGGGGATGATGGAGAGCTAACCTAGGACTGGAAAGTTGTTCTTCCTGGCTGTAGTTCAGAGGTACCAAGCCTTGCTTTTTTCCTGAAGGAAAGGTCTAGAAGAGGTCATACTCAATAACCTTTATTTTATACTTGGAGAGAAGACTTGGTAAAGCCTGGAAAAGTGATTTGCTCAAAAACATGTAGCTAACAGTAGCTGGGAAGAAAAGGCAGCTCTTCATTAAGCTGTTGATCTTTCCACTGTATCTCAATGACATTGACTCCTGTGACCTAATGACCCACTTCTCCTACACCAGTATGGGGCCAGATACCAAGGCAGGGTCCAGTGCATTCTTGTTGGTTGGCTGGGGGTTAACTGGCTGTGCTATCTCCTGTCATAGTGCATTGGAGCTGCTCATCAGGTCACCCATCCCATTCTTCTCTCAGAAATGCTTGCCCAGTAACGGGGTCGGTCAGGCCTCCCCTGTAATAGTTGCCATCACATCCTCATGAGACAGTTCTTAGGCCCTCCCATCACACCAGCATGGCCCCAGGTTGTCATTGAAACCAGCAGTTGTGCATGAAACCCACCAGAATGCCAAAATCAGGAAGTGGGGTGGTACAAGGGGACCATCTCTCATGGTGGGAAGAAGCATCGAGGCTGACTTTGCCAACTTTCCTTCTTGGTCTATCCAAGTAGCTTTTCGCCCCGAATGAAAAACACTTCTCCTTCCAAGCCCTAACTCTGCAGAGGTCTTACTGACTTCCTAGACTTGGAAGGTCTGTACCTATTGCACAGAAGAGGGAAGCAACCAAGAGAATTCATTCACTAAGGTGAGGTGATTGATAGCAGGCACCTTCCAAAGAATAGACATGAATAGAAATGGGTAAAAGTTTGTGAAAGAGGCACAATCAAGAAGATTAATGGTCTTTCTTAAACGGTGCTATAATTTTGGCAACACACACCAGGAGAAGTCAAGGTTTTGTCTGTCTTAATCATGTCTGCATGCCCAGCACTTGGAACTCTTACAGAAGCTGTTCAATACACGTTTGAATGATTGAATGAATGAACGAATGGCATGATACAGCTTGTCTCACATACATACACTGCACCAACTGCATTTAAACTGAGGTTTTGTGTCTCATTCTATAGGAAATTAAAGATAGGGCAATGAAATAAAATTTGTTAAAGGCCTACTTACTATCAGTCACTGCATTAGGTGCCTTTGATAAGTTAGGCTTACAGCACCCTCCAGGGAAGGCCAGGAAGGTCAGAACACACAGCTGGTCAGTGGGGGCAAGCTGACCCTGGCTTTACCCTGGTGTTGTGCTCTTCCCACTGAGCCTCAAAGAGCCACTAGAGCCAAGAGTGAGTGCCCTGAAGAAATATTATTCCAAATAAGTTTTGTCACATTTACAAGTTAATCATCTTTATATATATGGATAAGAAGTTGGCAAACTGCAGTCCATGAACCAAATCCAGCCTGCCGCTTGTTTCTATAAATAAATTTTTATTAGAATACAGCCTTGGCCATTAATTTATATGTTGTCTATAGTTGCTTTAGGCTCTGTTATGGACTAAATTGTGTCTCCCTGCCCAATTCACTGTTGAAGCCCTGACCCCCCAATGTGATTGTATTTGGAGATAGAGCCTTTAAGGAGGTAATTAAGGTTAAATGAGGTCATAAGGGGGAATCTTATCTGATAGGACTGATGTCCTTATAATAAGTGGAAGAGACACCAGAAATCTCTCCCTCTCTGCAAACACACAAAGGAAAGGTCATGTGAGGACACAGCGAGAAGATGGACACATCTTCAAGCTAGGAAAACAGTTCTCACCAGAAATCAACCCTTATGGCACCCTGATCTTGGACTTCTAGTTTCCAGAACTGTGAGAAAAGAAACTTCTGTTATTTGAGCCAGCCAGTCTGTGGTAGTTTGTTGTAGTGGCAGTCCTAGCCAACTAACACCAGGCTACAATGGTAGAGCTGAGTTGTTGTGAAATAGGCCATATAGTAGCAAAGTCTAAGATATTTATTACCTGGCCCTTCATAGAAAAAGCTTGTGAACCCCCTATCTCAATGTTTACAGCCAGATATTGATAAACACTCAACAAGTAAATGCCACTTGATTGTCTGTTTTAATTGTATTGCTATTTTAGTCATTTATTAATTCATTCCTGCAAGTAAATATATTGGCATCCCAGCTATGCACCCAGAACACTGGATCATGCAATCACCAAATATTTACTGAGTCTTGTCCTAAGCCCCGTAGTCACAGGGGTATATTTGACATAGTCCTTGCCCACAGTGTCATGGAGACATAAGTCTTAGCTCCATAAAACCTTATTCCATAATCAATGGCCCTGTCCCTTTATTATATGTTGAGGGAGGGTCTGTCAGGCAGAGGCAATTTCTCTATAGATCCCCAGCAGGGATCCAACCCCAAACTTCTCTCTGCCTCGAAGCAATTTCTCTGAGCTTCAGTTTCTAGCTTAAGGTAGATGGTAGAAAAGGAAATAACAGACCTTGAGACAAGCATCTCAGTGTTCTTATCTCTGTGACAGATGTAATGATATCCCACAGAACGGTCCTGAGGACTAAAGGAGACAACAAATGCAAAGTGCCAGAAACAAAAACAAGTACATTTACTGTGTTTAAAGAATCAAAAGGCCAGCTTAAGTACATACAGGGAACAGGAAACTAGAAATTAATTCCTAGAAATTAAAACTCTTTGAAATTAAAACTGTAATAAAAGAATTAAAAACTCAACAGCTTTAACAGCAAATTAGATACAGCTAAAGAGAAATTTAATGAATCAGAAAATAGATCAAGAGAAATTTAGAAAAATACAGCAGAGAGATAAAATGATGGAAATTATGAGACAGAGGTTAAGAGACATGAAGGATAATGTGAGAAAGTGTAACATATGTTTAAGCCAGAGTTCCAAAAGGAAAGGGAGAGAAGATGGCAAAGACACAATGTTTGAAGAATTAATGGCTGAGAATTTTGTAGAACTGATAGACACCCATCCATATGCTCATCTCCAATAAATCTCAAGTTCAATAAATAAAAAGGGAAATATACCCTTAGACAAATCAGAGTGAAACTGAAAAACTCCAAATAAGGGGAATGGAGATATATTAAAAGCAGCCAGAGAGGGGGAACTGAATAACTGCAAAGAGTTAGACTGAGAAGAGCAACAAGAGAAGCCAGAATACAATATGCTGAAAGAAAATAGCTGCTAAACCAGAACGACATGTTTCCAGTGAAAACACTTTTCAATAATAAGTACAGAGAGTGGCCAGGATGATAGAATAAAAAGACCCTGAGCTCGCCTCCTCTCACGAGCACACCAAAATCACAACTCTCTGCAGAACAACCATTGATGAAAAAGACTGGAATCTGCCAGAAAAGATCTTCTACAACTAAAGACATAAAGAAGGAAACACAATGAGATGGGTAGGAGGGGCAGGCTCATGATATAATCAAATCCCATATGCCCTGGGTGGGCACCCCACAAACTGGAGAATAATTATAGTGCAGAGGTTCTCCCACAGGAGTAAGAGTTCCAAGCCCCACATCTGGCTCCCCAGCCCAGGGGTCTGGCACTAGGAACATGAGCCCCCAGAGTATTTGGCTTTAAAGGGCAGTGGGGCTTAACTGCAGGAGCCCCACAGGACTGGGGGAAATAGAGACTTCACTCTAAAAGGGCACACAAAATCTCATGCACGCTGGGACCCAAGTAAAAGTAGTAATTTGATATGAGCTTGGACCAGACCTACCTGCTAGCCTTGGAGAATCTCTTGGGGAGACTGGGGGTGGCTGTGGCTTACCCTGGGGTCATAGTCACTGGTGGCAGACATACTGGGGAACATTCAGCCACATGAACACTGGTGCTGCTGGTGGCTGATATCTTGGCTCATTAGCATCAAGACCTGGCACAACACAACAGCCTGCAAGCACCAGTGCTGGGACGCCTCAGGCCAAACAACTAATTGGGTGGGGACACAGCCCCAACCATCAGCAGACAGGCTGTCTAAAGACTAAAGAGCTGACATGCTCCTGTCGACACACCCCTCCAGACATGGCCCAGCCCACCAGACGGCCAAGACCCAGCTCCAGCCACCAGTAGGCAGGCAGTGGCCCCTCCTGCCAGGAAGCCCACACAAGCCTCTAGACCAGCCTCACTAACCAGGAGACAGATGATACCAGAAGTAAGAAAACAACCGCAACACAGGCAAGACCCTACCCAGGGACCAGCTGGGCCCTGGTCCTTCCCACTAGCAGACCAATGCCACCTTCAGGACACCCTGGACCCCATACTTGACTGTGTCAGGAAACAGCACCCCACCCCCCACAATCTGAAATGAGCTCTGAGATCTCTGGGCCCTGCAGCCAGACTCCAGGAACCAACTCTGCCTGCCAGTAGTCTGGCACTAACCCCAGGATCTGGCTTCACCTGCCAAGTGGGTGGGCAATAGTTCCAGAATCTGTGGGGCCCTGATTCCACCCATTAGTGAGCCAGCACTAGCCCTGGGGAAACCTAGGATTCTGTAACCAGTCACCTTATGACCAGGCACTGCTAAACAGCAGCCAGCAACATATGTACAAGGCAGGACCTGTCAACCAAACAGACTAGGGGCCAACAAAGCCTATCAGACCACCCACAGAGTCAGCCTGTCACAACAGGACCCACTCAGCCCTCTTAGGGGGAACCCCTAGAGCATATAGCTTGGGTGATAAGAGGGGAGTGCACTTATGGGATGCACAGGACGCCTCCTACAGAGGGCCACTTGTCCAAGGTCAAGAAACATAACTAACCTACCAAATACCTAAAAAGGCAAATAGAAACTTAGACAGAATGAGGCAGCAGAGGAATATGTTCCAGATGAAGGAACAAGATAAAAACCCAGAAGAAGAACTAAGTGAAGGGAGATAGGCAATCTACTCAAGAAAGTGTTCAGAGTAATGATTGTGAAGATGATCAAAGATCTTGGGAGGAGAATGGACGCACAGAGTGAGAAGTTAGAAGTTTTTAACAAAGAGTTAGAAATATAAAGAATAACCAAACAGAGATGAAGAATACAATAACTGAAATGAAAAATACACTAGAAGGAATCAATAGTAGATTAAATGATTCAGAAGAATGCATCAGTGAGTTGGAAGACAAAGTAGTGGAAATCACTATCACTGAACAGAAAAAAGAAAAAAGAATGAAAAAAGTGAGGACAGTTTAAGAGACCTCTGGGACAACCTCATGCACACTAATATTCACATTATAGGGGTACCAGAAGGAGAAGAGAGAGAGAGAGAAAGGAACCAAGAAAATATTGGAAGAGATAATAGCTGAATACCTCCCTAATCTGGGAAAGAAAACAGTCACCCAAACCAAGTCCAAGAAGCACAGAGAGTCCCATACAGGATTAACCCAAAGAGAAACACACCAAGACACATTGTAATTAAAATGAAAATAACTAAAGATAAAGCGGGAATATTAAAAGAAGCAAGGGTAGAGCAACAAATAACATACAAGGGAACTCCCATAAGGCTATCAGCTGATTTTTAGCAGAAGCTCTGCAGATCAGAAGGGGGTGGCACAATATATTTAAAGTGATGAAAGGGAAAAAACCTACAACCAAGAATACTGTACCCAACAAGGCTCTCATTCAGATTTGAAGGAGAAATCAAAAGCTTTACAGACAAGCAAAAGCTAAAAGAATTCAGCACCTCCAAACCAGCTTTACAACAAATATTAAAGGGACTTCTCTAGGCAAAAAAGGAAAAGGCCACAACTAGAAACAAGAATATTACAAAATGAAAAAGCTCACCGGTAAAGGCAAACATACAATAAAGGTAGGAAATCACCCCCACACAAAGCTACTAGGGTGGTTAAAAGACAAAATAATAGTAAGATCATCTGTATCCACAATAAGAAGTTAGGGAATACACAAAACTACTAGATGTAAAACATGACATCAAAAACAATAATACTGAGAGGAGGAGAATACAATGCAGTGTATTTAAAGTGCAATTGAAATTAAGAGATCAGCAACTTAAAGCAATTTAAATACACACACACACACACACACACACACACACACTGCTATACAAAAGTAACTACAAACCAAAAACCTATAATACATATACACACAGAAAAGAAAAAGAAATCCAAACACAATGACAGTCATCAAATCATGAGAATAGAACGAAAGAAAAAAGGGGAAAAAGGACATACAAAAACAAATCCAAACAGTAACAAAATGGCAATAAGAACATACATATTGATAATTACCTTAAATGTAAACAGACTAAATGCTTCAACCAAAAGACACAGACTGGCTGAATGGATACAAAAACAAGACCCATGTATACGTTGTCTACAAGAGATTCCCTTCACATCTAGAGACACATACAGACTGAAAGTGAGGGGATGTAAAAAGATGTTCCACACAAATGGAAAGCAAAAGAAAGCCAGAGTAGTAATACTTAAGTCAGACAAAATAGACTGTTATAGGAGACAAAAAAGGACACTACATAATGATCAAGGGATCAATACAAAAAGAAGATATAACAATTGTAAATATATATACACCCAACATAGGAACAACTTAATATATAAGGCAAATAATAACAGACATAAGAGAAGAAACTGACAGTTACACAATAATAGTGGGGGACTTTAACACCCCACTGACATCAATGGACAGATCATCCAGGCAGAAAATCAATAAGAAAAAAGTGTCTTAAATCGCACTTTAGACCAAATGGACTTAATCGATATTTATAGAGCATTCCATCCCAAAGCATCAGAATACACATTCCATTGTACGTGGAACATTCACCATGATAGGTCACATGCTGGGCCACAAAACAAGCCTTGGTAAATTTAAGGAAACTGAAATCACTTCAAGCATCTTTTCCAACCACAATGCTATGAGACTAGAAACAAACTACAAGAAAAAAATTAAAACAGCAAAAACCACAGACACATGGAGGCTAAACAATATGCTACTAAACAACCAATGGATCACTGAAGAAATCAAAGAGGAAATAAAAAAATACCTAGAGACAAATGAAAATGAAAACACAATGATCCAAAACCTATGGGACACAGCAAAAGCAGTTATGAGAGGAAAGTTTATGGCAAAACAAGCTTATCTCAGGAAACAAGAAAAATCTCAAATAAACAACCTAATCTTACACTTAAAGCAACTAGAGAAAGAAGAATAAATAAAACCCAAAGTTAGTAGAAGGAAAGAAGTCATAAACGTCAGAGCAGAAATAAATGAAATAGAGACTAAAAAACAATAGAAAAGATCAAGAAAACTAAAAGTTGGTTCTTTGCAAAGGTGAACAAAATTGATAAACCTTTAGCCAGACTCATCAAGAAGAAAAAGGACAGGACAATAAAATCAGAAATGTAAAAGGAGAAGTTACAACCAACATCACAGAAATACAAAGGATCATAAGACACTACTACGAGCAACAATACACCAATAAAATGGACAAACTAGAAGAAATGAACAAATTGTTAGAATGGTACAATCTCCCAAGACAGAACCAGGAAGAAATAGAAAATATGAACAGACTAATTACATGTACTGAAATTGAATCAGTAATTTTAAAACTCTCAACAAACAAAAGTCCAGGACCAGATGGCTCCACAGGTGAATTCTATAAAACATTTAGAGAACAGTTAACACTTATCCTTCTGAAACTATTCCAAAAAATTGCAGAGAAAGGAACACTCCCAAACTCATTCTATGAAGCCACATCACCCTGATACCAAAACCAGACAAAGATATCACAAAAAAAGAAAATTATGGGCTAATATCGCTAATGAACATAGATATCAAAATCCTCAACAAAATACTAGCAAACCAACACCAACAATACATTAAAGGAATCATACACCATTGTCAAGTGGAATTTATCCCACGGATGCAAGGATATTTCAATATGCACAAATCATCCATCGTGGTACACCACATTAACAAATTGAAGAATCAAAACCATATGATCATCTCAATAGATATAGAAAAGCTTTTGGTAAAATTCAACATCCATTTATGATGAAAACTCTTCAGAAAATGGCATAGAGGGAACATAATAAAGGCCATATATGAAAAACACACAGCTAAAATCACACTCAATGTTGAAAAGCTATAAGCATTTCAGCTAAGATTGGAAAGAACACAAGGATGCCCACTCTTGCCACTTTGATTCAACATAGTTTTGGAAGTCCTAGTCACAGCAGTCAGAGAAGAAAAAGAAAACAACGGAATCCAAATTGGAAAGGAAGAAGTGAAACTGTCACTGTTTGCAGATGACATGATACTATACATAGAAAATCCTAAAGATGCCACCAGAAAGCTACTAGAGCTCATCAATGAACCTGGCAAAGTTACAAGAAAAAAATTAATATACAGAAATCTGTTGTATTTCTATACACTAACAACAAAATATCAGAAAGAGAAATTAAGGAAACAATCCCATTTACCATCTCATCAAAAAGAATAAAATACCTAGGAATAAACCTACCTAAGGAGGCAAAAATCATCTACTCTGAAAACTATGAAATGCTGATGTAAGATATTGAAGGCCACACAAACAGATGGAAAGATGTACCATGTTCTTGGATTGGAAGAATCAATATTGTTAACATAACCATACTACCCAAGGCAATCTACAGATTCAATGCAATCCCTATCAAATTACCAATGACATTTTTCACAGAACTGGAAAAAGACTCTTTAAAATTTGTATGGAAACACAAAAGACCCTGAGTAACCAAAACAATCTTGAGAAAGAAGAACGGAGCTGGAGGAATCAGGGTCCTTGATGTCAGACTATACTACAAAGCTACATGAATCAAAACAGTATGGTACTGACACAAAAACAGATGCATAGATCAATGGAACAGGATAGGAAACACAGAAATAAACCCACACACTTATGGTCAATTAATCTACAACAAAGGAGGCAAGACTATACAATGGAGAAAAGAGAGTCTCTTCAACAGGTGGTGCTGGGAAAACTAGACAGCAACATGTAAAAGAATGCAATAGAACATTCTCTAACACCATATACAAAAATAAACTCAAAGTGGGTTAAAGACCTAAATTTAAGACTGGATACTATAAAATTCCTAGAGGAAAACATAGGCAGAACACTCTTTGACATAAATTACATAAATATATTTTTGGATCTGTCTCCTAGAGTAATGGAAACAAAAGCAAAAATAAACAAATGGGACCTAATTAAACAGCAAAGGAAACCATCAACAAAATGAAAGGACAACCTATGGAATGGGAGAAAATATTTGAAAATGATGTGAGCGACAAGGGCTTAATTTCCAAAATATACACGCAGCTCATACAACTTAATAACAAAAAAAAAAATACAACTCCCCCAAATGGGCAGAAGACCTAAATAGACATTTCTCCAGAGGAGACACACTGATGGCCAACAGGCACATGAAAAGATGTTCATCATTGCTAGTTATTAGAGCAATGTAAATCAAAAGTACAATGAGGTGGTTGCCTCACACCAGTCAGAATGGCCATCATCAAAAAAGTCTACAAATAAATGCTGGAGAGGGTGTGGAGAAAACGAAACCCTCTTACACTGTTGGTGGGAATGTAAATTGGTGCAGTCACTATGGAGAACAGTATGGAGGTTCCTTAAAAAACTAAAAATAGGATTACTATATGACCCAGCAATCCCACTACTGGGCATTTACCCAGAGAAAATCATAATTCAAAAAGAGTCATGCATCCTAATATTCATAGCAGCACTATTTAAAACAGCTGGGACATGGAAACAACCTAAACATCCATTGGCAGACACAGGGATAAAGAAAAAGTTGTATATATACACAATAGAATACTACTCAGCCATAAAAAAGAATGAAATAATGCCATCTGTAGTAATGGATGAACCTAGAGTATATCATACTAAGAGAAATAAGTCAGACAGAGAAAGACGAATATCATATGATATAACTTATATGTGGAATTTAAAGAAATGATAGAAATGACCTTATTTACAAAGCAGACTCACAGACATAGAAAACAAATTTACGGTTACCAGAGGGTAACCTTTGGGGGCGATAAATTAGGAATTTGGGATTATTAACAGAGTCACACTACTATATATAAAATAGATAACCAACAAAGACCTACTGTATAGAACAGGGACCTATATTAAATGTCTTGTAATACCTATAATGGAAAAGAATCTGAAAAAGAATATAGATATAGATCTGAATTATTTTGCCTGAACATTGTAAATCAACAAAACCTCAATTAAAAAAAAGAAAAAAAAGTACAATTTAAGAAAACAAAAATCTGAGAAAATTCACCCCTGGTAGACTCTCATTAAGGAAAATCTACAGGATGAATTTCAGATAGGAGAGTAACTCTAGTTAAAAGAAAGAATGAAGAGCAAAAAATATAGTAAATAAGTGGGTAAAAAAATGCACATGCACTATATAAAATAACAATAATAACATCTAGTAGCATTAAAAAAGAAAACATAGCAGTAAAATACAGTAACAATATCAAAGAAGTCAGTAAAGGTAAAAAATTAATGATCATTGTATTAACCTTGAGGAAGATAAAGAAATTGAATCACTTAATTTGGTAAGTTAAAGATGCATATTATAAATCTTGGACGAATATTTAAAGAATGGAGACAGAGTGTGCATCTTCCAAAAAGAGTAGAGAAAAGTATTATAATAATTATAAAATTCAGAAGATTGAAATCATTCAGTGTACTTTCTCTCTTCCAATGCACTTAAGCTAGAAATCAATAATAAAGGTTTATCTCCATATATTCAAAAAGTAAGTAACAGGGCTTCCCTGGTGGCGCAGTGGTTGAGAGTCTGCCTGCCAATGCAGGGGACACGGGTTTGTGCCCCGGTCCGGGAAGATCCCACATGCCGTGGAGCGGCTGGGCCCGTGAGCCATGGCCGCTGAGCCTGCTTGTCTAGAGCCTGTACTCCGCAACGGGAGAGGCCACAACAGTGAGAGGTCCGCGTACCACACACACACACAAAAAGTAAGTAACAATTTATAATAACTCAAGGATTGGAGAAGGAATACCAATGGAAATTAGATAATGTTTTGAACTGGAAGAATCAGAAAATACCACAGATGAAAACTCATGGGATGCGACCAAAGCATTACTTAGGGAGAAAATTTGTAGCCTTAAATACTACAAAAGAAAGCTTGAACACTAATAAATTAAGCATCTTTTTCAATAAGTTGGAAGATGAATAAAACAATAAAACAGAGTTAAGTATAAGAATGAATATAACAAAGCTACGAGCAACAACTAATAAAATAGAAAACCAGTACGTAACAGCGAGGTCCAGCAAAGGAATAAGCTTTTTTAAAATACCATTAAAAATCACTCTAGAATACGTAAGATAGCTGTACAAACCTATTCCTTTTCTTTCCAGGTTCACAGTGCAGTAGCATTTCCCAGCACTGTCTGAGTGGTTATGGCCTTGTGACTGAGTTCTGGTCAATGGAATGTGAGTTGAAATGACACACACCCTTCTCAGCCCTGGCCCATTAACCTTCCACGGGTGTCTTTCATCCTCTTTCCCAGCGTGATAGAGGCAAGCAAAGCAACCCTGGAAACAATGTCATGAATACGGCAGAAATATGGAAAAGGCCTGGGTTCTTGAATCACTACTTAGAGGAAAACCACTGCCGACTACATACACTTATTTAGAGAAATAAACTATAATATCACATTTTGGCTTGTTGTTGTTTCAGAAGCCAGGAATACCTTAGCTAATACACTCACAAACCTCTGATAAGTTTGGTCAAGGAAAAGCGAAGATACACATAACAAATGAGGAATGAAAAGGAGGCTGTTGTCACACATATTGCAAACCTTAATGGTTTTAATAATGTTTTATGAAAAAAAGCAAATTAATTTGAACAGTTAGATGAAATGGAAAAATTCTAAGAAAAATATAATTTAATAAAACTAGACTCAATATTGTTAAGATATCAATTTTCTCCAAATTGATCTGTAGTCAGTGTAATCCCACTCAGAATTCTAGTAGCTTTTTATAGAAATCGTAATGTGATTCTAAAATTTACACAGAAATGCAAATTTCCTAGAATAGCTAAAAAGTCTTGGAAAAGAACAAAATTGGGGTATTACACGGCCTGATTTCAAGACTTTCAAGACTAAAGCCACAGTAATCGAGACAGTGTGATATTGGTATAAGGATACTAGATTGATGGAACCAAATAGAGACAAAGGATTAAATCATATGGACCCACAAATAGACCATTTTGTTGGTGCCAAGCTAACTCACTGGGAAAAGGATAGCCTTTTCAACACAGGATGCTGGACACACTGTATATCCACATAGAAAAAAATAATCTACCAAAAGTGACTCAAAAAGAAATAGAAATTGTGAATACCTCAATGACCATTAAAGGAATTGAATCAGTACTAATTTTTTTTTCCACAAAGGAAACTTCCTTAGCATTTTTTACCAGATATTCAAGGGATAAGTAATCAAAATTTTAGACAGTCTATTTCAGAAGCTTTTTAAAAAAGGTAACACTTGTCAATTCATTTTATAAGGTTAATACATTACTGATCTCAAAATCCTGCAAAAACATTAATGAGAATAAAAAATTACTGACCAATTTCATATATGAACAAAGATGCAGAAATGTAAAACAAAGTATCATCATACCAAATCCAGCAATATAGTAAGAAAAAAAATCCATAATGACCAAGTTGGGTTAATACCAAGAAGGCAAGGTTGATTAAATATGAGAAAAACAATTAATGTAATGTAATATAACATTAAAAGAGAAAAAGCATATGATCACACCAATAGATGCAGAGAGAAAAGCTTCTGTTTTAAAGAAGCTTTAAATTATAAAATTAAACATCCAATCACAATAGACTGGGGAGGAGCTTACAGGGACTTCTGGAGGGCTGGCAAGGCCTGTTTTTTGGCCCATGTGGTGATTACATGGGTGTCTGCTTCATAACTATATTTTAGAAACTGTACATGTGTCTTATGTGGTTTGGGATATCTTAAATTACACAATAAAAGAAGAAAAATATGTGTGTGTGTGTGTGTGTGTGTGTGTGTGTGTGTGTGTGTGTAGTAAGGAAAATACCAGGCTCAAAAAATAAAGTTCCTGGGCTTCCCTGGTGGCGCAGTGGTTGAGAGTCCGCCTGCCGATGCAGGGGACGCGGGTTCGTGTCCCGGTCCGGGAAGATCCCACATGCCGCGGAGCGGCTGGGCCCGTGAGCCATGGCCGCTGAGTCTGCGCGTCCGGAGCCTGTGCTCCGCAACGGGAGAGGCCACAACAGTGAGAGGCCCGCGTACCGCAAAAAAAAAAAAAAAAAAAGTTCCTTTGTCCGTTGCTTCCTGTTCAGCTTCCTATCACTCTAGGTGACGTAATTCTTTCTAAATTTCCCATGAAACGTGGGTAAGCCTGCCCCTCGGAGCAGACCATATGCAGAGGTACACATGATAGCACACCCTCAAAGGCTCAATGTAGGAAACACCCCAAGCTCAGAGCTGCTCCAGTGAGGGGGGATGAGCCTGTAATGGGGTGCACAACAAGGGCAGACCAGATACAGATTAAGCGGAAGTGATGCCAGTGCCGAGGAGAGAGGTAGAAGTGTTAAATGGATTAGTAACGGTATCGAAAACTTGTAAACCACTTCATTTAACTTTTCAAAATATGTACTTTCAAATACGGCACCCCACTGAGTTCTCTCCTAGAGTGCTGTGAGGTATTGGATTTTGTCCTCATGTTACTGGTGAGGAAACTGAAGGGAGCCTGGAGAGGCCAAGCCTTTTCCTGGCGAGGGCAGTTCCTGGGGACAGTCCTCAGCCTGCAATCAGAGGCTGTTCTATGGGAAGCAACGGAGTTCAAGGGCCACACCCCCCAGCCACTTCCTGCTGGTTCTAGAAAAAGAGTACCACATCAACAATATTTCTCAAATTCTTCTGCCACTTGGGGCACTTTCAGACACTGCTTTGTGTTATGGTTACCTGTTATCTCTCTCTAAATGTTTTACTTTCTCCAACGCACAATGAACAGCTCAGAACAGATATTGTGACCTGCCTTTCAGTCCCCAAAGTATCAAAAATCATGTCGGACACCACATAGTAGGCACAGTATTAATGATCTCAGCTAACGCTATTGAGTGCTTTCAAGTGCTTTTAGTCATAATCACAGCTTCTGACATAGACATTATAATCACACCCATTTTACAAAGGAATACACTGAGGCATAGTGAATTTGAGTAACACACATGATATTATATAGTTAGTAAATGGCAAAATTAGTAATCTTACAGTTGCATCTGGTTCCAGAATCTGTACTCTTTAACCATTAAACTAAATTAAATTGAGTTTCTCTGAATGCTCTTCTGTCTAATCATATGCCACTACTTATATTTCTTCATGTTCTTGCCTCCTTCAACAAGCCTTTCTAAATTACTTGGTGAAACCGTTATATTCTTTTTTTTTTTTTGATCCAGAATCTGTACTCTTTAACCATTAAACTAAATTAAATTGAGTTTCTCTGAATGCTCTTCTGTCTAATCATATGCCACTACTTATATTTCTTCATGTTCTTGCCTCCTTCAACAAGCCTTTCTAAATTACTTGGTGAAACCGTTATATTCTTTTTTTTTTTTTGCGGTACACGGGCCTCTCACTGTTGTGGCCTCTCCCGTTGCGGAGCACAGGCTCCGGACGCGCAGGCTCAGCGGCCACGGCTCACGGGCCCAGCCGTTCCGCGGCACGTGGGATCTTCCCGGACCGGGGCACGAACCCGCGTCCCCTGCATCGGCAGGCGGACTCTCAACCCCTGCGCCACCAGGGAAGCACTAAACCGTTATATTCTTTTCAGAATTCCCATACCACTTTTTGCCTTCACAACATAAAATAAAATTGTTTTATATCAGTATGAGGAGAAATAATGATGACGGTGATGATAATAGTCAACATTTGTTGAGCACTTACCGTGAGCTCCCCGTTATTCTACGGACTTTACATGAATCAGCTCATTTAATTCTCAGAAGTACCCCAGAAATATATACTATTATTCCATATTTACAGATGAGGAGACAGTCTCAGAAGCTAAGCAGTTCAGCCGAGGCCACACAGTTCATGACAGGACCAAGCCTCTGCCTGCAGATGACTAGGAGATTGATTTCCTAAGACCTCTTGGAAAACAACCCTGCCCGCTGCTGTTAGACCATCAGAGAGAGAGCCCCAAATACCTGCAGTCATTCCACACAGCCCTTCCCTGCCCTGCTCCCCGCCTCCACGGACACAGGTGGGCCCTGCCACCAGCTCTGTGACCCGGTCAGGGCCCGGGGGTTCTGCAGTTGACTCTGGTTTCCCCAGGTTTGAACAACTGAGTCAACACCCACACAGGAAATTGAGAAGAGTGCTGTAAATAAGAGAATACAGTATTTTCAGTATGGAGAGGCGGAAAAGAGGCACTTGAGAAATCCATATATCCTTGAGTTACACTTTTTTTCCTGAAAAATATTTTGTTTGATGGCATAATGACTGCCTACCACACTAGTCCAGCATTTCAGAGAAATGGAGAGGGAGCTCCGGTGTCCCTGAAGACATCAGGGCACCTTCATCATTCAGGGAGCACCCGCTGCCCTGAACGT
>NW_020185327.1:7330400-7436098 GCF_003031525.2 Neophocaena asiaeorientalis asiaeorientalis
TGTGTGTGTGTGTGTGTGTGTGTGTGTGTGTGTGTGTGTAGTAAGGAAAATACCAGGCTCAAAAAATAAAGTTCCTGGGCTTCCCTGGTGGCGCAGTGGTTGAGAGTCCGCCTGCCGATGCAGGGGACGCGGGTTCGTGTCCCGGTCCGGGAAGATCCCACATGCCGCGGAGCGGCTGGGCCCGTGAGCCATGGCCGCTGAGTCTGCGCGTCCGGAGCCTGTGCTCCGCAACGGGAGAGGCCACAACAGTGAGAGGCCCGCGTACCGCAAAAAAAAAAAAAAAAAAAGTTCCTTTGTCCGTTGCTTCCTGTTCAGCTTCCTATCACTCTAGGTGACGTAATTCTTTCTAAATTTCCCATGAAACGTGGGTAAGCCTGCCCCTCGGAGCAGACCATATGCAGAGGTACACATGATAGCACACCCTCAAAGGCTCAATGTAGGAAACACCCCAAGCTCAGAGCTGCTCCAGTGAGGGGGGATGAGCCTGTAATGGGGTGCACAACAAGGGCAGACCAGATACAGATTAAGCGGAAGTGATGCCAGTGCCGAGGAGAGAGGTAGAAGTGTTAAATGGATTAGTAACGGTATCGAAAACTTGTAAACCACTTCATTTAACTTTTCAAAATATGTACTTTCAAATACGGCACCCCACTGAGTTCTCTCCTAGAGTGCTGTGAGGTATTGGATTTTGTCCTCATGTTACTGGTGAGGAAACTGAAGGGAGCCTGGAGAGGCCAAGCCTTTTCCTGGCGAGGGCAGTTCCTGGGGACAGTCCTCAGCCTGCAATCAGAGGCTGTTCTATGGGAAGCAACGGAGTTCAAGGGCCACACCCCCCAGCCACTTCCTGCTGGTTCTAGAAAAAGAGTACCACATCAACAATATTTCTCAAATTCTTCTGCCACTTGGGGCACTTTCAGACACTGCTTTGTGTTATGGTTACCTGTTATCTCTCTCTAAATGTTTTACTTTCTCCAACGCACAATGAACAGCTCAGAACAGATATTGTGACCTGCCTTTCAGTCCCCAAAGTATCAAAAATCATGTCGGACACCACATAGTAGGCACAGTATTAATGATCTCAGCTAACGCTATTGAGTGCTTTCAAGTGCTTTTAGTCATAATCACAGCTTCTGACATAGACATTATAATCACACCCATTTTACAAAGGAATACACTGAGGCATAGTGAATTTGAGTAACACACATGATATTATATAGTTAGTAAATGGCAAAATTAGTAATCTTACAGTTGCATCTGGTTCCAGAATCTGTACTCTTTAACCATTAAACTAAATTAAATTGAGTTTCTCTGAATGCTCTTCTGTCTAATCATATGCCACTACTTATATTTCTTCATGTTCTTGCCTCCTTCAACAAGCCTTTCTAAATTACTTGGTGAAACCGTTATATTCTTTTTTTTTTTTTGCGGTACACGGGCCTCTCACTGTTGTGGCCTCTCCCGTTGCGGAGCACAGGCTCCGGACGCGCAGGCTCAGCGGCCACGGCTCACGGGCCCAGCCGTTCCGCGGCACGTGGGATCTTCCCGGACCGGGGCACGAACCCGCGTCCCCTGCATCGGCAGGCGGACTCTCAACCCCTGCGCCACCAGGGAAGCACTAAACCGTTATATTCTTTTCAGAATTCCCATACCACTTTTTGCCTTCACAACATAAAATAAAATTGTTTTATATCAGTATGAGGAGAAATAATGATGACGGTGATGATAATAGTCAACATTTGTTGAGCACTTACCGTGAGCTCCCCGTTATTCTACGGACTTTACATGAATCAGCTCATTTAATTCTCAGAAGTACCCCAGAAATATATACTATTATTCCATATTTACAGATGAGGAGACAGTCTCAGAAGCTAAGCAGTTCAGCCGAGGCCACACAGTTCATGACAGGACCAAGCCTCTGCCTGCAGATGACTAGGAGATTGATTTCCTAAGACCTCTTGGAAAACAACCCTGCCCGCTGCTGTTAGACCATCAGAGAGAGAGCCCCAAATACCTGCAGTCATTCCACACAGCCCTTCCCTGCCCTGCTCCCCGCCTCCACGGACACAGGTGGGCCCTGCCACCAGCTCTGTGACCCGGTCAGGGCCCGGGGGTTCTGCAGTTGACTCTGGTTTCCCCAGGTTTGAACAACTGAGTCAACACCCACACAGGAAATTGAGAAGAGTGCTGTAAATAAGAGAATACAGTATTTTCAGTATGGAGAGGCGGAAAAGAGGCACTTGAGAAATCCATATATCCTTGAGTTACACTTTTTTTCCTGAAAAATATTTTGTTTGATGGCATAATGACTGCCTACCACACTAGTCCAGCATTTCAGAGAAATGGAGAGGGAGCTCCGGTGTCCCTGAAGACATCAGGGCACCTTCATCATTCAGGGAGCACCCGCTGCCCTGAACGTGCACCGTATCAGCAGGAAAGGAGAAGCCTCCTTAGAAAACACAGGCAGCTCCCCCAGGTCCCATATGCCTCTCCTTAAACCCTGTATGAGAGGATGACATGGGTTCTACCTCATTTCAGTTCAGCAAATACTTACTGACTGCGTTTTAGGCTCTAGGCATTGATAATACAAAGACGAATAAGGTTTCTGAAGTCTCATTCAATCAATTCAATTCTGAAATCTTACTCAAATCTTACAGGGAAGACAGATATGCAATAGGCAATTCTGACTGAGGGGTGAGCACAAAGGTTCTATCAGCTTGCTCCTGAAAGATCTCAATTTCTCAGTGATCCTGGAGCACAGCTCTTAGGGTCAGAGATGGAGGGGGAATAAGAGGAGCTTCACCAAGAGCTCTGGCTGAGGGGCAGGGGGCTAATGAAACCTTGAGCTGAAAGGGGAAGCCCAAGTCTTTCAAAGCAAGCCCCAAAGAAATTAAAATAAAAACAAAGCAAAAATGAAGAAAAGCAAAAATCCTAGACAGGATGTTGGTCCCCATGGAAGACCCCCACCCTGGGGGGCCTGGCCAGTAACAGGGATGGAGGAGGAACTGTTCCACTAGGTGTGGTTGAGAAATCAGGGCAATTGCTTTCCTGGTGCTCCCCCAGAGCACCTTTGGGAAGTCACCATGGCCTTGACTGCACTAGTTTCTGGCATTTTGCTTTAGAGTGGGGAGCGTCAGGGAGCAGCGCCAGCGTTTTGAACTTCAGGCCTGAGGGAAGGAAGCAGGACAGAGGATCAGGAGAGGACTCTCTCTTCCCGACGCCTGGCCCAGCCACTAGTCACCTCTGCCTGTTTCGTCTCGAATGATCTCCTCTCTGTCTTGGGCAGTGAGCTCTCCTTCCCACTGGCCATTCTCTATATCCAGCTCATACTGGCATTTTTGACCCCCACATCCCAGCTGCTCTTGACTCTTGTGAATTCTGCCTGTGGACCAGCCACCCAGACAGACCAGAGAAGTGGGGACTTTCTTTGCTCAGCCCACTCAGCCTTGGACTCAAACCATCCCCTTGGGGTCCAGGTGGCTCTCCTCCAGCACATGTGCCCCAACTGGACTTTCCCCATCAAGCACACTGAGCCTGGGGAGCCCTTGGTATCTGCACTCTGCATCACCATCTGTCCTTACCTTCAATGCGCCTACACTCGAGGACCACCTCCAAGTTGAGAGATTCTGGCCACATTTTCCTCTCCCTCCTCAGAATCTCTGTAACATTCAAAATATCAAGAGCCTTGGGCAAGAAGAGGATGCCTCCAAAGACAGTTTGCACACAACTGTAGTCTCTTTGTTTTATGAACTCCCACCAGCAAAGGCAGAAGCCCAATGTCTTAAGTCATTTAGCCTTGAATATCATCTATTTTGACTGTGCTACCCATGACCATGCTTATTGTAGCCATACATTGACCCGAGGATTACACTCCATCACCCCTTCAAGATTTTGGTTTCTGACTCACTGCCAACTCTCCCCAACGCTAATCCTGTCCTAATTCTTGGCAATTTCAATATCCTCCTATGCAGTCCATTGTGTCAAGCTCTGTGTCTAGTGTTTTACAAATACTATCTTATTTAAGCTTCACAACTCATTTCTCAAAGGAGGAAAACGAGAGTTGGAGAAAGTAAGCGATTTGCCGAATTTTGCACTGCTATTTAGTGAAGCTAGGATTCAAACCAAACTGCTCATATTATAAAGCCTGTGTTCTTGACTGCTCTGTTGTGTCGCCTCCTCACTGTTTGAAAAATATCCACATTTTCTTGGAAGGAGCTGAGGACAGCTAACACAAATGGAAGAGAGGGTTAGGGGATTTCCTTTACATGTCTGTCACTGTTCCTGGTCATCTTTCATATTTACAATTCAAGGTACTGCCTTCTATTGGGAGTCAGCTCCTTCAATTATGTTGAAATAAATTTGGGAAAGCAGGAATCGTTTTGCAGGCAGGTGAACACGGGTGCAAATCCTAGTTCCACAATGTTTCACTGTTGCTTGAAGTAATCTTCCAAGGTTTCTGAGGGAAACGAAGGTTGTGCTAAAGAGCACAGGCTGTGGGACCAGGCCAACCCAGATTCAAATTCCAGATGTGCCACCAGCTGTGACCTTGAGCAAGTTAGTTAAGTCTCAGGTTTTTCATCTGCCAAAAGGTTGCAACAGGGAGTTAAGAGGGATAAATGAGCTAGTGTATTTAAATCCCCAAAAGCTCTGCACACAGTATGTACTCAAATAACTTATCTGACAGGCTATGAGGAGTAGATGAGTTAATGTATCTAAGTGACAGACTCTTGGGAAATGCTAGTTTCCTCCCTCGTTCCTTCTCTCCCTACCTCACTCCCCATCAACCTCTCCCATACATACTATATTTCAGTTACACCCACCTAGTCAGCATTGCTCAACACACCTCTGTGCCTTTGACCGAACTGGATGCTCTATCGGAAAAACTCCTACACTGCCTCATTCTGGCATCTTCTCATGACCAACTCAAAAGTTACGTCCTCTCCTGTGTTCCCCAAATGCGCAAAAGGTTGCCATGCACCTATTTGTACTTCCAGAGTAACGTTTACATTTACACTGTGAACACCTCATATATTACAGTTATTAACAGCCTGTGAGCTTCCTGAGAATGGGGACCATGTTTTATTTCTTTTTGTATCATTAGCCCCATTTATATTTCCTGGCATGTACTAAATTCTATTCAATCCAACTGAACATACAAAGGAATGAAAATACTATTGAGAGAAGCAATCCACCATGGGCCCTGAGTATCCCTACACATACTTACTGGGTAAGCCAAGAATTCAACTCCATCTCTACTCATTTCTCAGGGCTGTGTTTTCAGTGAGCAACCTTGAGGGGTGAAGTAATATCTTCTTCCAGGACAAAAAGCAGGCTTGCTATAAAGGAAGTGATTGTCTAAGCCCAGTATCCCTCAGCTGTGACACAAATCCACTGCTTGCATAACATCCACTTGGGCCCTCTGCACTGACCTCACAGGATTTGAGTGGGGGGCAAAAACAACTGAAACAGACATGATGTTGTTGCTGCTTGCTGAGCCATGAATAATAAAGCCCCTTGTCTCTGAACCAGGAGTCTCATGTCTTCTTCCATCCTCCATGAAATAGTAACAGGCTAATTTACTATCTCAGGGGTCAGTAACCTGTGGCCTTGGGCCAAATCCAGCAAATGATCTGTTTTTGTTCAGTCTGAATATAAGAATTTTTAAAAATATATTTTAAAGGTTATTTTTTAAAAAGGATGTTGAATATGTGACAGAAACTTTTTGTTGCCCACAAGGCCTAAAATATTTATAATCTCACTCTTAAAAGGAAATTTTTGACACCCCCTATATCATCTTATGAGGATGGTAAAATTAAATCTAAGTTTCTGACAAGTTCCAATTCTTGTTAATTTCCTTAGAGCAAGAATGTCATAGCTTCCTTTCAAGGTCTTCATAGCACCCAGCACATGGTTAATACTCAGACAAGGCTCAACCAAAACCAAAGTATCCCTTTCACAAAGATTTAGTGCCTGGCACTGTTTCAGGACCTGGGGATATTGAGGTAAAAAAAAATAATCAAAATCCCCAACCTCATAGAGTTGATATTCTAATGGGAGAGATAAGCAATATACAAATAAATACATCTTAGGTTGTGGTGAGTACTATGGAGAAGACAAAAAGGGGTAAAGAAGATGAGGAATTCCGAGGTTTAGTTGGGTGGGATGGGGTGGGGTGGAGAGAGCTGGCTACTATTTTATGCAAGTTATTCAGGGAAGGCCCCTCTGAGAAGGCAGCATAATTAAGTAGGTCAATGCCTGTCTGGGATCTATAAACATATAGAAACCTGACAACCTGGGGAAATGAAATTAAAAGCTCATTCCATGTCCACTTTCCAGCTAATGGTTTTCTGATCTAAGTACATATTTGAGCTGGGCCCCATCCAAGAATGTCCGCCCTCCCCTCACACCTCAAATCCTCCCCAGGAAGTGCCACTTCTACACAGGTCTGTGGAGGTCACTAATTTCGTGCAAGTTAGAGCCTGCACATTTTTTGCACTATATCCTCACTGATGAGTGCGTTCTGCTAATCCTACTTTGGCACTAAATGCCCCTAAATTAGGAATCACTGTACTTAGACTCTGATTTATTTTATTCTACCAAATACATACTAATTCCCTGCTCCAACACACACAAGTGATATATTCAAACATATCTAAAAATGACTGATAAAATGCATATATACATAAGAACCACTGAAATTTTGCTTTGATAGAAAGAATGCTGACACTGAAAGGACACAGGCTTTGGGATCATTCTGAGTTGAGTCCAAGTCCCTCCTTCATCCCTTGTTGCTGGGCGACAGACCTCAGGTAAGTTACTTTAACTCTCATAGACTTAGTTTCCACATCTGTAAAGGGAAGCTAATAATACTTGTCTCTTAAAAAAAAATAGATAATAGATGTAAAGCACCAAGCACACAGTCAGCCACACAGAAAATGCTCTATAAGGGTTGGTATTTTAATTCACAAGTAGTACATGTATCCTTCATCCACTCAGTAGGCATTCACTTATTGCTCCTATTTCTTGCCAGGCAGTGTCAAGTGAAAGAGCTCTTCCAATCAAGGAGACTACAGAGTGGTAGGTAAGACAGCAAAGTAAATAAACAATGATGATATGCCAGTGGGATAAGAGCACATCAGGAAAGGCTTCCCAATATGAACAGCTGAACTAACTCTTAGCCGAGAAAAAGTAGACATTTCAGACAGAGGCAATACATTATGATAAAGGTTGGAAGAATATGTAGTTTGGTAGAGCTAAATAATGGGAGTTACAGGGAAGGAGAAGAGTGCTAAGAGAGAATTAAGTCAGATCAAAACAGCCTTGATTGTCATGCTAAGGCATTTGGGTCCTAAAGACAACAAGGAAAGAACCTCTGGGTTCCACATGGGGATGCAATTAGAGTGGGGCAAGACTGGAGACAAGATGAGTTATGAGGCTGTCCAGAAGTAGATTTGGGAGTTGGGAGGGATATAAATGAGATTGAAATGGACTTGTCCATGGAATATCTTAGTAAAAGTATCCAGTAGGCTGACAGACGTAAAACAGTGAAATTTGAGCTGGAGACTGCTTTGGGAACCATCAATATGTACATAAAGCTATGTGAATGAGATAATCTAGGCTTTATGCACAGAGTAAGAATAGAAGAGGGCTGATGCAGGAGCCCCAAAAGACATTTATAAGATGTAGAGGGAAAACAGAGCCCAAGAAGGAAACAGCATAAACAGAGAATTAGTGACAATGAAAATCAGAGCATTTTATGATTTCCAAGTCACGTTCCAGATGAGTGATACCAGACTAGAAAGCTCTGAGCTCTTGCACCCTGACAAAGTTATATATTAAAAAAAAGCAACCAGAAGCTGTTGAACCAACTTTGTATATGCTTTGAAAAGCAATCAAGAGTTTTCAGCAATCAAGCAAATTCCCAATCAAGAAAAACCCATCTTCAAAATTGTAGGAAAGTTTTGTGGTGTTTTTACTTACACTTACCCCTCTCTCAATCTACTTCAGTGGTACTCTTGGTCTTGAGCAGCTGCAGCCCAGTTCCCAAATCCTCCACTTGAACTGGAGGGAGCAGAACAGATCTCATTTGCAAATTATTGTCTGTTATAACCTGCCTGGAGGATACCTGAAAGATTTACTTGTTCATCCCTGTCTTGCATAACTCAGAATGCAGGTGGGAAAAGTGGCAGGCACTGTTATTAAATACGACAAGTGGACTAAAAATTCAAAGATGCCTAGGGCAAGAGATTTGGGTGGAGACATACAGTAGACTATCTAAGGCCAGGAGGAGAAGCTGGGGTGAGGTGCTTTGGGAAATGAGGAAATGAAAAAGCAACTGTGGATAGAGGGGAAACTGAGAAAGCCATGCATGCCCAGGCAAGATGCATGCCCAGAAAAGACCTGAGAAGACCTTAAACCTTTACCTGGATCTAATCTCTAGGCTCAGAACAAGTCTAGCTAATTGGTGAAGGACTGCACCAGTGAAGAGCCAGTCTGTAAAGACTACAGGGGTGGTTGTTCTTTCTTTTTATTGTTGATGGTTTTGTTTGTTTGTCTATCTCAACTCTTGGCATTCAAGGAAATATGTTTCAAAACAGTAAATGTACATGAGCTAAAAGAACAGAGACTTCAGTGAGCACACACAAGCACACATAGCATTTAAAAGTAGTTTGGAAATCTCAAAACAAATGGACTACTATGACCTTCAATAAAAGCAACAACTGCAATAACAGCAAACCATGGGGAAAGGAAGAAATCTGATTTCCAGAGTTACTACATAATAATAACCAAATGCTCAATTTTGGAAAAAATCAGAAGATATACATAGAAACTGGAAAATGCGGCTCATTCAAAGGAATAAAACAGATTGAAAGAAATCATCCCTGAGAAAGCCCAGACATCAGTTTTACTAGACAAAGACTTTAAAACGATGGTCTTAAATATCTATAAGAGATAAGGGAAAACATAGACAAAGAACTAAAAGAAACAGAGAAAACAGTATATGAACAAAATGAGAATGTCAATAAAGAGATAGAAATTGCAAAAAGGAACCAAACAAAATTCTAGAGCTGAAAAGTACAATTGAAATGAAAATTCACTAGAAAAGTTCAACAGCAGAGTTGAATAGGCAGAAGAAAGAATCAGTGAACATGAACACAGGTTATTTGAAATTATTGAGTCTTAAGAGCACAGAGGAAAAAGAATGAAGAAAAGTGAACAAAACCTAAGGAATTTGTGAGACACCATCAAGTGGCCCACATACACATTTTCAGAGTCCCAGAAAAAGAGTACACTGAGAAAGGAGCAGAAAAAATTATTTGAAGAAATAATGGCTAAAACTTGAGTCTATAAATCTTAAAAGCTCAGTGAACTCCAAGTAAAATAAACTCAAAGAGACCCACACCGACATACATTGTAATTAAACTGTTCAAAGCCAAAGAGAGAATATTGAAAGCAGTAAGGGAGAAGTGCTTTATCACATACAGAGATTCCCTGTAAGATCATCAGCCACTTGTAGTCAGAGACCTTGGACCAGAGGCAATGAAATGATATATTTAAGGTGCTGAAAGAAAAATACTGAAACCCAATAATTCTATATATGGCAAAACTGTCCTTGGAAAATAAGGGAGAAATTAAGGCATTTCTATATAAACAAAAGTTGAGGGGCTTCAGTATTGCTAGACCTACCCTAAGAAATGATAAAGGGAGGGCTTCAGGTTAAAATGAGAGGACACTAGATACTAACTCCAAGTCATACCTAGGCAAATACACAGCAAATGTAACATGGGCAAAAGTAATAGCCAGTGTTGTTGCAATCCTGCTTTGTAACTTGAATATTAATTTTACATAGGATTTAAGAGAAAAAGCATAAAAAATAATTATAAATCTCTGTTATTGGGCACACAATCTATAAGTATGTAATTTTAAAAATAAATTTATTTATTTATTTATTATTTATTTTTGGCTGCATCAGGTCTTTGTTGCTGTGCACCGACTTTCTCTAGTTGCGGCAAGTGAGGGCTACTCTTTGTTGTGGTGCATGGCCTTCTCATTGTGGTGGCTTCTCTTGTTGCAGAGCACAGGCTCTGGGCACGTGGACTTCAGTAGTTGCAGCACGTGGGCTCAGCAGTTGTGGCTCGTGGGCTCTCGAGTGCAGGCTCAGCAGTTGTGGCACACGGGCTTAGTTGCTCCACAGCATGTCGGATCATCCTAGACCAGGGATCGAACCTGTGTCCCCTGCATTGGCAGGCGGATTCTTAACCACTGCACCACCAGGGAAGTCCCTATAAGTATGTAATTTTTTTTTTAATAAATTTTATTTATTTATTTTGGCTGCGTTGGATCTTCATTGCTGCCCACGGGCTTTCTATATTTGCGGGAGCAGGGGCTTCTCACTGCGGTGGCCTCTCCCGCTGCAGAGCACGGGCTCCAGGCACGCCGGCTCAGTAGTTGTGGCTCACGGGCCCAGCCGCTCCGCGGCATGTGGGATCCTCCCGGACCAGGGCCCGAACCCATGTCCCCTGCATCGGCAGGCAGACCCCCAACCACTGCACCACCAGGGAAGCCCAAGTATGTAATTTTTGACATCAAAACATAAAGAAGGTAGATGAAGCACTACTGGAGTCAATTCAAATTAGTTTGTAATAACTAGGATACTATATGTAATCTCCATTTTACCATACAGAAAATGTCCATAGAATAGCCATAATCAGAAATAAGGGAATAAAAATGTGTCACTATGAAAAAGCAAAAAAGATTGGATCAAGATGGTGGAGAAGGAGGATTTGGAACTCACCTCTCCTCACATCAAAAATACATCTACTTGTGGAACACTTCTCACAGAAAACCAACTGGAAACTGCAGAGGATCTCTTATATTACCAAAGCTGCAAGAAAGATCCTCACATGACTGGGCAGGACAAAAAAAAAAAAAAAGGCATCAGGATGGGACCTGTGTCCCTGGGAAGAACCTGTGAAGGAGGGAGGGTCTGCATGGGCAGGCTCTTGCCCTGAGAAGACCCTTGCAGGCTGGGAGGTGTACTGGCACAGACAGAGGGCTGGAGGAGCCTGGACTCTTCTCTCAAGGAATGCCTGTATGCTGGTTTACTAGCAATCAGGGCAGAGAGAGACCAGTGCTGATGGCTGCCACCCCGCTGCACTTCCCAGCCTGAAACATGAGCCAGGCAGGGCTGCTATTATGCACAGTGGTTAAGTGCTGAAACTCAGGCAGATGGGTCCTGGGAGTGGACTCAGTCTAGATGTGCAGAGACAGCCCTAGGGCCTGGTGTGTGGTCTGGGAGGAACCTCAGAGCCCATTGTCAGCATGGGCTCATCTTGGCCCAGGTCCACAACTGGTGCCCATTATCAGTGTGCATGGTGGGGTCCTGGCTTCAGTAGCTGCAGGCTTTGTGAGGGCATGCATGCCTGGGTAGGGATGACACTGGAGCCCATTATCATGCTGGGGGAAGGTCCAGGGGCAGGACTAACAGCAGCGAAATTTGTTGGCACCAATACCAGGTGGCAGGTGGCTTCACAGAATCTCACATCTCTGGCAGATAGCCCCTGGGGAGGAGTACAGAGTGTTTCTTTTACTGGCAGAGGGCTCCAGTTCTGTTCACCCCACACTGCAGCTTGGAGTCAGATCTGAGGCAGACACGTCCTATGTAGAGCCCTCCCACAGAGGCAGCCAGGTTCCAAGCAGCATCACAACCACATCAACTTCTGCAGCCACAATGCCCTGGCTGCCAACACCAGCCTACCACTAGGTCTGGGATGAACACAGTGAAGAAAGGGACATGACCTTGGGCTACTTCTGGGCAGAACAATGGATGCCTGTACCCACAGCGCATAGGTTTGCTGTGACCACACTTGCGGGCCTCACTTGCTTCAGTGCTAACCTTGTTAAGGACAAAGCACGTGCTTAAAGGCAATGGAGGCTTATTGAACCTGACCCTCAGGGCTTCTACTCCAACAACTGGGGAACAGCCCCTATCCCCAACAGGGCTGTGACAGTCATGAAGCAAAGAGGAGGCCCCACCCAATATCCAGTGCAGTCTACAGTCACAATACCAATCACACCCTCAATCAAAGGGATAATGGCCAGCACACTCTAAGGAAAGTTGTGACTAGCATCCATAACAAACAAAAACAACCTTTGCACCAAAAATATTGGACTTGCACAGTCTACACAAGGTAGACTAATTTCATAGTGACATAGAAAGTTAAGTAAAATTTAAAAAGCAGAGGAACTACTCCCAACTAAAATAATAAGAGAAAAACCCTGAAAAAAAAAGAATGAAAAGACCTCACCAGTCTACTAGATTCAAAAAGGAGGTAATCAAAATGTTAAAAGAATTAAGAAAGATTATTGATAGAAATGCAGATCACTGTAACAAGGAACTAGAAATTATAAAGAGAAACCAATCAAAATTAGACAACTCAATTGCTGAGATAAAACCAACCTAGAAACAATGAAGAGCAGAGTAAATAATGCAGAAGATGAATAAGTGAATGACAGATAGAATAATGGAAACCAACCAATCAGAACAGTGGACAGAAAGACAAAAGAAAAAAAATGAAAGCAACATGCAAGATCTATGGAATAATATAAAGTGCACCAACCTACTCATAGAAGTTCAAGAAAAGAGAGAGAGAGAGAGAGTGGGAGGGAGGGAGAGAGAGAGAAGGGGATTGAAAATGTATTTGAAGAATCTATGGCTGAAAATTTCCCAAACCTAAAGAAGAAAACAGATATCCAGATACAGGAAACACAGAGGGCTCCAAACAAGATGAATGCAAACAGACCCACACCAAGATATATCATAGTTACAATGTCCAAATTTAAAGATAAGATTCTAAAGGTAGCAAGAGAAAAACAGTCAGTTACAATCGAAACCCCATGAGGCTATCAGCTGGTTTCTCTACAGAAACTTTGCAGGCCAGAAGGGAGTGGCATGATATATTCTAAGTCCTGAAAGGGAAAAACCTGCAACCTAGGATATTCTATCCAAAATTTCTCAAACAAGCAAAAACTGAAAGAATACGGAAATACTAAACTTAACCTAATAGAAATGTTGAAAGGTCTTCTCTAAATAAAAAAGAAGAAAGAATCTGTAGGAAAGAGAAAATCACAGTAGGAAACGCAACTATATAAAAGCATGGAAGATCACTCAAATAAGCCAGTACATAGATTTAAAAAAACAAAAAAAAATTATAAAAATGATTATAAGTACAATGAACAGTAAAAGGGTAAATATGAAGATGTAAAACAGGGCATCAAAATCACAAAATGTGGGGAGGGGAGTATAAAAATGTATATCTTTCAGAATGTGTTTGAACTTGAATGGCTATCAGTTTAAAGCAAACAGATATAGTGATGGCTCAGCATACTTGAACTCCATCATAAGCACAAATAAAAAACATACAATAGATTCACACAAAAAAAGAAAGGAACCCAAGCACACTACAATGGAAAAACCATCAAACCACATAAGGAAAAACAAAAAAGACGAAGAAGTAAACAAAGAACTACAAAATCAACCAGAAAACAAGGCTTAAAAATGCAATAAATACATACTTATTAATAATTACCTTAAATATCAATGGACTAAATGCTCCAATCAAAAGACATAGAGTGGCAGATTGGAGAAAAAAACAAGAACCTACAATATGCTGCCTACAAGAGACTCACTTCTGGGCAAAAGATTTCATAAATTGAAAGTGAGGGGATGGAAAAAGATGTTTCACGTAAATGGAAATGACAAGAAAGCAGGGGTAGCAATACTCATATCAGACAAACTTTAAAAAAAAGTCCATAAAAAAAGACAAAGAAGGATACTATATAATGATAAATGGATCAATATAAGAAGAGAATATTACACTCATTAACACATATGCACCCAATACAGAAGAACCTAAGTACATAAAACAAACACTAATAGACATAGAGGGAGAAATTAACAGGAATACAAAAATAGTAGGAGTCTTTAACACTCCCCTGACATCAATGGACAGATCTTCCAGACAGAAAGTCAATAGTGCAACAGAGATCCTAAGTGACAAAATAGACCAGTTGCACTTGACATCTTCACGACACTACATCCAAAAAAATCCAGAATAGACATTCTTTTCAAATGCACATGGAACATTCTCTAGGATAGACCACAAAACAAGCCTCAACAAATTTAAGAGTATAGAAATTATTTCAAGCATCTTTTCTGACCACAATGATACAAAACTAGAAAGAAAAATGGGCAAAAAATGATTATATGGGGACTAAACAACAGCTACTAAAAAATCAATGGGTCAGTGATGAAATCAAAGAGGAAATCAGAAAATACCTCTAAACAAATGACAATGAAAAGACAACCTTACAAAATCTATGGGATGCAGCAAAACGAGTCCTTAGAGGAAGTTCCTAGTGATACAAGCCTTCCTTAATAAACAAGAAAAACTCAAATAAATAACTTAACCCACCACCTAAAAGAATTAGAAAAAGAAGAACAAACAAAGCCTGAAGTCAGCAGAAGGAAGGAAATAATATATATCAGAGAGAAAATAAATTAAATAGAGATTTAAAAAACAATTTAAAAATCAATAAAATCAAGAGCTGGTTCTTTGAAAGGATAAACAAAGTCAACAAACCTCTGGCTAGGCTCACCAAGAAGAAAAGAGAAAGGACTCAAATAAACAAAATAAGAAATGACGGAGGAGAAATAACAATTATATGCCAACAAATTGGACAACTTAGAAGAAATGGACAAGTTTCTAAAAACATATAGCCTGCCAAAACTGAGTCAATAAGAAACAGATAATTTGAATAGAGTGATCACTAGAAGTGAAATAGAATCACTTAAAAAAAAAAGAAAACAACTCCCTACAAACAAAAGTTCAGGATCAGATGGCTTCACTGGGGAATTCTGCCAAGCAAACAAAGAAGAAATTATACCAGTCCTTCTCAAACTCTTCCAAAAGATTGAAGCAGAGGGAACACTACCAAAGTCATTCTACAAAGCCACAAGCACCCTGATACCAAAGCCAGACAAAGACACTACCAAAAAAGAGAACTGCAGGCCAATATCTTTGATGAATATAGGTGCAAAAATTCTCAAAAACATTAGCAAACTGAATGCAACAATACATAAAAAAGATCATACACTATGAGCAAGTTGGATTCATTCCAGAGCCACAAGGATGGTTCAACATATGCAAATCAATCAATGTGATACACTGTATTAACAAAAGAAAAGGCAAAACCCATATAATTATCTCAATAGATGCAGATAAAGCAAACAACATCCACCCAGGATAAAAACTTTCACGAAAATGACTAAAGTGAGAACACATCTCAACATGAAAAAGCCATTTATGACAAACCCACAGCCAAAATAATACTCAACAGTGAAAAGGTGAAAGTCATTTCACTAAATTCAGGAAAAAGACAAGGATGCCCATTCTGAACACTTCTATTCAACATAGTACTGGAAGTCCTAGCCACAGCAATCAGAGAAAAAAAAGATAATGTATCCAAATTGTAAGGGAAGAGGTAAAACTGTCACTAGTTGCAGATGACAAGACACTCTACATAGAGAACCCTAAAGACTACATACAAAAACAATCAGGACTAGTAGATGAATTCAGCCAGATAACAGGATACAAGATTAATATACAGAAATCTCTTGCATTACTTTACTCTAACAATGAAATATCAGAAAGAGAAAATTTAAAAAAAAATTCCATTTAATATCATGTCAAAAAAATACCTCAGAATAAACTTAACCAAGGAGGTGAAATACCCATATGCTAAAAAGTATAAAACATTGATGAAAGAAATTGATTCAAAGAAATGGAAAGATATCCCATGCTCTTGGATTGGAAAAATTAATATTGTTAAAATGGCCATACTACCCAAAGCAATCTACAGATTTAATGTGATCCCTATCAAAATACCCATGACATTTTTTCACAGAACTAGAACAAATAATCCTAAAATTTATATGGAACTACAAAATACCCAGAATTTCCAAAGCCATTGTGAAGAATAAGAACAAAACTGGAGACATAACCCTCCCAAGACTTCAGACAATACTACAAAGCTACAGTAGTCAAAACAGCATGGTATTGGCACAAAAACAGACATTCATATCAATGTAATAGAATAGAGAAGTAAACCAGAAATAAACCCACACACCTATGTTCAAAGAATCTATGACAGAGGAGGCAAGAATGCACAACAAAGAAAAGACAGCCACTTCAGCAAGTGCTGTTGGGAAAGGTGGACTGGTACATGTAAATCAATGAAATTAGAACACTTCCTCACACTATGTACAAAAATAAAATGATTTAAAGACCTAAATATGAAATGTGACACCATAACTCTCCTAGAAGAAAACATAGGCAAAACATTCTCAGGCATAAATTTTTTTTAAACATCTTCATTGGAGTATAATTGCTTTACATTTTTGTGTTAGTTGCTGCTGTATAATAAAGTGAATCTGCTATAAATATACATATATCCCCAGATCCCTTCCCTCTTGTGTCTGACATAAATTGCAGCAATATTTTCTTAGATCAGTCTCCTAAGGAAAAATAAATAAAAGCAAAAATAAACAAATGGGACCTAACCAAACTAGAAAGCTTTTGCATAGTTAAGAAAACTATGAATAAAACAAAAAGACAACTTATGGAATGGGAGAAAAATATTGGCAAATTATGCAACCAACAAGGGGTTAATATCCAAAATATCCAAACAGCTCATGGAGCTCAATATCAGAAAAACAAACAACTCAATCAAAAAGTGGGCAGAAGACCTAAATAGACATTTCTCCAAAGAAGACATACAGATGGCCAAGAGGTACATGAAAATATGCTCAATATTGCTATTTATTAGAGAAATGCAAATAAAAACCAAAATGAGGTATCATTTCACAGTGGTCAGAATGCCTGTCATCAAATAGTCTACAAATAATAAGTGCTGGAGAGGGTGTGGAGAAAAAGAACCCTCCTACACTGTTGATGGGAATGTAAATTGGTGCAACCAACATGGAAAACAGTATAGAGGTTCCTTTAAAAATTAAAAGTAGAACTACCATATAATCCATAAATCCCACTCCTGAGCATATATCCTGAAAAGATGAAAACTCTAGTCCAAAAATATACACGCACCCAAATGTTCATAGCAACACTATTTACAATAACCAAGACATGGGATCAACACAAGTGCCATCAACAAATGATTGGTTTAAGAAAAAGTAGTGTATATATACAATATAATATTGCTCAGCCATAAGAAAGAATGAAATATTGCCATTTGCAACAATATGGATGGACCTAGAGCATATCATAATAACTGAAGTAAGTCAAACAAAGATAAATATTATATCACTTATACGTGTACTCTAAAAAATAATATAAATGATCTATATACAAAACAGAAACAGACTCACAGACATAGAAAACAAACTTACAGAAGATGGTTCTTTGGGACACAAGTCCACCATCTTTTTGGTCTGCTGGCTTTCTGAATAGCTGCTATTCCTCGTCCCAACAACTCGTCTTTTGATTTATTGGCCTATCGGGTTGTAAGCAGTACAAGCTTGGACTTGGTAACAAATTTTGGTGAGCCAGACAGGGGCCTTGCTGCTTGTGGCCAGCTGCCCCACACCCACAACTGGTTGGGGAATATTTGGGTAAGGCCATAGAAGCTGCCAGGACAACTTGTCCTGAGGACCTGCCATTCAAAATTTCCCAAAGTGGCATTGGCTGCCTTAGTGCTTGGTAGTTGGAGCAAGGAATCGACATTTGGGAGATGAAAGATTTCATATAGTAGGATTCTACCTGCTCATCCCAAAGAACCAGTGCTCCTGAAGTGTTGAGCTGGAGAGGAGAAGACCCTGAACACAGTGACCAGAGAGCTGGGAAACCAAAATTGGGTACCAAAATTAAGGTACCTGCCAAGATGTTCCACTTACAAGATCCACAACTGCTGCAGATGTTAGAGAAATCCTTGAGGAAGAGCCTCCCTGTGTCCTTAAAGGTTTATGGGACTGTCCATATGGACCACGGAAACCCCTTCAAGCTAAAGGCCTGGGTGGACAAGTGGCCTGATTTTAATACTATGGTTATCCACCCTCAGGAGTAGGAAATTGCAGATGACTTTGATCATTACACCAACACCTACCAAATCTATTCTAAGGATCTCAACAACTGTCAAGAATCCCTTAGCACATCAGAGGTCATCAATTGGAAATACTTTTCAGATCCAAAGTTCGCAGTAAAATCTGGATGAGGTGATACAGAATCTTGTAACCATTAAATTTGTTAAGGTCAAGCAAACACAATGCATTCTCTATGTGATGCCTGAGACAGTGAGGGAACTGCTTCCTTCCCTGCCAGAGACAAAGAACTTACCTATTGGCTATGGCAGACCCAAAGCCATTGACCAAGATATGTATAAACTCTCTTCCCTGGATTGTACCTATGCTGCCTTGGTGAATAAATTATGGCATTTCGGTGGCAGCAATGAGAGTAGCCAGAGATTCACCAAGCGCTGTACCCAGACGTTCCCCAACTTCTGCCTGCTGGGGCCTGAGGGGACCCCTGTGTCCTGGTCCCTGATGGATCATATAGGTGAGATGTGGATGGGGGCCACCTTGCCTGAGTACCGGGGCCACGGTCTTGTCTCCCATCTGTTGTTTGTCCACATCCAGGCTCTGGACAAACTTGGCTTTCCCCTATATAACCATACAGAGCCAATAAAATCATACAGAAAATTAGTCACAATCTGTATCATATACCCATGCCCTATGACTGGAACCAGTGGAACTGTGGGCCTCTGTGAAGCAGCCACGAACCCGAGACAGTGTTGAGTGGGCTGGTCACATGGCAAGAGATGCAGAGGGGTGGGCAGAAAGAAAGAATACATTGTAATCAGCAGTAAATCAGTGTGCTGTTTGGACTCTGGGGAAGCAGTGTGAATGGTCAACAGAACCATGAGTGTGGTTCACAAATCACTCATGAACTTTGCTTTGGGTCCAGCAGATCTTCCTATTTCCTCCACATTCCAACCCTGGCAACCACCATTCTATTCTGTGTTTCTATGAGTTAGACTTTTTGGGGTAAGATCCCACATATAAGTGATATCATGCAGTATTTCTGTTTGTCTAGTTTATTTTACTGGTTCACAATTTTCTTTTAATGTATATGGCTAGTAAGGAAAGTAGCCATAATCAGTAAAGAATAAACGCAACCCACTATTCTAATGGTGTCATTACTCTTTCCAGCACCATCATATTTTTCTCTATTTAGAGTGTGTACATGGAATGTAGAGAAGAGAATTTAAGTAGCTTGTCATATCACAATAGCAGGTCAACTTAACATCTTGTCACCCAGAAACAATACACATGCAAAAGTAAAACTGTTGTTTAAAAATAACTGTTAAAATGTATGTGGGGGCTTCCCTGGTGGCACAGTGGTTGAGAGTCCGCCTGCAGTTGCAGGGGACACAGGTTCATGCCCCGGTCTGGGAAGATCCCACATGCTGTGGAGTGGCTGGGCCCGTGGGCCATGGCCGCTAAACCTGCACGTCTGGAGCCTGTGCTCCACAACGGGAGAGGCCACAACAGTGAGAGGCCCGCCTACAAAAAAAAAAAAAAAGTATGTGGTAGAGATACTTTAAATTTAAGGTAAATCAGGAAAAAAATCTATAAAATTGGATCTAATTTGTGGGATTTTATCACACATAACATTTGTATATTCTGTGAACTAGGTTAAATCTGAAAATATTGAATATGACTTTTTTTTCTAAATTGACAAGATAAAAAAGTGTGGCATGCTATCAACTTGTTTCAAGTTGCAGGATGAACGTGAATTATTTGTATCAAGACAAGACTGCTCTGGGTAGAAAAAGATAATTCAAATGTAATGTTCTTTTTTGTGTAAGGAGGAGTTTTATAATTAATATCAGCCATTATTCTTACACCAAGCTGTAGGACAATTTATACAATTTAATAAAGGATAGTACATATTGAAAAAAAGACAAAGAAAACAAACTTATGGTTACCAAAGTGGAAAGGAAGTGGGCAGGGATAAATTAGGAGTATGAGATTAACAGATAAAAACTACTATACTTAAAAGAGATAAGCAACAAGAATTTACTGTATAGCACAGGGAACTATATTCTTATCTTGTAATAGCCTATAATGGAAAATAATCTGAGAAATATATATGTAACTGAATCACTTTGATGTACACCTGAAACTAACACAATATTTTGAATCAACTATACTTCAATAAAAAGACAGGAATCAAGGAAATGAGGAATAAAAATGGTTATATGACATACAAAAAATAAATAGCAAAATGGCAGAGTAAATCCTTTCTTATCAGTGATTACTTTAAATATAAATGGCTTAAACTTTCCAATCAAAAGGCATCGAATGGCAGAATTGGTTTTTTTAAAAAAAACCTTGGTGATCCAATTGTATCATGTCTACAAGAGACTCACTTTAGATATAAAGACACAAATAGGTTGAAGGTGAAAGGATTGAAAAATATATTCCATGAAAATACTAACCAAAAGAGGGCTAAGGTGGCTATACTAAATCAAACAAATTAGACCTTAAATCAAAAACTGTTATAGAGACAAAGACAATATAGATTGATAAAAGGATCAATTCACCAAGAAGATATAACAATTTTAACATATATTCACCAAACATCAGAGCCCCCAAATATATGAAGCAAACATTACAGATTGAAGGGAGAAAGAGAAATTCCTATAATAATAATACATATATATGACTTCAATATACCACTTTAAATATGGTAAAACAGTCAAACAGAAGATCAATAATGAAATAGAGGACTTGAACAAAACCATAAACTAATTAGACCTAACAAATATACAGAACACCAAAGAACAGCAGAATACATATTTTTCAAAAGTGCACATGGAGGGCTTCCCTGGTGGCACAGTGGTTGAGAGTCTGCCTGCCGATGCAGGGGACACGGGTCTGGGAAGATCCCACATGCTGCAGAGCGGCTAGGCCCGTGAGCCATGGCCCCTGAGCCTGCGTGTCCGGAGCCTGTGCTCCACAATAGGAGAGGCCACAACAGTGAGAGGCCCGCGTACTGCAAAAAAAAAAAAAAAAGTGCACATGGAACATTCTCCAAGATAGACCATATGTTAGGCCACAACACATCTCAATAAATTTTAAAAGGTTGCAATTATAAAAAATATTTTTCTATCACAATGGTTAGAAATCAGAATCAGAAGGAAAACTGGATTCACAAATATGAGGAAGTTAAACAACACATTCTTAAAGACCAATGGGTCAAAGGGGAAATTAAAAGCGAAATTAGAAAATACACTGAGATTATTGAAAATGAAAATACAAAATACCAAAGCCTATGGGATACAGTAAAAGCAGTGGTAAGAAGAGAATTTACACTTGTAAATGCAAACATTAAAAAGGAAGGAAACATCTCAAATCAATAACCTACATTTGCACCTTAAAGAAAAGAAAAGCAAATTAAACCCAAAACTGGCAGAGGGAACTGACATATTACTAACATTAGAAATAAAAGCAACGACAATAGTAAAGATGTTACAGAATAAAAAGAATACTATAAACATTTGTATACCAACATATTGTTTAACCTAAACGAAATAGATGAATTCCTAGAAACACACAATCCACCAAAATTGAATCAAGAATAAATTAAAAATCTGAATAAATTTATAAATAGTAAAGAAAGTGAATCAGTAGTCAAAAACCTCAAGGACAAAGAAAAGCCCAGGACTAAATGGCTTAACTGGTAAATACTACCAAACATTTCAAGAAAAATTAACACCAATCATTTTCAAACTTTCCAAAATATTGAAGGGGAGGGAATAATTCCCAACTTATTCTTTGAAGCCTGTAACACCTTGACACTAACACCAGACAAGAAAACTACAGACCAATATTCCTTATGAATGTTGATGCAAAAACCTTCAATAAAACACTAGCCAATTGAATTCAGCAGCATATTGAAAAGTAAGTATCATGACCAAATGATTTTTCCCCATAATGTGATAATGCTTCAACATGTGAAAATTGATTTAGTAAAATCAATTACTAGAATGAAGGGAAAAACAAACAAATCAACAACAACAAAAAAGCCAAACACGATCATCTCATCTGATGAAGAAAAAATATTTGACAAAAGTCAATACCCTTTCTTAATAAAACACACTCCCAATAAACCAGGAATAGAAGGCAACTTCCTCAATATGATAAAGGTCATATATGAAAAATCCATAGCTGACATCATACTCAGTGGTCAAAGATTGAAAGTTTTTCCCCCAAAATAGGAACAAAATAAGGATTCCCACTTTCTCCATTTCTATTCAACATAGTCATGGAAGTCCTCACAAGAGCAAATAGGCAAGAAGAATAAATAAAAGGCATCAAAGTGAAAAGGGAGGAATAAAATTATCTTTGTTTGCAGATGACATTACCTTATATTCCAAATATACATGAAAAGTTTCCACATAACACACACAAAAAACTGTCAAAGCTAATAAATGAATTAGCAATTCAGCAAAAAACCCACCAAAAACCAATTTTGTGGGATACAAAAATCAACACATAAAATTCACTTACATTTCTATACACTAACAATGAAAAATCCAGAAGGAAATTAAGAAATTTCTATTTACAGTAGCAAGAAAAAGTATAAAATACTTAGGAGTAAACTTAACAAAGGGGGGGTGAGAGACCTGTACATTGAAAACTACATAACATTGCTGAAAGAAATTAAAGAAGACACCAATAAAGGGAAAGGCATTTCATGTTCATAGATTGGAATATTCAATACTGCTAAGATGACAATGCTACCTAAAATGATCCACAGATTTAACGCAATCCCTATCAAAATCCCAATGACATACTTTTTGCAGAAATAGAGAAACCCATCTTAAAATTCAAATGGAGTCTCAAGGAGCTCCAAGTAGCCAAAACAATCTTGGAAAAGAAGAACAAAGTAGGAAGTCTCACATTTCCTGATTTCAAAACTTATTACAAATCTACAGTAACCAAAACAGTTTGTCACTGGCATAAAGACAGACATATAGACCAACGGAATAGAATAGAGAGCCCAGAAATAAACTCTCATGTATATGATCAAATGATTTTTGACAAGGGTGGCAATAAAGGACAGTCTATTCAACAAATAGTATTGGGAAGCTGAATATCCACATGTAAAAGAATGAAGTTGGAACCTTCCCTTACATCATATACAAAGATTAACTCAACACAGATCAAAGACCCAAATGTAGGAGCTAAAAATCTATAACAAATTTTAGAAAAAAAGCATAGGGGAAAAGCTGCATGACATTGGATCTGGCAATGATTCCTTGCATATGACACCAACAGCACAGGTAACAAAAATAGATAAACTGGACTTTTGTCAAAATTAAAAACCTTTCGTATCATGGTCTCTTATCAACAGAGGGCAAAAGCAACCCATGGAATGGGAGAAAATATTTGCAAATCATACAGCTCAAAAAGTATTAATTTCCAGAATACATAAAGAACTCATACAATTCAAGAAAAAAATTAGCAAACCTACTTAAAAATGGGCAAAATAACTTGAATAGACATTTCTCCAAAAAGTCATACAGGTGGCCAATTAGCACCTTAAAAAAGGTGCAACACCAGTAGCCATTAGGGAAAGGCAAATAAAAACCACAATGATATACTACTTCATATCCAGCAGGAGGGCTATTATTAAAAAAGAGAACATAATGAGTGTTGGCAAGGTTGTGGAGAAATTGGAACATTTCTGCATTGCTGGTAGAAATATAAAATGCTTTAGCTGCTATGGAAAATAGTATGACTCTTACTCTGAAAATTAAACATAGAATTACCATAACCATATGGTCCAGCAAGTCCACTTCTGGGTATATATCTGAAAGAATTGAAAGCAGGGACTCAAACAGATATTTGTGCATCTGTATCATAGCAGCATTATTCACAATAGTCATAAAAGAGAAGAAACTCAAGTGTTCATCAATGGATAAACAAAACCTGGTATAATCAGCCTTAAAAAGAAAGGAAATTCTGCTACATGTTATAACATGGATGAACCTTAAAGACATTATGCTATGTTAAATAAGCCAGCCAGCAGAGGGCAAATACTGTATGGTTCCACTTATATGAAATACACAGAGTAGAAAATTTCATAGAGACAAAAATAGAATGGTTGTTTTCAGGGGCTTGGGTGAGGGGGAAATGGGGAGTTATTATTTAATGGGTACAGAGTTTCAGTATGGGAAGACAAAAAACGTTTTGTAGATGGATGATGGTGATGGTTGTACCAGTTGCACCATAATGTGAATGCATGTAATGTCACTGAATTGTACACTTAAAATTGTTAGAACTGTAAGTTTTATGTTATGTATATTTTATCATAATAAAAAAGAAAAATGAGTAAAATCATGGGGAAAGGTATACCATGTTAACACTAATCAAAAGAAAACTAAAGTATCTATCTTAATTTCAGGCAAAGTTGACCACAGAGCTAGGAAAATTTATCAGGAATATAGAGAATGTTAAATAATGATCAAGAGGTAAATTCTTCAAGAAGACATAATAATCATTAATGTGCATGCACCTAAAAACAGGGTCAAAATATATGAGGCAGAAAAATAAAAAAGAAAGAAGAACAGGAGAAAGACAAATTCATTATTCTAGCTGGAGACTTAAAAACCCCTCTATTAGTAATTGAAGATCCAATAGTTAGTATGGATACAATTGAACTGAAGAGTACCATCAATCATCAATCTGCTCATAGGTATGGATTGCATCATCCCACAACAACAGAAATCAAATTCTTCTCAAGCCTACATGGAACATTCATTAAGGTAGATATCAAGTATGGGCCATAAAACACATCTTAACAATTTAAAAATGGAAATCATACAAAGTATGCTCTCAGACCACAATAACAAGTCAATAACAAAAAGTTAGCTGAAAAAGGTCAAAATATTTGGAGACTAAACAGCACACTTCTAAATAATACATGAGTCCAAAAAAGTCTCAAAAATAAAGTATTTTGAACAAAATGAAAATACAACTTAGAATTTGTGGGGTGCAGCAAAAGCAGTGCTTAGAGGGAAATTTATAGCATCAAATGTATACATTAGAAAAGAAGAAATATATAAAATCAATAATCCAGTTATGAAACTAGATAAAGAGCAAATGAATTTCAAAGTATGTAGAAAAAAAGAAATAATAAAAACGAGAGTAGAAGTTAAAGAAACTGAAATAGGAAAACAACACAAAAAATCAAAGAAATCAAAACCTGTTTCTTTGAAAAGATAATAAAATTGACAAACCTCTAGCCAGGCTAACCAAGAATAAAAGAAGACGCAAATTACTATTATCAGAGATAAAAGACAGGCTACTGCTACTGATCTCATGGACATTAAAAGAATAATAAAGGAACAGTATGAACAACTGTGTTCCCATAAATTTTATAACTTAGAGAAAATGGACTAATTGCTTGAAATACACAAGGTTAATGGACATACAGCAAAACTCACACAAGAAAAAATAATCTGAATAGATCTACATTTATTATAGGAATTAAGTCAATAATTAATAGTCTTCCCAAACAGAAAGCACCAGGCCCACATGGGTTCACTGGTGAATTCTACAAAACGTTTAGGGAACAAATGATAACAATTCTCTACAATTTCTGCAGGAAAATAAAAACAGAGGGAACACTTCCTAACTCATTATACCAGGATTAATCTAATACTAAAACCAGACAAAAAAGACATTACAAGAAAATTACAGATATCTCTCACAACATAAATGCAAAATCCTCAACAAAATATTAACAACTCAAATCTGTAAAAAGAATTACATACTATGACCAAATGTGACCAAAGTATGCACAGCTGGCTCAACATTCTAAATGTAATCCAGTAATGCAATCAGTTACATCAACAGGTTAAAGAAGAAAGATAATATAGTCACATCAATAGATTCAGAAAAAGCATTTGATAAAACCCAACACAGTTCATGAAAAAAATTACTCTCAGCAAACTAGAATTAGAGGATAAACTTCCTCTTTATCTTCCTTTTGTAGATAAAGAACATCTACCAAAAAATCTATAGCTAATGTCATACTCAGTAGTCAGAAACAGATGCTTTCCCTCAAAGGAACTGGAAAAAGCCAAGGATGTTTCCTCTCGTCACTCCAATTCAACATTGTACTAGAAGTTCCAGCTAATGTAATAAGACAAGAAAAGAAAATAAAAGATTGGGTGTACAGATTGGGAAGGAAGACATAAAACTGTCTTTGCCTATGGATGACATGATCATCTATGTAGAAAATCTCAAAGAATTAGTAATAATAATAATAATCCCCTAGAAATAATAAGTAATTATAGCAAGTATATAAAAGTCAATTGCTTCCCTATATACCGGCAATAAGCAATTGGAATTTTTTTTTTTGCGGTACGCGGGCCTCTCACTGTTGTGGCCTCTCCTGTTGTGGAGCACAGGCTCCGGACACATGGGCTCAGCGGCCATGGCCCACGGGCCCAGCTGATCCACGGCATGTGGGATCATCCTGGACCAGGGCACAAACCCGTGTTCCCTGCATTGGCAGGCGGGCTCTCAACCACTGCGCCACCAGGGAAGCCCAGCAATTGGAATTTGTATTAAAAACACAGATGCCACTTACATTAAACACCTAATTAATTATCTAAATGAGATATTTAGGTATACATCTAACAAAATATAAATAAGATCTATATCAGGGAAATTGCACGACTCTGATAAAAGAAGTCATAAATAAATGGAGAGATAGTCCATGTTTATGGATAGGAAGACCTATTATTGTTACAACTAAGTTCTTCCCAACTTGATATATAGCTTCAATGGAATTCCAATGAAAATCCCAGTAAGTAACTTTGTGGACTGATTCTAAGCTGTGTCTGATTCTAAACCTTATGTTGAATGACAAGGGAGGCAAGAACAGACAATGGAGAAAGGACAGCCTCTTCAATGAATGGTGCCAGGAAAACTGGACAGCTACATGTAAAAGAATGAAATTAGAACACTCCCTAACACCATACACAAAAATAAACTCAAAATGGATTAAAGACCTAAATGTAAGACCAGACACTATAAAACTCTTAGAGGAAAACACAGGAAAAACACTCTTTGACATAAACCATAGCAAGATCCTTTTTGACCCACCTCTTAGAGTAATGGAAATAAAAATAAACAAATGGAACTAAAACTTAAAAGCTTTGGCATAACAAGGGAAACCATAGACAAGACAAAAAGACCACCCTCAGAATGGGAGAAAATATTTGCAAATGAAACAACAGACAAAGGATTAATCTCCAAAATATACAAACAGCTAATGGAGCTCAATATTAAAAAAACAAACAATCCAATTAAAAAATGGGTGGAAGACCTAAATAGACATCTCACCAAAGAAGACATACAGATGGCCAAGAGGCACATGGAAAGATGCTCAACATCACTAATTACTAGAGAAATGCAAATTAAAACTACAATGAGGTATCACTTCATGCTGGCCAGAATGGCTATTATCCAAAAATCTAGAAACAATAAATGCTGGAAAGGGTGTGGTGAAAAGGGAACCCTCCTGTACTGTTGGTGGGAATGTAAATTGATACAACCACTATGGAAAACAGTATGGAGGTTCCTTAAAAAACTAAAAATAGAACTACCATATGACCCAGCAATCCCACTACTGGGCATATACACTGAGAAAACCATAATTCAAAAAGAGTCATGTACCAAAATGTTCACTGCAGCACTATTTACAATAGCCAGGACATGGAAGCAACCTAAATGTCCAATGAGAGATGAATGGATAAAGAAGATGTGGCACATATATACAATGGAATATTACTCAGCCATAAAAAGAAAGGAAACTGAGTTATTTGTAGTGAGGTGGATGGACGTAGAGTCTGTCATACGGAGTGAAGTAAGTCAGAAAGAGAAAAACAAATATCATGTTCTAACACATATATATGGAATTAAAAAAAAAGTTACTGATGAATCTAGTTGCAGGGCAGAAATAAAGATGTAGATGTAGAGAATGGACTTGAGGACATGGGGTGGGAGGGGGAAGCTGGGGCAAAGTGAGAGTAGCATCGACATATATACACTACCGAATGTAAAATAGTTAGCTAGTGGGAAGCAGCAGCATAGCACAGGGAGATCAGCTCGGTACTTTGCAATCACCTAGAGGGGTGGAATAGGGAAGATGGGAGGCAGCCTCAAGAGGGAGGGGATATGGGGACATATGTATGCATATGGCTGATTCACTTTGGTGTACAACAGAAACTAACACAGTATTGTGAAACAATTATACTCCAATAAATATCTATTAAAAATAAAGTTTACATTGAAAGTCATATAATCTGAGTCTAAAGTTTATTTGGAAAGACAAAAGATCCAGATTAGCCAACACAATATTAAAGAAGAGGAATAAATTCAGAGATCTGATACCATCCAACTTTAAGACTATATAACTGCTTTTCAGACTATAGCTACTTTTCAAGCTATATTATCATAATATAGCTTAATATTTCAATATAGCTCAATATTTCATAATATTTCAAGCTATTAATACCATCATAGCTATGGTATTATCTATAGTATTAATTGCTTCAAAGCTATAGTAATCAAGATAGTGTGGTATTATTGAAAGGACAGATAGATCAATGGAACAGAATAGTCTAGAAATAAACCCACCCAAATATAGTCAACTGATCTTTGACAAAGGAGCAAAAGTCAATACAGTAGAGAAAGAATAGTCTTTTAACAAATGGTGCTGGAACAACTGGACATCCACATACAAAAAATAATAATCTAGACACTGACCTTACATTTTCCACCAAAAAAGCTAAAAATGGATCATAGACCCAAGTGTAGAGTACAAAACTATAAAACTTCTACATGATAACATAGGAGAAAATCTAGGTGACCCTGAGTTTGGCAATGAGTTTTTAGATACAACACTGAAAATATAATACATGAAATTAAAAAACTAATAAGTTGGATTTCATTAAAATTAAAAACTTCTGTTCTGTGAAAGGCATTTTTTAAAAAAAATCTATTTTATTTATTTTTGGCTGCATTGGGTCTTTATTGCTGCGTGCAGGCTTTTCTCTAGTTGTGGCGAGCGGGGGCTACTCTTCGTTGTGGTGCATGGGCTTCTCATTGCAGTGGCTTCTCTTGTTATGGAGCATGGGCTCTAGACATGTAGGCTTCAGTAGTTGTGGCTCATGGGCTTTGTTGTTCCATGGCATGTGGGAACCTTCCCGGACCAGGGCTCAAACCCATGTCCCCTGCACTGGCAGACAGATTCTTAACCACTGTGCCACCAGGGAAGCCCAAAGGCATTGTTAAGAGAACAAGAAGGCAAACTACAAGCTGGCAGAAAATATTTGCAAAACACATATCTGATAAAGGACTTAATTCCAAAATCTACAAAGAACTCTTAAAACCAAGCAATAAGAAAATAAATAAGCCAAAGGAAAAGGGACAAAATATTGAAGACACCGCACCAAGAATATATACCAATGGCAGACAGAGTGTAAAAGGAGGCTTAACATCACATATCCTTAGGAAATTGCAAATCAAAGCAACAGTGAGATAGCCATACACACCTATCAGAATGGCTAAAATCCAAGACACTGGCAGCACCAAATGCTGGAGAAGAATGTGGAAAAACAGGAACTCTCATTCATTCCTGGTTGGAATGCAAAAGAGTACAGCCACTTTGGAAGACAGTTTGGCAGTTTCTTACAAAACTAAATATACTCTTACCTTATGATCCAGTAATTACACTCAGTGATATTTACCCAAGTGATTTGAAAATTACATTCACAAAAAACCTGCAGATAAACATTTATAAGTAGGCTTATTCATAAATGCCCAACTTGAAAGCCAAGATTTTCTTCAGTTGGTGAATGGATAAACCAATTGTGGTACATTCATACAATGGGATATTACTTAAAGATAAAAAGAAATGAGCTATCAAGTCACAAAATGACATGGAGGAAACTTAAATGCATATTGCTAAGTGAAAGGAGCCAGTCTTCAAAGGCTACTTACAGTATGATTCCAACTATATGACATTCTGGAAAAAGATCAGTGGTTGCAGTGGTTGGGAGGAGGGGAGTGGAGCAAAGGGGATTTTTAAGGCATTGAAACTATTCTGTATGATACTATAATTGTGGAATACATGATATTCAAGTTTCAAAACTCCTCCAAAACTATACAACACAAGGAGTGACCCCATACATATGGATCTAAAAAAAAAAAAAAAAAAAGAAAAGATTCTGAAGAACCTTGGGGCAGGACAGGAACAAAGACAGAGACGTAGAGAATGGACTTGAGGACATGGGGAGGGGGAAGGGTAAGCTGGGACGAAGTGAGAGAGTGGCATGGACATATGTACACTACCAAATGTAAAATAGATAGCTAGTGGGAAGCAGCTGCATAGCATAGGGAGATCAGCTCGGTGCTTTTTGTCCACCGCCTAGAGGGAGGGCATAGGGAGGGTGGGAGGGAGATGCAAGAGGGAGGAGATATGGGGATATATGTATATGTATAGCTGATTCACTTTGTTATACAGCAGAAACTAACACACCATTGTAAAGCAATTATACTCCAATAAAGATGTTAAAATAAATAAATCAATAAATAAAATTAAAGTTTATGTATTAAAAATTAACCTAAAATGCTCAAGTAACCCACAGAAAGGGAAGAAAAAGAAAACAGAGAAATGAGAGCAAGAACAAACTTAAAATAAAAATAAAATGGAAGAGTTAGCCCTACCATATCAATATTTACATTAAGTGTAAGTGGTCTAACAGCAATGAAAAGATAGAGATTGGCAAAGTGGATTAAAACCTGGCCCAGATACAAGCTTTCTACAAGAAATTCTCTCCAAATGTAACTATATTGGTAGGTTGAAAATGGACAAATGAGAAACGATACATCATGCAAATATTAGTAAAAAGAAATTTTAAAAGGGCTATCTTATAGTCAGATAAATTAGACTTCCGAGTAGAGAAAATGAACAGAGACAGAAAGGGACATTATATAATGATTAAAGAGCTAGTCCCCCAAGAAGACATAGCAATCTTAAATGCATATGCATGAATAAAGACAGCTGCACAATACATGAAGGTAAAACTGATAGAACTAAAAGGAGAAATAGATCTACAATATAGTTGAAGAGTTCAACACCTAGTTGAACAATAGATGGAAATCAACAAGGAGAGGGAAGAGCTTAACAAAACCATCAACCAATAGAATTTAATAGAAATCTATAGAACACTCCCCCCAATAGCTGCAATTATTTTCAAGAATCCACAAAACGTGTATCAAGATAGATCATATCCTGCCCATAAAATAATTTCAATATATTTAAAGGGACCAAAATCATACAGAAAATGTTGTCTGGCCATAAAAGTTAAATTAGAAATCAGTAATAGAAAGAACAGAAAAATCTCTGTACACTTGGAAACTAAACAACACATTTCTCAATAATCCATGGTCAAAGAGGAAGTCTCAAGGGAAATGTAAAAAAAATTAACCAAGTGAAAATGCAATATATAAAAGACTGTGGCACATCAAGATCAAGATGGTGGAGTAGGAGGACACTGAGCTCACCTCCCCCCACAAACACCTCAAAAATACATCTACATGTGGAGTAACTCTCACTAAAAACAACCTGGAGACTGGCAGAAAGGCTCTTCTACAACCAAGGCTGTAAAGAAAATTTCACACGGAGTCTGGTAGGAAGAGAGGAGAAGTGATCAGTTAGAGACCCACTCCCCTAGCAGGGGACACAGAAGAGGAGGGTGAAAATATGGGCTTGGAGATCCTCCCTGGGGAGTGAGGGGTTCAGGCCACATATTGGGCACCCAAGCCCTGGGATCTAACACTGGGAAGACGAATCCCATTAGATGGTTTGAAAACCAATGGGCCTTACTAGAGGGCTGTAAAAAACTGAAACTCCACTTGTGGAGTGCACAATGCTTGCTTGCTCCTGGGAACAATGATAAGGAAGGATGCTGAAAACTGCTTGGGTCCCTGGCTGTTTTCCTGTGACCACCCAAGCACACGTGCCTGCCTGCACTGGGTGCCTGCCCCTCTTTCTCTGCTGCTCTCCACTAGGGTAGAAATGCTGTTGCCGAGGAGAGTGTGCACACAAAGAGGGAATGGAACCAGCTCAGACCTGAAACTCAGGACTTCCATTCCAGAACCGTGGGTCCTGACCCCACCCCTGAGAGAGCTGTGACTGTCATTGAGCATAGGTGAAGCCCTGACTCACACCTGGCTCTGACTATAGCCCCTCTAACTCCAGCCCTATCTGTCACCAAGGTGGTAGCTGCCAGTACACCCCAGGGGAAGATACATCCCATGCTCATTTCACATCCAGCCACTGGGCACACAGAGACTGCACAGGGACTCTCCCATACAAGGACACCACTTTAAGACTGGGATACTTAACTGTTTCATCTAACTTAGAGAAAGTTAACCAAAATGAGAAGACAGAGGAATTTGTTTCAATGAAACAATATGAAAAAAAAAAGAGAAAAACCCCTAATGAAACAGAAATAAATAATTTAGCAGATAAAGAGTTCAAAGAAATTGCAATAAGAATGCTAACTGAACAGGTGAAAAGAATAGACTAACACAGTGAGAATTTTAACAAGGAACTAGAAAATATTTTTTTAAAAAGTCAGAGCTGTTTTTCAATGAGTGAAATGAAAAATACACTAGGAGGAATTAACAGCAGACTAGGTGATAAAGAAGATTGCATAAACGATCTGGAAGATAGAATAGTGGAAATCACTCAATCAGAACAGAAAAAAACACAACAAATTTGAAAAAATGAGGATAGTTTAAAGGGACTTCTAGGACAACATCAAATGTACTAACATTTGCATTTTAAGGGTTTCAGAAGGAGAAGAGAAAGAGATAGGGGTAGAAAATATATTTAATGAAATCATGGATAAAGCCTTCTGATTCTGAAGAAGGAAAGAGTTCCAGATACAGGAAGCATAGATAGTCCCAAATAAGATGAACACAAAGAGACCCGTATGAAGACATATCATAATTTTAAAAAACCCTGCAAAAAACCCTAATGAAACAAACATAAATAATTTACCTGATTAAGACTTCAAAGGAATAGTAATAAGAATGCTAAATTGGGTAAAAGAATAGATGAACACAGTGAGAATTTTAACAAAGAACTAGAAAATATAAAGAACCATTCAGAGCTGAAGAACACAATAACTGAAATGGAAAATACACTAGAGGGAGTAGATTAGGTGATAGTAGATTAGGTGATACAGAAAAACACATTAGATTAGATTAGGTGATACAGAAAAACATATCACATTACGTATCACATTAGATTAGGTGATACAGAAAAACACATAACCAAAAATGGAAGATAGAATAGTGGAAATCACCCATTTGGAACAGCAAAAAGAAAACAAATTTGAAAAAATCAGGATAGTTTAAGGGACCTCTGGGACAACATCAAGTGTACTGATATTTGCATTATAGGGGTCTCAGAAGTAGAAGAGAGAGAGAAAGAAGTAGAAAATGTATTTGATGAAATTATGGCTAAAACTTGCTGACCCTGAAGGAGGAAAGAGACATCCAGGTACAGGAAGCATAGATAGTCCCAAATAAGATGAACCCAAAGAGACCCTTATGAAGACATATCATAATTAAAATGGCAAAAGTTAAAAATAAAGAGAATTCTAAAAGCAGCAAGAGAAAAACAAAAAGTCACATACAATGGAGCCCCATAACGTTATTGGCTGATCTTTCTGCAGAAACTTTGCAGACCAGGAGGGAGTGGCACAATATATTTAAAGTGCTGAAAGGGAAAAATCTACAACCTAGTACACTCTACTTAGCAAGGATATCATTCAGAATTAAAGGAGAGATAAAGAACTTCTCAGACAAGCAAAAGCTAAAGGACTTCATCAATACTAAATGGACCTTACAAGTGTTAAAGTTTCTTCTTTAAGTGAAAAAGAAAAGGCTACAACAATAAATAAGAAGTTATAGGAGGGAAAATCCCATTGGTAATGGCAACGATATAGTAAAGGCTGGTACCAGAACCAAAGACAGTACAAAAAAAGAAAATTATAGGCCAATATCTCTGATGAATATAGACACAAAAATTACTCAACAAAATGTTAGCAAGCCAAATTAAACAATACATAAAAAGGATCATACATTGCAATCAAGTAGGATTTATTCCAGGGGTGCAAGGATGGTTCAATATCTGCATAGCAATCAATGTGATACACCACATTAACAAAGCTAAGGATAGAAATCATATGATCGTCTCAATAGAGGCATAAAAAGCATTTGACAAAATTCAACACCCATTCATGATAAAAACTCTTACCAAACTGGGCATAGAGGGAAAATATCTCAACATAATAAAATCTCTGTATGACAAACCCACAGCCAACATAATACGCAATGGTGAAAAGCTGAAAGTGTTTCCTCTAAAATCAGGAGCAAGACAAGGATGCCCACTCTTGCCACTTCTATTTAACATAGTATTGGAAGTCATAGCCACACCAATCACACAAGAAAAAGAAATAAAAGGCATCCAAGTTGGAAGGGAAGATGTAAAACTGTCACTCTTTGCAGATGACATGAATTCAGTAAAGTTGCAGGATACAAATTTAATATGCAGAAATCTGTTGCTTTTCTACATACACTAGTAAGTACTATCAGAAAGAGAAAGGAAGCAAACAATCTCTTTAAAATTGAATTAAAAATAATAAAATACCTAGAAATAAACTTAACCAAGGAGGTGAAAGACCTATACTCTGAAAACTCTAAGACCCTGATGAAGGAAATTGAAGACAATACAAACAAATTAGAAGGATATCCCATTTTATGAACTGGAAGATTTAATATTGTTAAAATGTCCATACTACCCAAAGCAATCTACAGATTTAATGCAATCCTTATCAAAATACCCATGACATTTTTGGCAGAACTAGAACAAATACTTCTAATATTTATATGGAACCACAAAAGACCCTGAATAGTCAATGCAACCTTGAGAAAAATAACACAAAGTTGGAGGTATTACACTCTCTGACTTCAGAGTACACTACAAAAGTACTGTAATCAAAACAGTATGTTACTGGCACAAAAACAGACACATAGATCAATGGAACAGAATAGAGAGCCCCCAAATAAACCTGCACACATATGTCAATTAATTCACGACCAGGGAGGCAAAAATATTTGATGAAGAAAAAGTCTCTTAAATAAGTGGTGCTGGGAAAACTGGACAGCTACATGTCAAAGAATGAAATCAGAACACTCTCTAACACCATACACAAAAATAAACTCAAAATGGATTAAAGACTTAAATGTAAGGCCAGACACTACAAAACTCTTCGAGGAAAACATAGGCAGAACATTCTTTGACATCAGTTGCAGCAATATTTTTTTGGATCTATTTCCTGAGGGAAAAGAAACAAAAGCAAAAATAAACAAATGGGACCTAATTAAACTTAAAAACTTTGGAAAAGCTAAGGAAAACATCAACAAAACAAAAAAGACAATCTGCTGAATGGGAGAAAATATTTTCAAATGATATGACAGGTAAGGGGTTAATATCTGAAATATACAACTCAACATCAATAAAACAAACAACCAAATCAAAAAATGGGCAGAAGACCTTAATAAACATTTTTCCAAAGAAGACATACAGATGGCCAACAGACACATGAAAAGATGGTCAACATCCATAATCATCAGAGAACTGCAAACCAAAATCAAGATGAGGTGTCACCTCCCACACATCAGAATGGCTATCCTCAAAAAGACCACAAATAACAATTGTTGGCAAGGATATGGAGGAAAGGGAACCCTAGTACACTGTTAGTAGGAATGTAAACTGGTGCAGCCACTGTGGAAAACAGTATGTAGGTTCCTCAAAATACTAAAATTAGAACTACCCCATGATCCAGCATTTCCACTCCCAGGAATATAGTCTAAGAAAATGAAAACACTAATAAAATATATATGCACCCCCATGCTCATAGCAGCATTATTTACAATAGCCAAGATATGGAAGCAACCTAAGTGTCCATCAACAGATGAATGGATAAAGAAAATGTGGGATATATATACAATGGAATGTTACTCAGCCAAAAGAAGGAATGAAATTCTGCCATTTACGATAACACGGATGGACCTGGAGGGTATTATGCTTAGTGAAATAAGTCAGAAAGAGAAAGAGAAATACTGTATGTCATCACTTATATGTGGAATCTAAAAAATAAGACAAATGAACAAATATAACAAAACAAACTCACAGTTACACAGAACAAACGAGTGGTTACCAGTGGGGAGGGGAACGGCAGGAAGAGCAAGTTAGGGTTAAGGGATTAAGAGGTACAAACTGCTATGTATAAAATAAATAAGCTAAAAGGGTATATTGTACAACACTGGGAATATAGCCATTATTTTATAATAACTTTAAATGGAGTATAATCTATAAAAATAAGGAATTACTATGTTGTACACCTGAAACTAATATAACATTGTAAATCAACTATACTTCAACAAAAAATAAGAAGTTAACTTTCCTACCCAGGATACTGAATGCATATGATGAAAACCCTGAAGAAGGCATCACCTAACTTGTGATTCAGAACTAGGCCTACAGGAGAATAGCAGAGACCATGAGAACCAGATTTGCTGTAGCAGATGAGATAAGTGCATTCAATTCCTTGGAAGCAGAGAAAGGGGTTACTGAGGGGCGAAAGAGTCAGGGAAAGAGGTGAGCAAAAGCAGTAAAACTGAGTTCTGGAAAGCTCTCTGAAATTCTTCCTTACTCTAGGACAATAGAAATGCTACTTGACAAGCATCTGAGTTCCATAAGAGCTAAAGAACAGAAAAGAAATGTGTGTCAGTAAATGCAGTGTTCCTGTAACACTCATTTCTGAAAACCCACCATTAAATACAAGATGAGATGTACAATGTCTAGAATTTGATTAGGAAATCTGCAAGTAATAATGTTAATGAATACTTGAAACTCCACCGGACACTGTTCATGCCTAAATAAAGCAGAGAAGCTCAACATTATAAAGCACCTACTATGTGAGAGGCACAGTCCAAGATATCCACTCCAGTATTTCCTCAATATACTCACCAGGCTTAAGACATGGTAAACTTGATGTCATGCATCAGTAGAAGAGAAAGATAATTTTGGATCAAATTATATGTCTCTGAAACATAGTGTGAAATATTCAAACAATAAAACGTTTAGTAGGAGAAGCCAATTCAGATATAAGCTAGCCTTGAGTGAGGTGTCATTTTAAATAATAAATAGAATGTAAATGAGGAAACAAAAAATTGTGGCTCACGGCTGAAGCCACACTGAGAGGGAAATTTATAGCACTAAATTAGGAAAAGGAAAGCCTTGATCTATAAGTTCCATCTCGAGAATCTAGTTAAAGAAAAGAAAAAATAAATCTAAACAAGTAACAGTAAATAAACAATAAAGATCAGAAATCAGTGAAGTGGAAAACAAAAACAGGGCTTCCCTGGTGGCACAGTGGTTAAGAATCCACCTGCCAATGCAGGGGACACGGGTTCAAGCCCTGGTCTGGGAAGATCCCACATGCCGCAGAGCAGCTAAGCCCGTGCGCCACAGCTACTGAGCCTGCACTTTAGAGCCTGTGCACCACAACTACTGAAGCCTGTGCACCTAGAGCCCGTGCTCCACAGCAAGAGAAGCCACCACAGTAAGAAGCCCATGAACCGCAATGAAGAGTAGTCCCCGCTTGACACAACTAGAGAAAGCCTGCGTGCAGCAACGAAGACCCAACACAGCCAAAAATAAATAAAATAAAATAAATTTATATAAAAAAAGAAAACAAAAACAATAGAGACAAATCAATGAAAAACAGAGCTAGTTCTTTAAAAAGCTCAATAAAATTGGCAAAGCTCTATCAAGTCTGAAAAAGGAAAAAGAGAAAAGACACAAATTACCATGTCAGAAATGAAACAGGAGATATCACTACAGACCCTGTAGGCATCAAAACGGTAATAAAAGAATACTACAAATAACTCTGTACACACAAATTCAACAACTTGGATGAAAAGGACTCTTCCATCAAATCACAAAATCCCATTCAACCCAGCAACTGAACTTCTGGGAATTTATCCAAGAGAAATCAAAACTTATGTTTACACAAAAACCTGTTCATAGCAACTTTATTCATAATAGCTCAAATTCAAAATAGCCCAATATTTATAATAGATCAAAACTGGAAATGGCCCAGACATCCTTCTATAAGTGAACAGTTAAGACAAACTGGAACATCCATACTATGGAACAGCAGCCATAAAAAGGAACACAGTACTGATACGCACACAACTTGGATGAATCTCCAGATAATTATGCTGAGAGAAAAAATCCAAACCAGAAGTGTTACAAACTCTAATGCATTTAAACGACAAAATTATAGAAATGGGGAACAGATTAGTGGCTGTCAGTGGTTAAAGATGGAGGAACGTGGGTGTGGCTATAAGAAAGCAACAGAAGAGACCTTGTGGTGATGGCAATGTTAACGTGTTTACAGTACCAGCGCAATATACTGGTTGCGATGCTGTGCTCTAGTTTTGCAAAATGCTACCATTGGGGGAAACTGGGTGAAAGGTACATGGCAGTGCTCTGTATTATTTCTCATAACTGTATGTGAAACTATAATTATTTCCAAAAACGTTTAATTATAAAAAAAGAATGATAATCCTACCCACTAGGTAATCTGAATCCTCGGAGTACCCTTTAAGGACGTTGGAGCAAATTTCGTCTCCCTTTGCCATGTAGGAAAGAAAAGGCACAGAGAGGCAGAAGTGAACTTGGCGACATCAGAGGCGTGACTTGGCGACAGAGGACTCGCTTCAGTGTAGCGCGCAGCTCTGAGCCAGCCGGCACTCACCACAACTCCCACCCTCTCCCCCACCACTTGGGGAGAAAACAAGAGGACAAGCTTTTGTACTGCACCGCCTGGTTTGTCTCCTAAAAATAGGAAAGAGCAGAATGGAACAGACCTGGAATGCCTGAGTGGGCCTGAGCCTCTGGCTTTGGAGATCCCCTAGAGGCTGGGAGCTTGCTGGGGTCAGGCAGTGAATAAGCTACTGGCTGATATGTAAAAAGAGAAAACCCAGAACTGATTTATGTTGCTGGGTCAGAGGTGCCAAGAAGGCTAAAGCAGAGGCAAACAAAAAGTTCTATATCCTTCATTAATGTGGAGAGCCAATTTCAAAATAGCTTCCTTCTGCTTTCATGTCTCAAGAAAAGTGCAAGAGGCAATCTGCTACCACCAGGGGGCACCAAGGAACCCCAAATAGCTGTCATTTCACGGCAGAGCGGCCCTGGTCAAATCTGGTCGTCCAGATAACTTGGAGGTATCTTCTGGAAATCCAAGCCAGATTCCAGCCCCCAAGGAGTGCTCTTACCTCCGCCCCTCACGACCACACCCACTCTCTACTATTACTCCACATGGCTTCTGATCTATACCACTCGGGATTCATTCTTTGGTCATGAAAAGGCAGCTGGTATCTAAAAGAACTATAACTGGAATCCGATATACACCTTAGCTAGTTCTGCCACTAGTAGTAGCTAAGTAAAACCTGATCAATGTCGACCTCCGAGTTTTATTTTCTTTTTTCCTAAGGTGGGAGTGATGATGATAATATTTACGGAACCCTTACCATACACGAGTCTCATGACAGCTGTATGAGGCAGGCACTATATTCCCATTTTTACAGATAATAAAAATGCGCACAGAGAAAATCGAGTAGCTTAGTCACAGTCACAGCAGCTAGGGCGCGGTGAGCTGGGATTCAAACCTGTGAGTGCCCCTTCCTCTGAAGATGAAGGAAGGCAACAAGACAGTGCCCACAGCTGCCCTGCCTCGGTAGTCTGACAAGGAGCTCTGCAGCCTCTGGGGCTTTTAAAAGTGTGTTCTACAAGCCAACCCTGAGCATGTGCACCTGTGCCCACGGGCGAGCCTGTGGGTGCAGTGCAGGTAACATGTTGCAGGCCCGCTGCAGGCTGGGTTCCCCTGGAGGCCTCACAGAGGCACCCGCACCCTTCGCTTCGGGCTGCCGCCACCCCGTAGCACCCAAACGTCCTGCAGTCCTGTGAGGCACCAGGGCTCCTGGTTCACACGTGTGGCTTTGAGGTCCTGGGCCATTCTTTCTCCTCTCCTCCTTTGTATCTCTCTGCAGTCCATAATCCCAAAACAATAGGGAAATTCTTCCTCCCACTGGAGCTGGCCGGAGGACAGTCTCCTTTCTGAGTGACTCTGTTAGAAACCCCATTAGGACAAAAGAACTTGCCGGCAGTAAGATTTGCAATTGTACTAGTGGTCACGGGGCAGGACACATACACAATTGGTATGATTCAGCTCAAAGCAGGAGGCTGGGAGGAAAGCTGGGAAATGGGAGGAACCAAGGGGCTTAGAGTGCTGTCGGCTGAGGAGAGGCCCAGATGGGTGTGGAGGGGCCTTGCTTTAGGGCCAAACGGCCTGTGGGTGCAGAAGCCAACCATGCCATCCATGTTTTCTAAGCCAATCTCAAGTTCAAATTTTCAGTTGCTGTCAATCACACACCCCTAATTTTAGTACAAAAACCATGGCTATCTCCTGGGCATGTTCTAGATCGGGGAAGCCTTTGAAAACAGGGCTTGTGTACTGGGACACGCCTGTTGTAAGGCCAGCATCTCTCCACACACAACCTCTCTTTAAGCCTAAAGCTTAAACTCTGCGTTTTGATAACCAGCAGAGCAAGAGCTCAGCCCCTTTACCAACAAGGTGAACAACTTGAAAGAGGCCTACATCGTTTTTAGAATGCTAAGTCTCTTCCCCGCAGAGGGAGGAACTAGCTGTCTGCTTCCTGCCAGGCCACTGCTTCCTCTTGACTAAGCCGCACAGCAGCCTTGCAAGGCACCACTGGCCCACCTTACCGACACCCAGCGTGTGCTCTGCCAGGGCAACGACTCACCTAAGGCGACATAGCTGACAGATCTTAAATCACATTTCACCAGCTGCTACACCCACCGTGTCTTGTGGCTCTTCGGTGGGTTAAAATTAGTGTCAAAACAGGGAGACAAGGTCTCTCATTTTTCTTGCTCCACTGGTGGCAGAATTATAAGGGAGTGAGTCAAGGTGTGCAATTTTTAATTAACAAGGAGTGGGAGGGTCTTCCCAAGATCTGAGGGGTGGACCTGAATTTCCCAGGTTGCTGACATGAAGCATCTCCCACAGGGGAGTCCACAGGATTTAGACAACAACTATGAGATTGGCTGTCAGATAATTTTGGAAAATGATACGAAGTTAAATTAAAAAATTTCCTACAGACTTTTCAAAGCATTTGTATGTTGGTAGGCATTTTTAAAAGTCCAGGTGTAGGAAGCTGAAGTTTAGGAAAGTCCCTTGCCCACCCCAGCTGTCCCACCCACTGGCTGGGCACCTTCGGCCAGTCATGCCCCTTTCTAAACCATGGTCTCCCATCAGTAAAGTGAGGTGACTGTCACGCAGTGATCTCTTAGGAGGGCCCCTACTGTGACATCCATGGCTGCAGACATTACTTCTGCGGAGATCCCATTCTCACCCCGGTGCTGACAGAGATTACCTGGGACGAGGTACCTCCTCCTAAGAGCCTCTGGTCCCATCTATGAAATAAGGCTGATAGCACTTAGGTCTAGGAGAGTTGAGAATTAAATGGCAACATGTATTTAGACATTTGGCACATAAGCACACCCCAAAAGTTAGCTCCCTCTGCCTCAGTTTCCATCCTGGCTCTTAGCCTGACTGTCCTCACTCCGGGAGGTTAATTCTCCAAACTTCACTCCCCTCAGTGTACGCAATTCTGAGAGGGTTACATGGGAATGGATGCAGGGAAATAAGGGCCATTCAAACATGAAGCAATACTCTTTCTAGAGGAAGGAACAGGGCCAGAGAGCCCCTTCCCTCTCTCCTCTCCGGGACACTGTCCTGGGAGCTTGTGGCCCTGGGATGCGCTTCCCCTGGCTGGACCAGTCTCCGGGCCCTGCTCCACATACTTCATGCCCATTTCTGATTTTCCATCCTGACATGCCCATCCCTCCATCTGAAATGTACCCCCTCCTGACTACCCAGTTCTCCCAAAAGTCCTCCCCTTTGCCCAGGGGCCAAGTCAAATCTCAACTCTTCCATCAAGCCTTGTCCTTGCACCTTTTGCCAACATCCACCCGCCCCATTCTCTTATCTCCTCCTCCTTCTCCAGGGCTGAGGAAGAAGCCACAAGAGAGGAAAAGCAGAAACACACGGAGGAAGCGGTCTCCAGGCCTCTGGTCTCCCCTGCAGCCATGTCTTTCTACAAGGCCCTTGTATGGGAGTGACCGCAAAGGACGATTACTGTTCTCAGAGGCAGGGGGACTTCTGCCTTGCACCAAAACCTTGAGCCTCTGCGGTCAGTGTGCCCAGAAAGGCAGATAATAGAGCTTTTCAGCTGCTGCCAGGGCAAGCCTGAGAGCAAAATGGGTCCTGTTTGCCACAATTGGTTCCAGTGAGGGGGCCTCACTCAGCCTCTTCTATGTGTGCACGCAGCTTATGTTCAAGAAACAGCTCAGTTCTCAGCCGAGCCTCTGGTCCCCAAGATTAACAAGCAGAAACACAATACCATCCTTTACCCTTTTCCTCCAGCGTTTCACGTGATAAGAAGTGGCCCTTCGCCAGGAGAGGAAGGACTCTGAATACAAAGGCATCAACTCCCTGCTCCCCGAGGCTACTGGATGCAGGACCCACCCTCCTGGTGCTAGTCTTGCCTCTCCGGCTTCCTCCCACACCCCTACTTCTCCCCAGCTGTAAAGGCCATTGTTCCCCAAGGCAGCTCCTGTGCACTTTCTGAATCTAGACGCAGTCCCTGAGTCATCTCTGTCTCCCTGGCTTCAAGAACTGCCAGTGTGCTCGGCACCACCAAATAGCCATCACCTGCCTTGCTCTGCAGACCACGGGCCGCAGCTAGAGGACTCTCATCCATGCCTCGAAACCAGGCTCTGAACAAAACTAGGGATCTCTCCCTGCCCTCTCCTGTACTCCCTATTCACCAGTGATACCACATCACCCACAGGGTAAGGGCAGAAACGCTGAATCCTTCCGGACTCCCTCTCTCACTCATCCACTTCCTAGCTGGCTCCAAGCCCTGCGGATTCTACCTCCCGAGTCCGCCAGGTAAACTCTCTCCTCCATCCTATCGCCACTGACCCATCTGTACCTTCTCATTCCTGGCACTGGCATTGGTTATTTCCGTGGCTTGCAAACTACTCTGCAGGCCTGCCGCCCTACTCTCCTTACTCTGTTGCCAGACAGATCTTTCTAAACCATAAATTAGACAATTTGTGGCATCATCCCCTCCAATCAAAAATCTATGAAGTACCCTCTGTGTAGGCTGGGAAATATTACATTTTATGGCGAAAGGGACTCTGCAGATGTGATCAATTCGGGATATCAAGATGGGGAGATTATCCGGGATTATGCAGGTGGGCTGGATGTAATCACCAGGGTCCTTACCAGAGAAATGAAGGAGGGAATCAGTCAGAGAAGAAAACCATGTGATGTTGGAAGCAGAGAATGAGGTGATGCCTTTGAAGATGGAGAGGGTCACAAGCCAAGGATTACAAGCAGCCACTAGAAGCTGAAAAAAGCAAGGAAGCACATTTTCCCCTCAAAGCCTCCAGAAGGAACCAGCCCGGAGGACACCTTGACTTTAACCCACTGAATCTGACTTTGGGCTTTTGTCCTCCAGAGTTGTGAGTGAATAGATTAAGCTTCTACATTTGTGGTAATTTCTTACAGCAGCCATGGTAACTAATACACTCTCTATAAAATTTCCAACAGAATCCAAATACTCTAGAATGATACAAAGTCCTACTGACTGATCTGACCTCTGCCTTTCTTGCCTTTTCCTTCCTGTTTGCTGCACATAGGGCTCCAATTGTATAAAATCCTTTGCCTTTGTTCCCTAAAGACACCACACTCTTTCACACCTTTGTGCCACAGTGGGTCCTGTTATTCAGAATACCTTTCTCTCACGTTAAGCCCAGCCAAGAGACAGCAAGGTCTTAGTTCCTCTGGGAAACCTTTCCTGCTCCCCCTTATCTGCCACTAAGGTTAATTCCCCAAATCTGGGCTAGGTGACCCTCTGCTATGTTTCCACATTACTCTGGCTCATTTTTACTGTGGCTTTGTAAGAAATTCCTCAATTAAGAAAAAGACATCGGGGAGGTTCCGTTTCCAAGTAAGATGAAGTAAGCACACTCCACCCTGCCTCTCCCACAAAATGCAGCTGTACAACTCAGACGGAATGCACGGAACAGCTATTTGAGGACTCTTAGTAAACAGTAGCAATTCGATAGGAGAGAAAGCCAGAATTTGAAATACCACTGAGGTGAGTTTCTCATGTTTTCACTGACATCCTTCAGCCAACCTGGAAATGGGCACGAGGGCACAGAGAAATCTCTAGGATAGGACTTTTAGAACTGGCTTTAGGAAGAGGAAAGGGGCTTGCAACATTCAGAAGGAATGGGGAGAAGTCTCCTGTTTATTTTTCCATGCAGGGAAGTTACCACTGAAATTAGAAAATATTTTGAAATGAATGAAAATGAAAATACAATACATAGTTATGAAAGTGGCCATCACTACTAGTCCCATGGACATTAAAAGGATAATAAAGGAATATTATGAACAACTCCATACCCATAAATTTGATATCTCAGGTGAAATGGAAATGCAATTGTAACTGTCTCTTACCTAAACAATTACATTTACTGGCATTCTCTGTTTGTTTATGTAGATTTGAATTACTCTCTGGTGTCATCTGCTCTCAGCCTGAAGAATTTCTTTTAGCATTTCTTGTAAGGCAGATTGGCTGGCAACAAATTCTTTCCATTTTTGTGTATCTGAGAATGAATGTATTTTACCTTCTCCACTTCTTCTGTACTGTACTCCCATTATGCTTCTGTGGGTGCACTTAATTGTGTCCAACGTTTCTCTGAGGCTCTGTTCACTTTTCATTTTTTTCCCTCTCTTCCTCAGATTGCATTATCTCAATCTATCTTCAAGTTCAATCATTCTGCTAGCTCAAATCTTTTGAGCCCTTCTAGTAAACATTAAGAAAAAATTTTTCTTTGTTATTTTTTTGTTTGGGTCTTAATCTGTTGTTCTTTTTTCAATTTTTTTTTTTTTTTTTAATTTTTGTGCCTTGCCACATGGCCTTTAGGATCTTAGTTCCCCAAGCAGGGAATGAACCTGCACCCTTGGCAGTGAAAGCTTGGAGTCCTAACCACTGGACCACCAGGGAATTACCCCTCTACCAAAATTTTCATTTTGGTTATTGTACTTTTCAACTCCAGAATTTCCACTGGTTATTAATATTTTCTAGTCCTTCACTGATATTTTCTGTTTGGTGAGACACTTATCACACCTTCCTTAAATTCTTTATGTATGTTTCCTTTAGTGCTTTGAACATCTTTATGACAGCTGCTTTGAAGTCTTTGTCAGCTGAGGCCACCATCTACACCCCTTCAAAGTGTTTCTATTGCTTGCTTTTTTCCCCCCTGTGTGTGGGTCACACTTTCCTATTTCTTTGCATGTCTTGTATATTTTTTGTTACTATTCTTGTTGAAAACTGGACATTTCAGATAATATATTGTAGCAACTCTGGACATTAATATTCCTCCTCTGGGTTGTTGATGCTGTTGTTGTCTGGTCAGTTGTTGTGTCTTTTGTTTGTTTGTTTGTTTAGTGACTTGACAACTAATCTGCAAAATCCATTCCCACACGGTGTGCAGCCTCTGATAACCCTCTTCAGGATTTTTCTTCTTGTTTTTTTCTTTTAACCAGCTTACCTAGAGGCTATGCCTTGACCAGTCTGAGCCACTTATTGGCCAAAGGTTTTGCTTAAGTTTCCATGATTTGTTAGATTTTTTACCCTGTAAAAAGTTAGTAAACAGAAACCTCAATTAAATAGAGTCTGGAGACCAGAAGGGGGAGCTCTCATGCCCTGTGATGACAGCAGGGCCCTGCTAGGACCCTGCTAGGACCCTTGTGCCACTGAGGCTTCCACCCTGTGTTGACAGGTCTGTATGCAGCTTGGAGAATGCCCCTGTGTCTACTCACATCCTGCTCTGGTTGCTCCTGTGTGGCTGCAGCCGGCACATGCACGTAGCCTTCCCAACTCCTGGGGCTTACTGTGATCCCAGGAGGACTCTTCTTAGCTGTCTCTCTATTAAACTTTTCCTCTTTCTGCCATTTGCTTGTTTCTTGAAGTGTCCAGTAAAGAGTTGACTTAGCAGGCGTGCATTACTCAAACCCTGCACACTCCAAAGAAAGGACAGGCTCCTGGGAGATAACCTCTGAGTTCTTGGAATATCCTGCCTGGTAAGAGTGTTTTTGCATGCCTGAGGCCCTGGGCCAAGCTGGGACCTCTGGGAGACTAGAGTCTGAGTAGCTAAGGTTAGTCACGTAGGCACTCCATGCTACGTGGACACCAATAAAAACCCTGGACATAAGGCTCAGGCTAATTTCCCTGGTTGACGACGTTTACACATGTTGTCACACATCTTTGCTGGAGAATTAAGCACTGCATTGTGTGATTCCACTGGAGAGGACACCTGGATTTTTCCCTGTGCACCCTTTCCCTGGGCTGATTTAAATCTATGCCTTTTCTCTGTAATAAACCATAACCATGAGTACAACAGCTTTTCTGAGGGCTATGAGTCCTTCTAGCCAATGATCAAGCCTGAAGGTGATCTTGGGGATTCCCGGCTCATGAAGCTACCAGCTTCCTCTTAATTGCTCTCCACCAAGTCCTCCACTCTCTGTCCCGAATCAGAAGTCAAGCCCCTCAAGCAGAGCTGCAGGGTCCTCATGGCCTGCCTTTTTCCTCAGGCAGAAGCCCTTGCCACAGAGCTGGGGGTGGAGGTCTGCTTTTCCTGACTGACATCCACCCCCCCCCAACTCTACCAGCTGGCAGTCCCTGGTCCTTGTGGCTTTCCCCCTCCTGGCATGGAACCCCTATCCTACGAGTGAGCTGGGGCAGGGAATGACTGTGGCCCCAGTATTCTTTGCCTGCTGTGACTGGAGCAGAGCTGCCACTTAAGTGAGGCTGGGTGTGGAAGGGAGCCCCAGACTTCTCAACAGCACCTGCCAGGACAGAGTTCCTGCAACATGGGGCTGGGGATGAGAATGCCAGCAGTTTGCCCCTCCTGGGGTAAAACCATAGCACTGGGCTGGGAGCTGCAGGTGGGGGGAGTGGGAGCCCTGTCTTCTCAAATATACCTGCCTGGAAAAAAAAAAAAAATATATATATATATTTTTTTTAATCCATGCCCCAGGGTGTGCCCCACACCATTTCCTTGGAAGAGGTAGGTATAATGACCCTGAGTTTATGGAAATGCCCTCCATGGAAGGAATGTGCATTTTTTGCACCCCCCCCCCCACATCAACATAGGCTCCCAGGGCAGGAGTTTCAGCCTGCTCCACTGCAGGTTTGCAAGCACCTGAAACAGGGCTTGGCCTGTAGTGTTAGCACTTTAATGTACCTCACAGCATAGGTACAGATCTTTATTTCATATATGAAATTGCCTGAGAGTATATTGTGAATATTTTTTTCATGTCATTAAATAGTATTCTATGACATAATTTTATTAACCATTTTGTTTGTATACCCCATAATTTTTAAAATCATTTCTCTTGTATCGGACATATTTCTTTGCTTCCCAAGCTATTCCCACATGCATCATCAGATTCATCGTCCCAATAACCTAGGAGGTGAGCTGGATGAAGGACGTTTGCACTTGACAGGTGAGAGAACTGAGACCCCTATCCCACAAGTTTAGTGACTCGCCCAGAATCACACAGCAAGGTACGGCAAAGCTGGGACTAGGATGCAGGTATTCTGGCACCAGCCTCGCTCTTTCCATTCTTCAAGGCTGACCTCACTGTATTTTATCTATTATGGCCGCATCCTCCATTCACCTGACCCACACTGCATTCCCACGGTGGCCGGGATGTTGCCAGAGCTTGTGTGGCCTGTACACAACAGTGGACCCAAATGAAGGTGTTCCTTACACGCCCACTGCTCAAGTTCTGCCCCACTCATGTTGTAGAGAGGTGGAACATGCCACAGAGACCTAAGAGCCCAAGACAAACAGAGAAAACTGCTGTTCCTGAAAGTTGATGCTCACAGACACCTGGTGCAGCCCACACCTGTCTCTGCAGCTCCGCCCTGGACCATGCTCTTCTCACAGTATCCACTGAAATAGGTGAGTCAAGGCTCACCTCTGCTTTGCAGAACGTCATGTGATTGAAGACTGGAAAGGAAAACTGCCAGCATTACACGCCTCCTCTAAATCTCACCTTGCAGCTAAGTCCAAACAACAAGCCTGTGAAGTAGGCAGCATTTTACAGGTGAGAAGACAGAATTAGGTTAAGTGCTGTGTCTGGAGATGCCTAAGTAAACCATGGAGCTCAACTCTCCTTCCCTCTCCCACCTGTTGTTCTGAATTTTCTGCCATCACAGGTCCATTGTCAGCTGTATGGCTGTTAGCATCAGACTGTGAGGTGCTGTGTGGGATTCCCCCCAGAAGACCCCAGCCTGGGCCTTCGGATGGGTGTGGCAGAGCCAGGAAGTCCCTCCCTCGCGGTGCCGTATGAAGGTGTCTCGGAAAGGCCAGGCCAGGGAACCCAAGGAACCAGACACGCGTGGCTCTTGCCAGGTGACCCATGATGGGAGCTCCCTGACCTGGGTGTTTCAGGCTTCTGGAAGGAGGCAGCTTCTTCCCTGACACCTGAGCAGCTTCTTGGCCTGGACCGGCAGCAGGCCCAGGATCCCCAGGGGAGAGGAGTTTGCTCTGGGCCCAGGAGAGCAACGGACCTTTCCATGTTGTCCTCCTGGCTGCCGTGGCTTTGCCCTTTTCCCACTAAGCCCTCTTCTGCACTGCTCCTGGGCTCTGAGCAGGACGAGGACCTGCTGCCTTGAGGAGGGGTGGGCTCCTGTGGCCCCCAGCCCTTGCCTCCGATCTCAGCACACCCACTGCTGATGTCACCCTGGTCTCCGCCCCGCGGTTCTCCACTGCCCTCAGGAAACGCCAGGGCTCAGCACATCCTGGCCCTACTCTGCATCCTCACTTCTCCCTCCCAGTCCCCACTCACACCTAGGCATCTCCTAAGACGCTCGTGCTCCCAGCACACACTTGCGCCCATGCTTTGCCTTCGTGCACATCGTCCGGCCTCCTTCACAGGCTCCCCAGCTCGCTCCTAAGCCTCCCTCGGGTGTCAGGAATCCGCGCAGGCGCACAGGGCTCCAAGCTAGCGCTTCCCACGAGCCTGGCTCCTGCGGCATCTCCTCTGTTCCAGGGCAGGGCTGAGTGCTTGTCTCCGGGTGCCGCCCCCTGTCCGAATCCCTAGCTGCGGGGGTGAAGCTGTTGCTGCTTGCTGTTGACCTTGTTGCAGTTGTGCGCCTGCCCGTCTCCACTGCGAGACGCCAGGCTCCTCCAGGGGGCGCATGTCAGCCCCTCTAGCACTCCAGCCTGCCACAGGGCAGCTGCTCAGCAAACCCTTGAATGAAAATTGTCTCTCCTATTATAAAAATTACATCTGTGGTAACAAAATAACTCGGCGTGAGGTGCTCCCCATGTGTCCGGTGCCTTATAGACACTATTTCATCCTAAAATGCGGTCGGGAGATTCCAGTGAATGACTGTGTGTCCACGGTGAGGACGCCGCCGTGCCTCTTCCCACCAGCACGTGGCACTGGGTTCTGACCTGCTGCCCCGCGGATCCCCCCGCCTGCCCCGCTCCAGTCTCTCGGGCCAGAGGCAGTGTTGCCGCCCATCCAACGGCCTGGCGGCAGCTCCTTCCCAGCAGGCGGGCAGCGCCTGCCCTCCTGACCTGCTGCACGGGAGGTCTCCCCAGGCTGAAGGGACCGCTCCCAGGTCCTGGCTGCAGCACACTCGTGCCCACAGTTCCTAGCTATGTCTCTCTAGGGGAAGAGAGTGGCCTTCCTTTCCCTGAGAAGACATAGCTGCATGAGAAACAACACGGCACAATGGACTGATTTGCACCAGAGCCGGCCCAGGGGCCTTCACAGGCTCTCCTCCCGACCATGAAGTAATGAGCCACAGACCAGCTGGGCCCGCCCACCAGGGGCTGGCAGGTGATGCCTGTCGCCATCTACAGACGCGTCCTGACTTGAGTCCTCATGGCCCTGCTTTTCCCAGGTCCCGCTCCCACCCCCACAAGGCCACCAGACAGAAGAAAGGCACGTGCTGACCTCTCGTCATGCAGACGGTCAAATCCCCGCTTCAGCTGGTACCCATCCTTCTCCACATGCCAACATACCTGCGCGACTGTAGCGGTCACACATCGCACAAAGCTGGAGAGCTCCACCTCCCCCCTGCCCTCTCTGCAGCCCTGCCTGGGGGCCTCAGTAGGTGGTCGCCCCAGTTTAGCAGATAGACCTACTCAGAGGGACTGAGAGAACTGCTCGTGGTGGGATGTGGGTGTGGCAGCCCCAGGAGGGCCCACACCTGGCGGTCCGAGGCTGCTCTGCAGACTCATGGTTGGTCTGGAGCCCATCACACCTGCACAGGGAGGGGGCCACTCCCTCGGACACAGAAGCACATGCACGGCAGAGGCCCTGGTGGCCCAGAACGTCATCACGAAGGGTCTCACTGAAAAGCCTAGATTGTTGGAGGCCACCCAGTATGGTGGGAAAATGGGGGCGTTGATGTTGGGTCTTGCTCTACTTCCACCCCTCTGCCTGTCACCCCCTGGAGTCTGAATTGATTCATCAACAAAATGAGGCCTCTGTTAGGAGGGACACCTGCCTGCCTGCTGCTGCTGCACCCCCGCTAGAGGCTCTGCCATCCCTACAGTCTGTCCCCTCTGCCCACTGGCCACGTGCCCTGTTGTGTTAGGATACGTGCAGCTGTACTAGAGGGACAGAGGCATTTGGCCAATTTGGAGGATCTGGAGTTGGGAATCCAGTCAAGAGCCATTTAGTGCTGGTTTGGGCCACAGATAAGCTGGGGAGGTGGGTTCCGGAGCCGGCCTCACTGGAGGAGAGTAGAACCAGATCCCGGAGAAAAACAGTCCTTGAACGTGAAGACCCATCGCTAGCTGTGTCAGCAGCTCTCTGACAGACACACAAGGGTCACCAGAAGTGCCTGCTCCCTGAGGTGTCTTGAGAGGTGATTCTGCCTGCACAAAGATGGACACAGAGGACGCTCAGCCAAAGCGGCCGCTGCTCTGTGCGTCAGACACAAAATCATGCCAATCACACGCACGGCTAGGAAGATGTGATACAGGCGGCTCTGGGGCCTGGTGGGAGTCTCTCTGGGAATGTCGGGGACTCCTTCCTTTCTCCCTGGGAGATGTGACCCTCCGTCCTGGCATGTCACTCTGAGGATGCCCTGGACGTGGGAGTTTCTTCAGGGAGTCACACAGCTCCTGGGTTGGGCTGGGACTGGGGCCTTCAAGCGATGCACACACTGTGTTTCCCGAACATGTGGGAGATTTACAACTGTCCTGTTTCCTCAGTGCACAGATGCCACGAAGTTAATGATAGCTTTTGAGAGGGAAGGCGAAATCACTTTTAAATGTACACATCCATTATAAATGCATCTTGATTTCAGAAGTATCAAACTGCTTTTTGAAAAGTGTATGTTAAGCTCCAGGAAAGGTGGATTGTTGCCTTGCCTCTCGAGAGCTTTGAAGTGCGACTCCCCTAGGTTCCACAGCAAGAAGGTGGCCCGGCCAGCCCTCTGGAGTGACCCCAGGAGCAGCGTGGCTGCTGTATCCCTACTGACAGCTTGGGCATGGGGCTCCGGTCAGAGATGCCTCTGTGAACAGCAAAGGTGGCAACTCTCCAAATAGGGCACAGAAAACTTCCATGCACCCGTCTCCCTCCCCGTCTCTGCGCCCCTGTGACGTGACACTGAACACGTGACAGGGTATCCCCGTCCCAAGGCCCCCATGAAGAGCCAGAGCTTCCCCAGATCCCAGCACCCTCCTGGGGCTCTTTAGGAGCTGCTTGACCAGGTCGGCACTGGACCATTTTTAGAGAGAAACAAACACGCTCTGAGAACTTGTGCTGCTAAAGGACATAGAGGGGGGCTGTGAAAGCCACCGATCTGAGGGAGGGGCAGGGAGGTGCTACTGGGCTGGGGCTGTGGACGAGGAGGCACAAGTGGGGGCAGCAGGTGAGACCCCACGAGCGGCCCTCTACTCCCCTGGGGCGCATGCAGGCCGGCAGTACCTCCTCGCCTGGCAGGCTTGATTTTCCCTTCTCACTTCTCTGCTTTGGCACCAGCTTTCCTCCCTGGCACTGGCTGGGGTGAAGGATCAGAGATGTCCAGGGCCCGCCCAGCCTGTCTGAGGCCCAGCCCACTGTCCTCCAGGCAGCGTCCCTGGCCAGGTCCCTTGTGCACCAAGACTGTCAGCCAGTGCCCGCCCTGGGCTTCAGGGCTCAGTGCCCTCCCTCTGGGCACCTGATCCCCAGGCGTGCCAACCCCTCCAGGCCCTCGCTGCAGCCCCACCATGGCCCATCCCCCATGGGTAGTGTCTGACTCTTTGTCCCACTAACGTGGACAATCTACCCATCCCCTACTACCCAGGTCTCAGTGATGTGGAGCAAAGGGCCATGTTCCCCGTCTCCTCACTGAAACACACACAGAGCTGCCACCTCACTCAACGCTCCGTGCTGGGCACTAGAGAGGGAGAAAGAAAAACAGTAATTTGTGGCCCTGGTCCTCATGAGCTCACAAGCCAGAGCAGGTCTCCTAGACTGCCATCCACAGGCTTGGTGGGCCTCTGGGATTGCAAGCAGAGGGTGCATGCACACAAAAGCAGGGGTGTGTCCAGCGTGCGGGTCACAGCCTCCACCGAATGCGCAGAAGGTCGCTGGTCTGGTGCTCAGGAGAATTCAGAACCACCTACTGGGGGCATGTGTGTGGCTGGGCTCTGTCTCCCTCATGGCTTGGTCTCCCCATCACAAGGCCTGCGATGAAACAGGACTTGGCAGATGCTGTAGATGGAACGAATGAACTGCACTTCTGGGATCAAATCAGAACACTGGGCCAAAGTGCCGGCCACTTTAGATTGGATCCGAGCCTGAGGGAGTGGCCACCTCCCAGGGGCGGCTTCAGAGGGCGGTCCTGAGACAGGGTGGGAGCTCATTTGCCCTGGAGAAAGCTCCTGTCTTGTGCAAACTCCATCGCACTGCAAATACAGCCCTTCTCCTGCCTGGAGACAGGGACCTCAGAGCTCCTCCCAGCCGACCCCAGTGTCCTGTGTCCAGGCCTCCTTCCCCACTGCATTGGGGAGTTCCTGCTTCCATGTGGCCTCTCCAGCACCTGTGGTCTCCACTTGACCAGTCGGCTTCAGCCAGAGGTGACCTGCCACACGTGTCCCTGTCCAGAGGCTCAGCTCCCGCCACGTTCCTGAGACTGTGGCCAGGGGAGGGTGATAGCCACGTGGTCCGTGTGACAACAACGAGGAGGGTAGGTGGAGCTGGGCACTAGGCTGCGTGCTGCACGGGGGTGAGGCCACACGGGCTGTCCTTTCAGAGCTGCCCTGCTCCCCATCCACCCGTGGTCCGTGTCTTACTCATCACCCTTCGGGTGGAGGCTGTGTCTTCTCTCAGCCAGTGTTTTCCCTGGTGAACCCTCTCCTGACATTTTATCAACTCCAGAAGTCACAGAGAGAGAAGGGACTGAGGCAGCCTCAGGAGGGGACAGAATGCCAAATGTGCTCCCACCCTGGGGTCCAGTCCTCCGAGGGGCCTCACTCTTGAAAACTCAAGGTCCCCAGGCCATGTATTTTACCAACGGGAGCTCACCGACTTCCACGATCTGACAGATCGTGTTACCCCCATTTTACAGAGAAACTGAGGATTTGGATGGCTGAGCCGCACCCCGTTCACAGCTAGGATTTGGAGTGCCCCTAAGTCCACCGTGGTGATGGAAACCTCCTCTGTCTTACAAGGTCTCCCACATCTCCTTATGGCTCTTCCCCATTGAGGAATTCAGACTCCAGGTGAGAAGCAGATGTTCTGGGACAGAGGCAGGGTCCCCAGCTCCCCGCTGGTCAGCATGGCCCCAGCAGCGTGCAGAGGGCCTGCAGTGCTGGGCAAGGCCAGTCTCCTGGGTGAGAGGGGACAACCTGCTTCTGGAGGCTGGAGCTGGCTGGGCGGGGGTGGGGGAAGCTGGGGGAGGGGCTGAGAGCACCAACTCTGCTGGGCTCAGCAAGTCAGGAATCCAAGCGGGGCTCTGCACCATGGTCCACAGCAGAATCACAGAATCACCCCAAGCCTTTTCCCAAATACCCGCCGGGCCCCCCTCTGGAGAGTTGAGTCACTGGGGCCAGGAGGGGCCTCGGCATGTATCCGTGGATATAGCTCTCAGAGGTTGGATATGCACCCGACTCATTTCCAGTGAGCAAGGACAACAGTGGCCATGAAATGCAGGAGCCACCCTGGCGTCACAGTGGAGCCCGGTGTCCTCCTGTGGAACGTGAACAATGTCACGGAGCATCACCGTCAGACAAGGCACCCTGGGGCTGTGATGGAGCCCCTCCATGTTCACGGGCACAGATGGAACACACACGTCCAGGCCACAGAGAGCAAAGAGCTGGCTACGCCGGGTGACGGCGGCTGCTTCGTCAACCCCAGGTTTAGCTTCAGACCAGTTGTTTCTCCTCCTGGGTGAGATTTATTAAGTCACCCAATCACAGAATTGCTCCTGCTTCCTTAAATCTCTCCAAACCCACGTCACCAGGCCCACTCCAGCAGGAAGTCCTTTCCAGCACCACATCCCAGAGCTGCAGGTAGGCACTGCACCCTCCCAGGAACACAATGCCTGACTCTCGGGGTGAAGGCACTGGCTGATGAAGCACCCCCAGGCCCTATGCCTCTCACAGGACCAGCCAGCAATGACACACCAGTGGCTTGTGCCAAGGACACCTCAGCTGACTGAACCAGAATCCCTCGTCTCTGTCTTAGACGGGGCCTCCGTCTCACTGGCCATCTGCTGCCCCAGAACCATTGTAGTCTCTGTGCCCGTGGCACCCCAGGAAGGGTGTGACGAAAGCAAGGGGATTATTTTCAAGGAGGGAGGAGTGCTTTGCGTTGCTCCGGCTAAGGGATCTAAGGCCGGTTCCTCCAGAGAGAGACCCCAGCTCTATCGACGTATAATTGACATTTGGTAAACCGCACACATTGGAGGTAGGACTTGAGGGTTTCCAACATGTGTATGCACCGCGAAACTCACCAGACAAGACAATGAACGTCTCATGTGCCCACCAGCTCATGCCCCTCTGCCATCCCACTCTCCGACCCCCACCTGCCCCGCACCCTGTTTTCCGTCACTAGAGACTTGTCAGTGTTGTCTAGAATTTTAGGTCAATGCAGCCAGGCAGCATTTGGGCTGCTCTCATTCAGCCACACTCTCTGGAGATTCATCCAGGTTGGGGTGTGTACCAGCGGTTCACACCTCTCTCGCTGAGTGGCGTTCCGCGGATGTACCTCCGTTCAGTTGTTGCCCACTTTCTCACAAGACTCAGTCTTCACGCGAGGAAAACCACCTTCCAGGACTTTGGCTTCTCTGGGAGTGTCGCATAGTCCGAGCTCTTCTGCGAAAACGCACCTTGTCCCATAACAGGAGCTGCACCAGCAGTGTCGGCCTGAGCAGCAGCCTCACGTGGCCCCGTATCAGGAGATGGGTTTCCACTCAACTCCACTGGTTACAAGGAGGAATATTTGTTTGGGGGAAGAGAGAAACAGGGAAGGGGAAAGAAAAGCACAGGAGATGAGTAACAGCCGTCGAGTGCTCACTCTGCGCTGGATGATTTGTATGCTTTTCCGTGTTTTTATTATCATTTAACTTTCACAACACCCCTGGGAGTGCGGGGTTCCGATGAAGGTGCCTGTGAGCACTGAGCCCCACGGGAGAGCTGGTCTACGCCGCCCCACCCCCGGGCCCACCGCCAATGCCGGGGGCCCCAGGAGGTGGGTCAGCACCACACAGCGCAGCTTCCCGGCCCAGGCCCCGCTCCAAGAAGGTCACTTCTCAAGCTCAGGAAATCTTCACCTCGTTGGCAAGAAGCTGCCAGGAGAGACAGATTGCCTATTTGGTACACATGTTACATGGCGAACACCCATGGCACTTGGGGCTGCCTGGGGGGCCGGGGTCTACGGCGGACCACTGCTGGGATTCAGCCACGGTCACGCCCAGTCATCAGGAAAGCACATACGCCCCTCGGATACAACAGGGTGGTGTGAAGGTCAGAGGGCGACTTATGGTCTGGCCTCGGCTTCAGTCCAGAGAAACCCCGAGAACGGCCCTGTCCCTGTGGGGAGTGCAGGCGGCTCCGAGGTCTGTAGATCAGTGCTTCTCAGCTCAGCCGTGCCCTGGAGTCACCTGCGAGCCTAGGAACCAGGGCCCGGGCCCCAGGCCTGGGTTCCAACCCACTCAGTCCGTGTAGCTGGTGATTCTGACGTGCAGCTGTGCTGAGAGCTGCAGCCTCGGGTCCCAGGTGTGCAGGGCCCTGGCTGTACTGGCCTGAGCCGCCAAGGAAGCAGTCCATTCACCTGTCGCTTGTGCTCCAAAGTCATATTCTTGTCATTTACTTAACCAGATGCCATTGAGCACGGCTCCGTCCAGGTCCTGGATGTCACCCTCCCACCTGCCCTGCTCAGGCATCTAGACAGGCAGGAGATCCAGAGGCCAGCTGCAGCCCCTGGGAGATGACTGAGGAGGGGGTCCCTCTCCCACTCTCCTCCCTGACCCCCCGACGCCTCCACCAAGGACAGCAAGTGCGTGAGAACAGGAAGAGGATTTCTCTGTTTCCTTTTTCCTTTTTCCGGTTTGTGCTGATTGGTTCATTATATGGTCGATTTTTAAATTATGTGATATAGGATACAAAAAATATTTACGTATGCTATGAAATAATAATAAAACGAACACTCATGAATCTACCTCCCAATATCAAATATGATGAGTTTTGAATTAGTACATTCATTAATTACTAAGTACAATGGAAGCATCGTCTCCACTCTGCTGTGGGGTTTTCATATGGTGTACATGGGGTATGAAATGGCTTGTTTTTGTGTCATTGTGGCATGTCATATGTGAGAGTAAATGGAAAAGCTGGGAACTTGGGGAAAAAGAAAATTATAATGTGTAGTCATGGAGTCTTCTAAGAACAGTATGAAATAGAAATATACAGTAAGTTGACCCTTAATAAAAGTATACTTAAATGAATGTGTGCATGGAGGAGTGAGAGACAGTTATAACTCAGTGTGCTCCTATGACTGAGGGAAGCTGAGCTGCAAAGACAGCACAGAGAAGGGGTCCAAAGGGGAGAGAAGGAAGCATCAAGGAAGACTTCCTGGAGGAGGTGGTATGGTGGGGAGGCTAGTGTGGTGTGGAGGTACCCCAGGGAAGGGCAGTCTGTGAGCGTGGGGACGCCACTCAACCCCTTGACCAGTGGCACATGAGTCACCATACGAGGGGCTGCAGGGCCTCACAGGCAGTACCACCCACACTCCCCCAGAGGGCTCACACTGGGTACCCAGGAGGGTCCAGGAGCCAGGCAATAAACCTCACAATCTTACAGCTGGCGAGCAGAAGACTGCCTATTTCAGAGATGAGGAAACCATGAAAGGACTCCTGAAAGAGCACTTCTCAGGAGCCAGAGCGCAGGGACACTGCCCAGTTCTACCTGGCAGGAGAAGCAAACAAAACATTTGGGGCCAGCAAGCCCCACACAGTACCAAGAGTGAATTCAAGCCCAGCAACTCCCTGAGGTTATAAACAGTGGCTGGAGTCTCAGGCTGGCCCTGAAAGGACCACCAACACTGGCTGGCGTCCGAGGGGAGGACAGGCACCCAGAAATGAGGAGGCTGGGCCCCCGAAGTCTAGAGAGCTGGGCTGAGCTTGGCCCAAGCTTGGAGAGAAGGTTGTGGGGATACGTCTCTAGAACCATCAACCCTGGGCGGCCTACTCAGGCCCCCTGGACGAGGGGCTCCCTCGGGGCACTGACCTGGCCCAGGTTTTCCTCCCGCTGTTTGATTCATTCCCAGTCTCAGCTAGCATTTCCCAGGACACGATCCTCCAAACCCCAGCCCCACCCTCTCAGAGCCTTCACCCCAGAGGAAGAGAGCAGGGCTCAGAATTTGGAGGTGCTTGGAAAGCATATTTTGAACGGCTGGATGGAGAGGACCTGGTGAGGTCAAGGTTGTTTCCTGAGTTCGCAGAGGGAGCAGAAGGAAGGTCTGGAGTAAAAGCACAGGTGGCCGCTAGCCTCCGGCCACAGCTGAGTCTTGTGAAGGGCTGCGCGGAAGAGAAGGCCCCAGGGCAGAGGAAGCACCGGACCATGACGGGCCAAGGATGGCAGAGTCCAGGGTGTTGGGGAAACAGCAGCCCTGGGAAGGCACTGCGGGCCTCGTGGCAGACAGCTGATTCCCAGGGCTGGTCTGTCCCGCCCACTCTGCCCTCTCCTCTCTCTGTCATCCCAAGAGACCAGCCTCTTTAGGACTCAAGGGGACAGCCTCCTCATGACCTCTCACAGGGCAGGGTCTGTGTGACTTCAGGTGCCTGTTGTGACCTTTACCCAGAAGAGCTGGAATATGTGGGTGACCCCCTAGCAAATACCACTGGGACCTGGGGTGCACACCCCTCACGCCTAAGGTTGACAGGCTGAGCGAGTCCTGGCGGGACTTTAATTGTGTGCGGGGTATTTGCTGCTTTCCTGCCCAGCATCTGAACAGCAGTCCTGACTGGGGGAGGAAAGGATCCCAGGACAATTGAGAAACTGGGCCCCATCCATCTTGGTAACAGAAAGGGGGGCAGATTTCCTCCCTTCCCACCCTCCGGAGGGCAGCTCGGCTCAGTTCCAGGTAGGACGGTGGATCTTGAGAACAGACCTAACCACCTGCAAGAGGGAGGTGGACATATTCTCAGAGATGCGACAGAGCTGAGTGTCCAGAAGCAGCCCCGCCAGAGGCGTCCTCAGCAGCTGGCCTGTCGAGCAGGACCGACTGTGCCCCAACTTTTTTTGATCCCCACCCAAGCTGGGTCCTGGGAGCTACCCCACACCCTGACAAGACAGTTCTTTTTTTTTTTCACTTAACTGGAGTCTATTTTTGCCTTTTGCAACCAAGAGCATTCACTAGTAAAGAAATTGTTACTAGGGTGATTATAGATAACAGACCCTTAAAGAAAGGGGGAGGGAAGTGCTGGGACTGGTTAATCCACCAATCTGAGGTCAAAGGCAGTGAAAATATATTGGGAATTAAGTTACGGAACTCTGGCACCTCATTGCATGCATGGCGACTGCCTAATTCTGTCAGCTGTGGCCAAGTCTACTAGGGGCTTTGGGGGGAAATGTGACTTTGCTATAAAACCTGAGGAAAAGGCATGAAGATCTCAAGTACTATGGGGCGAGCCTGTTTCTTCTAACTACCCCGGCCAGATTAAAGAGAGAGAATAACTAACTCAAGTCCCTGAACTCCCAGGACTCCCTCTGACTGTACATAAAGTGTTTCCTCTCTTTTGCAGACTCAAGCCTGAGATATCCCTGAACCAGGAGCAGTCTGATTCCACCAATCTGTGGATTGGTAAATTATAAAGCTGGTTGAATGGATTGCTTCCCTGCTCCTTGAATGCAAGTCAGAGCATTGTTTAGAAAAGACGGAGAGCCCCGGCCTTAGGAATGGCCATCTATTAGGGGATTCACAAACCCACTCAGCCCCTGCTCCCCTCTCTGGCTGCTTCAAGAGCCTGTGATCACCTTGCCCTGTAAAGTGAGGCCAGTTCTCCTCATGTCCACCCCTGCTCTCTTCCCTGCCTCCAGAACAAAAAGCAGAGTCAGATCTCAGCATGGCCATGGGAACCAACTACCAACTCAAACTGTGGAGGAAGAGGCTCACGTTTCGGAAAATTATTACCCTGCCGACATGTACTGGCAAAGACCTGTGGAAATGGGTGGGGATGGATTGTGAGAGCATCTGACCGTGGAGGGATGAACAACATTGTGGGGCAGGATGAATGTGTTGACATGGGGGCGTGCACTCGTTCTGCAGGCGGCAGGCTAGCTCCAGCAGCCAAGGTGTGCTCCAGCAGCTGACTTGCTGGTTCACTAAAACCCCAGCTTGATATTGGCTCCCCACGAATTGAAATGGAAAGGGCAAAAATTCCTTGAAGGAATCCAAATATCTGAAGGAACAGAGCGTCGGGGTGGATTTATCAAGAGCAACCTGCTCACCATGCCTTAACTGTGTCCCCTGTAGAGCCAAACAGACACAGAGGCACAGAGAAATACTTTGGCAAGGAGAATGTCAACATCTTGGAAAATTGCCATAAATGCTATTCTCTATCAGCTGGAGATGCTGATGAGAAATGCTATCTTTGGTGGCAGATGGGATGACAGAGGATGAGAAGCAACATTAAAGTGCCAGAAGCCAACGTGAATGTTCTGATGCCACAGCTGTTTGGCATCAACTAATCGATCGTGGGGCTGCCGGGACTGAAATGGATGGGCAACACCAATGGGGTCCTATTGGACTTGTGTAATATTGAGAAAAAATGTAAAACAAAAGTAGACAAAAGGCTCTTCGTGTGCCTAGAACAGTGTGTGGCAGATAGTAGGTGTTCAATAAATACTCACTGATTAAACTCTACTGCCCCTTGCCTAATTCCCAGGCTTGAGTCAGCAGACCCACAGCCCCTTCAATGAAGGGGAGACTGGTTACCTGCAATAACACCCTAAGCAAATAGTACTATGAATCTTCTGAAGGCTCCTGTACTGAGAAACACCCGGACCTTTCAGAAGTTAGTGAACACTGGCTCTGCGCTAACATGAATTCCTGGCCTATGGGAGGTGGCAGGCATGTCGGGTCATAACGGAAGCTTGCCATGCATCCGCTTCACGGTAGCCCACTGGAATCCTGAATCTGTCCTACCGAGACTTCCCCAGCTCCAGAGTGTTCAGCTGGCAGAGACACGCTCAGTCCCTGGTAGAAACTCCACCCCAGTTCCTTCACTCATGATGTGGAGACTGTGGTAGGAAAGGGTGACTCGAAGCCTCTGGAACACCCCCTCCCCTCCAAACTAGGGAATCAAAAGCGATACGTCATCTCTGGCGACTAAGAAATCACCAGCCAAGGAGTGGAAACCCCTACTGCAGCCCTTTTCAACTTCCCAGCTTGGCTTGTTCAGAAGCCACGGGACCTTGAAGAATGCCAGTGGACAGTTTTAGGTTCAACTGTGTGGACTCTCCTGTGCTGTCTCACAAGCGATCTCCTTAAATGGAACAAATCTGTTAAATCCTTGTCCATTGATCTGGCAAAAAGTGTACGTGTGTGTGTGTGTGTGTGTGTTTCTTGTCTCAACTGCTGATTCAGGGTTCATCAGAAGTCAGGTGCTTTCCCCACGAGAGGCACAGCAACATAGCTTCACCACCCTACTTCGGGGCTTCACTGATTCTGTGTCATAATTTAGTGAGCAGAGACCCTGACCTTTCTGCCCCAAAGGACCTCATGCTGGTCTGTGGCACCACACTGACAGGACTTGGACAACAGCAGGTAGCAAGGTACCCTAATGTGTACTGGAATATGGGGCAAAAACTCTATGAAAACGGGGACTTTCCAGATCAGTGAAGCCTCCAGGCAGGCAGCAGAGGTGTCCAGTTTTCTGGAACATTTTGGATAGCGCTTTGAAAGCGAAAGGCATGTTGCTGGACGTCGGCCCCCTACCACCAAGAAAGACGCACAGTGCTGGGCAGGTGTCTGGAGTTTTGAAGCAACGTATTCCCCCTTGGATGTGCCACTCCAACTCATTCGCTGGGTGATCCCAAAGGCTGTGGGCAAGCTCTCTGCTCTCCTTGCACTGTGAAGGGCTCTCTCACAAGGCTGTCATGCCCCGTTGGTTCCCACAGTGCTCAGAGCAGAGCAAGTCCCAACAGAAGTCTCAGCTGAGGCCTGGAGTTTGAGGGACTGTTCTTCCTCCTGGACCTTGGTAGACACCGTGTCTCTGTTATCAGAGTCTGACTGTGGGACTCCAACGATCTGAGCTCCCTAGGACGGAGCAGCATTCTTGATCAAGCAAGCAACCAAGTCAGGCACCCATCACCGAATGGTCAGTGCAGGCCCAGGCCCAGGAGGGGTCAGGATGTGGTTCCCTCCGCCTCCCACTCCTGTGGCCTCACGGGGCATAACTTACGACCAGTGTCTGAAGGTAGAGCATGTGTGAATGGCCTTCATAGGTGGCTCTGCAAGATATACCTGCATAGCCCAAAGTGGACTGCCTGCCGTGGTGTTCGGAGCCCCTCCCGAGGGTGGCTCTGCAGGGCAGCAGAAAGGGAGATCCTTTGAGAGGCACATCTGCTCATCCCCATGGTATGCACAGAGAGAGGCCTGAGGTATCTCAGGACCTCCAGGGACCCTAGGGTAGGCACCAGGTACTGGGGACAACGAGGGGTGGAAAGGCCTCTGGGGACCGGCTGGGAACGTGAGGAAAGTGTGTCCTGTGAGAATACTTCCCCAAAGGCCCTCCTTCCGAGGAGGCGGGCAGGCAAGGTGGTTGCTCTGGGATGTCCAGTGACCTCTTTCCCAAGCCACACCTGCCTGTTTTCTGAGCTTCTGATTCTGCCTGGCAGACTTCCCCTCACCTGGGTGACCTGTGACCACTGCCATGGGTGGGGGAGGACGAAGGTCCCAGGCTCACTGCTCTATAAACACACGTATGTTTTGTAGTAAGATCCTCGCAACCACCTTCAAAGGTGTGGAATTGTTGTCCACAGTTTCCAAATGGGAAAACAAAGACCAACAAATCAGAATTCAAAGGGGGGTACAGGGGGGCCTGTGTGTTCAGAGCCGCAGCTCTCACACCGGCCAGGTTCCCCTGTTCTTCAAAGGTTTCTCCTGCACTCACTAAGTTTCTGAAAGGCTCCGTCCCTCTCCCCTCCCAATGCTTGTATGCATGAATTATCCCTATGGTGTGAGCTGATTCACATGCTGCTATTCCAGACTGGCTGAGGGCAGGGCTCCGGCAGGTCCAGCTCTGGGTTATCTGCCTTCTTGCCACTTTCCCCAGAGCTCTCAGAGCCAGAGAACTTTACCTGGACCCTGCAGTCTGCACTCTAGGAGAAGGTGGCCTCACAGCCAAGGAGAGCAGCTCCTCCCACCATGGACAGCCCCACTGTCTGGCTGCCCAGTGCACAGCTGCCCACTCTGGGGCCTGTCACTCTGACAACACTTCCCTGACTTCCCTGCCTCTGGTTTTATGCAGTTGGTCCCAGGCAGAGCCAACCCCATCCGTTTCTCACCTGGGGAGGTGGAGCTTGGCAATCTGCAGCCTACTGCTCCCCATGAGGCCCCCGTCGGGGCACGGGAGGTAAGGGTGCCCCAGAGGAACTGGACACACGGACACTAATGAGTAGTCCAGGAACTTGGGCCTGGGAAGGGGCGCACTCCGTGCAGAAGTCCAACACTCCCCAGGTTCCTGTTTCCCTCCCCCTGCTTAGACACCCCTTCCTCAGAACCGTGTCCCAACCCGGTCGGTATGCTCCCTCGGTACCTCGGGTATCCTCAGCCCGGGAAATAACAATATCAACCTCTTCCTGGGCACCGACTGGGCCAGGCACAAGCCGTCCTTCCCGGAACCGGCGATCCTACATGGAGGGGCCGAGGCTGCCAAGCGCCCTGCGTGCCGAGAGCGAGCAGGTGCGGGGCAGGCCGGGCACTGGGCGGTCTCCCTCGCTGAGGGTGGCCCGGGACAGCCGTCCAGCCCGCCTCCAACGGGCACCTCTCCTTCTCCGCGATCTGGGCGGCAACGCTCCCGGTCTCCCGATCGGCACGTTGGAAAGTTGGCAGGGAGCGCCCGGGGTGCCCCCGCCCACCCGGGGGCCCAGCGGTCAGCCCGGGGAGCAGCGGTGCGCGCCGGCTCTGCTCCCCACGCGTGGCCAGACGCCGCCCAGCTCTGACCGCGGGCCCCGGGACGCCGCCTCTCACCTTAAAGAAGCTCCGGAGGAAGTGCACGACGCTGAGCATGGTGGCCCACTCGCAGCACCGAGAGCCGAGCCGCCGAGCCAGGCTCCCGGAACGGCGCCTCGCGCCCCGCCCCCGGCCCGCCCCGGCCGCCCAGACGCACCGCCTCCTCGCGCCCCGACGCTCGGGCACCCCAGGGCCACAGGCGCGCCCGATACGCACGGACGCCCGCCGGCGAGCTCCGCGGACACGGCCCAGGGGCCCAAGGAGTCCCCCTCCCGTGGCTCGTCCAGCGCCCCGCGGAGTTCCTGGGTGGACCGGGAGCCTGGGAGTGTTTCATAAGAAAGAACGTGCCCCGCACATCTGCACAAACGCCGCACCCAGGAGCGCATCCGCATCCTACGCGGCGCGCGCCCCCGCGATCTGCGACTCCGAGTCCCTGCCCCTCCGGGGGAAGGGTGGTCCCTTCTGCCTGAGAGCTTTGCTTTTCAACCTTTGAGAACTTTCAGGGCGTTTGCCCGGCATTCTCAGTTGCCAGCTGAAGAAACTTGAGTCCCAGGGACGCTCAGCAACAGGTATGGGCTCACGCACCCTGGTGAGAGGCAAGTGTGGTCTGGAGTCCCTAGAACCGAATTCTGGGTCCAGAACCCACTCTCCCTACCTTTTTAGGTATGTTCCTGCAGGTAGGATGCAGGAGAGAATCGTCCTGCAGGTAGAGGAGAGCTGTCTTCTGCTAAGGAGCAAGGGGAGGTCCTGGCTGTTTTCTTTGTGGGGTTTAAGGAGGTGCCCGCCCAGGAGACACGCTCCCGCTGGCCACGACGGCCACAGGATTTCTGTGCACAAACACAAATGTGTTTAATTTAATTTCTTTTAAAATCAAAAAAAAAAAACCTGAGAAGAATAATAATAATAAAATCCAGGCTGGATTATATTCATATTTACACACAGCTGTAAAAAATAATTATATATATAATGCCTGCAGGGCCCCAAGAAGGACAAGTGCCAAGGGCTCATGGGTGTCATACTGCAGTCCTGCTCCAAGCCCACCACTTCTGGGATCAGGAGTCTCATGGAGGCTTAGCATCTGCCCAGACTGGCTTTGCATGCCCCTGCCCACGCCTGCCCCCTCATCCAATTCCTGGTCCACTTGAATGTGTCAGGAGCACATGTCCAGTGTTGCCTGGCAGACTATGTTTTCCCCCATACCCAACCTCTCCCTCTGCTTCTCCCGGGTCCTCAGAGCAGCCTGGGCAGGGTGGAAAGTCTGGGAGGTAAATGCCTAGAATTTGTGGGGTCTGGGAGCAGAGCAGGCAGCCTTGAGATCATCTGTAAGTCCTGCTTACTCATACCCAACTCTGCATTTCCTGGGGTCCATGGACCTTGTGAGAAGCATGTCCCTGGTGGTGGGAGGAAAAGCATTGTATAATCTTGGTCTCTCCCTCTAAGCCCTTTTCTTTAGCTTGGGAGAGGAAGACCTGCCTGATGGGGTTGCTGTGGAGGTTAAAGGAGAAGTTAAATCTCGGAGGTGCTCAGCAAATGTTAATTCCCTCTTCTTTGTAGCCTTAAAGTGCTAAAGCTCCCGGGGGTCCAGTGAAAATACACAACCCCCTGGCCACAGAGTCCACAGTTACCCGACCTTATCAGACTAGTCAAGGAAGCCCTGGATGGCAGGTTCTCAGACTTGAGCATCAGAACGACCTGGTGGGCATGTTAGAGCATAGGCTAGGCTGTCAGGCGCACCCAAGAGTTTCTGGATAGTAGGTCTAGGGTAGGGCCTGGGTATGTGCATTTTAACAGGTTACCAAGTGACACTGCTGCTGCTGGTCCTGGGACCACATTCAGAGGATCCCTGGTCCAGGAAGTGGGGTCTGGGCAAAGGGGCAGACCCCAGGTTAGAGAATCACCATCATGACGGTTCCATTTACCGAACACCTACTATGTCCCACCCCCGGTCCAGGTCCTTGCCATAGCTTATGCCATTTAATCCCTCAGCAGTCCTGGGGGAAATGACAACATTGAATGATCCAGGGGAAGTAAGTCAGATGTAGGCATAAATCTGAGTTCTCCTCTAGAGAACACAATGTTATGAGTACTTGACTGCATTATGAAGTTAAAGGGTATGCTCTCTCTTTTGTTATTAAAAGATATAAAGGAAAAAGATCCGTGGTTGCCAGGGGTTAGAAGCACGGGAGGGGTGAATAAGCAGGTGGAGCACAGAGGATTTCTAGGATGGTGAAAATTCTCTGTATGATGCTGTAAAGGTAGGTACGTGTCATGATACATTAGTCAAAACCCATAGAATGTAAAACATCAAGAGTGGACCCTAAATAATGTAAACTATGTACTTCAGGGGATAATGACGTGTCGGTGTAGATGCATCAGTTATGATAATTGTGTCACTGTGGTGGTGGATGTTGATAATAGTGGAGGCTACACACGTGTGGCGGGGGGTATGTGGGAAATCTCTGTACCTTCCTCTCCATTTTGTTGTGAACCTAAAACCCCTCTAAAAACAGTGTTCGTTTTCTAAAGGCAGGCCTATTAGATTTGCAGAGGGATTTGCGCAACAGGTTTCTAATCAGCCAAGCTCACCATGTTTAAATTCTGTGATTCCAATTTCAAGTCTATCACATTCTGCGGGTTCAGCAGTTTGCAGGGGGGTGAATTGAGTGGTCAGAGAGAAAACATTGCACCAGACGCCAAGAGGCACAGGGGGGGAAGAGCACGGGCTTGGGCAGACAGATGGGGATCACCCTGTGCATCCCTCTTGGTGCCCTGCCTCCCTCAGTTTACTCCTCTGTCTCAGGTCCCCAGGCACACATAGAGATGGACCTATGCCCCAGTCAGGGTCTGGTGAAAGAAACTGCCCCCTCCAGCTAGTCTAGCAAGACAGAGCTTCTAGGAAGAATATGCAGTAGGTCACAAATGTATAGGCAGGTGGATGGGGTGCTCACTCAGGGAAGAGGCAGAAATCATAAGAGGCAGCTGCAGCAGATGTGGTCAAGATTCAGCAAGAGAAAACTGCCCGTTTGCAGAGGTCGATGCTGGTGCCTGAATGTCCTCCCAGAATGTACTATAGCCCCAAACACTTGCACTTTGCTTCTGGCTTCTGGCAAGCCCTGGCCTCTGCCAGTGAGCCTTGGGTCCCTGAGCCTCCATCAGCTCCCAAGATGTAAAGTCCAGGATCGCCTGAGTCTCCCATTGCGTGCCTGCTCCAGGGAGCTGAGGATGGGGAGGGAAGGAGCCTTCGGTTTCTTCGGCAGGAAGTCGGCCTGCCTGCACTGCTGCCACCAAATGGGGGACAAATTCTGGACATATTGGAAACAGAATTTAAGAGAGCTCCTCGGGACTTCCCTGGTGGTCCAGTTGTTGAGAATTTGTCTTGCGATGCAGGGGACGCCGGTTCGATCCCTGGTCGGGGAATTAAGATCCCGTATGCCACGAGGCAACTAAGCCCACACGCCACAACTAGAGAGCCCATGTACTCTGGAGCCCATGTGCCACAACTACAGAGCCCACGTGCTCTGGAGCCCACGTGCCACGACTAGAGAGAAGCCCCCACACCGCAACAAAGAGCCCGCGTGCCGCAAGGAAAGATTCTGCGTGCCCCAACTAAGATCCGATGCAGCCAATAAATAAATATATAAATAAAATAAAAAAGAGAGCTCCTCAAGGCTGGAGAGTGGGTGACAACAAATGATGCCATTCTTTGGGCTGAATTGAAACCAAATGGTCCTTGACATAAGGACAGGTCTGCAGAGCTCCAGCTCAGACAGCCAAGGAGACACAGCCAACCACTGGGGGTCACAGCCACAGGCAGATACAGCCTCGTTGGTGTCCCCACTTGGCTGGCCTGGGAGGCAGTGCCCAGGAGAGCGGCTTACCTGCCCCCACCATCTTGGCCCTCTCGTGCCCAACTCTGTGAGTCAGATTTTCCTGGGGACTTGGGACAGTGTAAAAATGCTTCCGCAGGAGCTTCCAGACTGAATCAGGGTCCTAAAATGGTGGCGTGTGTGAGGGCAGAAAGGGATTAGGGAAGGCCCAGGGGAGCCCACTCTGGCTTCCCTCAGGGACCATCAGGACAAAGAAGCAGTGCTCTCTGCTCAGTGCTTACAGCCAGGATGCACCTTGATGTCCGAGCTCCCCAATGACGGCAGATGGAGAACACCTGGCCAAGAGCGCAGAGCCAAGCAGAGGGTGACACACTTGTGAGGAGCTCAGCAAAGCACCTTGGAGAGTCCCTGAGCTTCCATGGTTCCAGGAGAACTGTTTAGTGTGTAGGGGAGGGTGATGAGGGCCTGGAGGCTAAGCAAAGGATTTGTCCTGCCCTCACCATTCCCATCCCTTGCTGCCTTTTCCCCGGTGCAGGTGCCACAATTGCAGGACAAGGGGCTCCTCCATTCCAGGCAGCTCACATACCTGATCTCACCACCTCTGCTTGAGGTAATGAGCATCCCCCCAGACAGAGACGGGACGCAGCTTGTCCATGCCCCTGAGCACCACAGCGCCTGTCCAGCACCACTCCACTCCCCTCCTCTCGGCGAGCTTCCTGCCTCAACTCACCATCCTCTTTTTGTCCCCGTCTCTCTAGGACCCCTGTGTCTCCCTTTCTCCACATCTGTCCCCCTGCCAGGCAGAGGCAGGCCCATGCAGACTCACTTCCTGGGTGCCTCTGCACTGAGGGGAGACCTGGGAGAGCAATTAAAAACAACCACCAGTGGAAGGTGGGCACAGTCCTTGGCAATGCACAGAAGATGCTCACACAGAGTAGACGGAAGAGATTCACCTGAAATTCTATTTCACCACTTGAGGAAATCCAAATTCGAAGAGGTAAAGCACCTGTGTGATGGCTCCAGGGAGGCAGGTGGGGTCTGGCCCCCAGTAGCACCAAGCACAGCTGGAACCTGATGGTCAGGGACAGATGCTCCCGGAGTGGAGTGTGGGCTACAGCCAGGACCCGGGTGGCCAAGCAGAGTATGAGTGAGCCCTGGGGGTGAGGTCTCTGGGAAGCTGCACAGAAGGAACCTTGAAAGCGGCTGGGGATTCAGCCAGGAGGCGGTCCTGAGCAGGGCTGGGCTGGGCTGTCCACAGAGCTCCCTGCTGGATACTGGCCTGGCTCAGCCCTGAGGCCAGCAGAGCCCAGAGGAACATTCCATAAGGATTCCTATGAGGGTGTTGATCTCATGGGGAGTGGTCTTGTTGAGCCTGTCTCCAGAGTTGAGAGCTGCTCGGGACACATTGCCTGGAAGGGGCACAGAGGCACAGGGAGTGAGGGCCACATAGCACGTGGGCCAGGCAGGACAGCCTTGCTGAGATTCAGGTGCCCCTGCGTCTTCCCCAAATCACACACCTAGCGAAGACAGAGGCAGGATTTGAGCCCCTAGCTGAGAGCCCAGGCCTCTGCCCAGGGTTCCCCATCATGGACCACCTTCCTGGAGGGATGGCTGGGAGTGGGCCTGACCCCAGCCCAGCACCAGCTGACCTCCTTCTGCCCTGTCTGAGGAGCCAGACTGACACCATTCCACCCTGGACAGTGGGGACCTCTCCTGACCAGGACCACCCCACAGTGTCCTGCACTGCCTTCCTGTGCTCTCCTGTCCCTTCACCGGGCAAGACATGCGGGCAAGACGGGCTGCTCTGTGTAATGACCACGGAGACTCCAGGCTGGGGTGAAAGTGGAAGCCCTGGAACCCAAGAGCCTGGCTCTGCAGCCAGTGTGTGCTTGAGCGGCTCACCCAGGCCCATGTGCCTCAGCGTTCTCACGTCTGAAATGGGGGCGAGGGTAGCCCCAGCTCTCAAGGCTCTGTCCTCACAGTCTTGACGTTCAGTCGTGGTTGCTCAACCCCCTTAGCCCTGAAGTTGGTGGGGGGACTAGGGGTCTTTATCGGTCCTCGTGAGGGAATGACCCACCCCCTCTGTGAGGGGCGTGAGAGTGTCTGGATGGGAGCGGCAGAGATTCTGCCCCAGTTCACACGTGGCACCTGTGTGTGGCCGCTGAGAGCCCTAACCGTGCTGCAGACACCTCAGCGGGGGAATTAGGTCTCCTTGTACCGTCTCATCTACAGTTCATAGTCATTTCAGAGCAGCCCAGTAAGATGAACGTATTCCAGAAATCTTTACTGAGTACCTGATGTGTGCATGCATGATTCAGGCACTGGGAACAGTCTGCTTTGCCACCATGAGAGGATCCTTGCAAACAAATCAACAGATGGAAAATTACAGATTGGATTAAGTGCCACTGAGGTAAAAAGTGCACCGATGAGGGAGAGAAGGGTGATTTGGGTGACCCAGGAAGAACTTTCGGATCCCTGGAGGAGAAGCCAGTCACATGAAGGCCCAGGGAAAGAAGGCCCTTGAAGAGGGGACACATGCAAAGGCCCTGGGTTCCCAATGAGTTTGGTGGAGGAGGTGGAAAGGAGCCCACGCAGCTGTACATCAGGGAGCAGGGAGGAAAGTGGTGGGAGGTGAGCTGGGAGCCTAGGTGTGGGGACAGAGCCAGAGGGCCCTGGAGGAACCAGAGGGCTCTTCCAGGAAGCTGGCCCAGGCTTACATGGTGATTGCCTCCCCTGCTCAACTGGGAGCCCTCTGAGGGCAGAAGCGATACCCTCAGACGTCCGTCCTTGCAGACAGCTCTGCCCATCCAGTGGCCGGGTGGTGACTGGTGCCATGGGCGCTGGATCTGAGCAGAGGCCTGCCTGGGCGTCGAGCACAGCTGCTCCAGACCTCTGTGCCATGAGCCATCCAACGGATTGAGGGGCTTGTGCAGCTATCTGCATGTCAAAGGCCAATGTAAGAACAAGCTTCACGTGTTTCTCTGACATGGCGCCTTCCTCCTGGGCACCAGCCTTCCCTTTGCCACAGAGGACCTGCTCTGTCTAGACAGGGTCTCTGAGGACCTACGAGTACTGAGGACTCCTCAGGTGGCAGGGTTAGGGCCTCACTAAAGACAAGACTGCTAATTCTAGGGGCAATGAATTCTGCTTCCCATGCTCCCTGACTGATGTCAGCATTTGCCAGGGGGCCTTGGGAACACGACCTGTTCCGGTGGCCCAGGGCTCAGTGTGCCCATGCCTCAATCCCTCTGCACCCAGGGATCCCCATCCTGCTGGGGCAGTGCAGTCATCTCAGGGCAGGGGCACCCGGGCTCTGATGGACCACAGCCGAGGGGCCCTTCTCCCTCTGAGAGGTGAGCCTGAACCTGGAGAAGGGGCTTACTGTGACACAGGGCAGCGGGGAGTCGGGGAGTGTGTAGGGCAGAGCTCTCTGAGCTTTCAGCTCTCTGAAAGCAGAGAGCACATGGCCAGGTGTGAGGCATCCCAGCAGGAGTAAGCCCTGTGAGAAGACAGGAGGATGGGACGCATGCCTGCAGCCAGGTCAGCCAAGACGGGAACCCAAGCACCCTGAGGCCGAGAGGGTGTCATCCCCTCTACTCCCTGGCTTCAGGCCTGGACACAGGTGAGTACTCACAGGACACCTACAACCCAGGCCTCCCAGGCAGCCGCCCGTGCCCACACGATCCCTGCTCTGTGATCCTCTATCTCCCCACAGCTGTGAGCTCTGAGGGGGCAGGGACCCTGCTCTCTGAGTCCCTTGGGACTGGACCCCAAACTTCACACGTTCAAAACTGAATCCTTGATCCCCATACCGCCCAAGGGGCACCTTCGCCGGGGCTCCTCCCATGTCACTTAGGCAAAAAATCAGTTTCCTCCCTTTCCAAAAGCCCTACACTCAGTTCACCAGCACTTCCTGTGGGATGTACCTCAGTACCACCCCTCCCAGCTACCTCCACTGTCTCAGCCCTGCTCCAACCATTGCCCCCACCCCGCCCCGAGGCCCCCAAGGTGGTCTCAAAGGTCTGATTCCTTCTGCGTCCAACTCAGTGGCTTCCTTCTGCCCTTAAAACAATCCACACCCCTCCCTGTGGCCTCCGGGGACTCAATCATATCCCTTCGTGGGGAGGAAGCCACTCTTCAGAGAGAAGGAACACAACTTAGTCCTTGGGGTGGGGGGGTGGGTTAGGGGCTCTGGGACCTTCAGGCAGGAGAGCCTTTCAGCAAGGGGTGCCAACTATGTCATATCTCACGCAGAATGTCACTGGTGCCCCAGGAGGAGCCGGGCCTGGGCCCTACAGCAGGAGTAGGCCACACTTTCCACAGAGCTGGGAGGTGGAACTCTGGGGAAATGACCCAGGTGCAGACCAGGGCTCTGGGCCCCTCTGGCAGGATGTTCACTGCCTCCGGCTCCCCCCACCGGGAACCAGGACAGGGCTGACTGCAGCGAGGGTGAAGCTGGGGCATTTTGAACCCAGAGACATGGAGGATTTGACACTAGTATGACCAGCTTGGTGCATGAACACACAGCCCTCTCCCGTCTCTCCCCCGAGCCTTCCGCAACCCCAGTGAGCCTCTGCGCAGCTCCCTGAAGCCACGACTCATGAACAGCAAAGAAGGTGTCCGCAGAGTGTCTGGCCAACACCGCAGATGGTTTATGACAAAGTGAAAGAGAAGAAAGAGAAATGCGAAGGAAGAAAAAGGGAAGGAGGATCCCACGGAGTCTTTATTTGGAAGCAGTGGCAGTATTCTTTTTCTGTCTTTGCTGGTGGAGCCCTCAAGATGGAAACAGGGTGGGTGTGTTCGGGGACCTCCCCCCCCCACTGCCCCGCACACACATCCTCAGGGAAATCACTAGGGGCCACGAGAGAACCGGACCCTGGCTGGGGAGAGACCCAGAGGACTGGCCGGGCTGAGGAACGCCTTCCAGGGGCTGAGCTGGGACGAAAGGCAGATAGGGGTTTGCTGGAACTTGGGCATGTGGGAGCCTCAGCAGCGGGATTGGGACCTTCATCCACAGCCCCTCCTCCCTAGACCACCTCCCCATGCCCTGCGCTTCAACCACCCCTCACGTGCTGGCATGAATTGTCCTGTCCTTGTCTGGGACCACCCCATCCAGCCCCTGAATTCCTGGAGCAGGGCCGTGCGTGCCACTGCTGCGGGATACTGTGTCACTGCTAGGCACCACTTTTCTCAGTTCGGGGTCACAGCTGATTTTAGCAGGGGTAGGACTACAACTGAGGGTGGACAGGGCGAGGATGGGTACCTGAGAGGGACCGTCAGCAGGTGTGTCTGGGAGCTTGCCTTTGAGCCGAGGTCTGCAGGGGACACAGAGCCGGTGACTTCAGGATTCCAAGGCAGAGCCTCGTTGGGGATGCTCTGTGGTGGGGTCCGCAGGGGTGGAGCCCCCCAAGTGTGGGGATAAGCTGGCCACACTGGGTGCTGTGTTGGAGGAAGCCTGGGGGACCTGCTGGGAGCATGGGCTCCGGGCCCTGCCACAGCTGGCTCTGCAGCTTGAGGGCAGCTTACTGGACTCTTCTGTGCCTCCGTTTACTCATCTGTAAAACAGGGGCAGTCACGGCACCTGCCTTCTAGGGCTGCTGTGAATGTATACGGAGGTGTCAGCATAAGCCTCGAGTCTTGGAGGAGGTAAGTGCATTCCACTGAGCTGGGACCCCCCTCCCAGCGCCTGGCCAGGGAAGTGGGTGTTGACGAAAGAAGGAATGACAGACAGAGTCGGCTTTGATACCCACCTGTTAGCACTGGTCACCTCTGGGGCCAGGCGTTTTTCCCTTTAAGAGCCGTTGCATGTTTTGATTCATTTTATTATTGATTTTATTATTTTATTACTGATAAATGACACCAACGAGAAGTGGGATCTTTGTGTGCAAAGCAGGCCCTCCCCTGAGCAGCTCAGCTCACTGGTCCAGGCCTCCCCACTCCTTCCTCCCCTCCAAGAACCTCCAGCTGAGCCCTGACAGCCCCCAGAACCAGGAGAGGTCATAATAAAAGTTTCCATTAGGCCCTTCCATTTTGGGGTGCTTACTGCCTCCTATTGTTGAGGCCTGAGCCACTATGCAAAGGAGGGCTTACCAGTCCCTCGGGCAGGGTCAGCTCCCACGGTACTGTGTCTGTGTATATTACGGAATTGCTTAAGTTACCACCTCTGCGTGGTGTGATCCTCTAGGAAGGAGTGCCATGTGCATCTGTGACCATGCACCCGGGCACATAATGCAGGTTGTGACTCGAGAAGAGGGGATGAGGGTTTGGAGCAGCTCCTGGGGGACATTGTGGGGAGAGGCCTGAGCTGGGCTCAGGAGGCCTTGAAGGGCTGGGGGGAGGGGTGAGCACAGGGCTGCAGGCAAGTGCAGGGCGATGGCAGCAGAGGAAACGACCCCGATCTGGGGCCAGCAGGGCGCCTGGAGAGACCACTGGACACATCAGATTCCCAGCTTCACAGGACAGGATCCAGAGCAGCTGGAGTAAGGGCAGCAGGCTGGGCTCCTGCGGCCTGGGAGCTTACCTGGGGCTGAGTTGGGCCAGCCGGGGGGCAGGGCTGGGCAGAGGAGGGGACGAAGTTGGGCCGGAAGACGCCAGTCTCCAGGGTGACGCCACTGCTGCCTGGTCTCAAAGAGACAGTCCAGAATGAGCTTTTGTGTGCAGCAGACTGTGGGGGTTGGGAGGTGGGCGGGTGTGTTCCCAGGCCTGATGGGGAGGGAGGGTTGGAGGGAGGAGATGACTGCAGGAGAGAAATGGGCCATGAAACATGACGAAGATGTGCACCTCGTACCCTCACCAGGCAACAAGTGGGTTTTATTTCAGGCCCAGAAGGCCAGAGGCTGCGTGCTCTGAATAGGGTCCTGGCTAGGGGCTCTGGGGCCTGAGAGAGGCACCCCATTCAGGGTGGAGAAGGCTCAGCCTGTGTTGGTCAGGGGTGGAGCAGGGCTGTGGCCACATTTGCAGGCCACTCAGCCTTGTTCCCATGACAGGGCCTTCTGCTTCCTCCAGGAGGGCCAAGAGGACTCCCAGGTTCAATCGGAGGAAGAATAACTCAGAGCATGAAGCCCGGGTCCTCTGAGCTGCAGTGTCACCTCCCACAGGGGGTCTGCCCAGGCTGTGAACTCTGTCTCCAGTCTTGAGGCAGTCCTGGCCCTGAGGGAAGCATCAGTTGCATGGGAGTGACCCCTGGGCACAACAGGTGGACAGAGTGAGACCGGGTCCTCCTTTGAGGAGGACCGTGCAGCTGGGGAGCAAAGGGCTGCTGTTCTACTGCACTGTGTGGCCATCCCCAGTCCTGCCTTCCTTATGGGCCAGGTTAGGAAGCTGACTGTGAGCTGAGCACCTCCATGCAAACAGCCCACCTGCCCTGGAGGCCACCCTAGGGTCCATGGGCAGGGGATGGGCAGGGCAGGTGCCAGAGGCAGGGTGAGTCCACAGTACTGCTCACTCCCCACAGCCCTGCCACAGAGTGGGTCCCCAACACCCTGCCCCGCCCCATCCCCATGGCTGGGCCGGCAGAGGGACAGACTTGTGTCCCCCTGTGCCCGGGAGCCAGGCCAAGGCTGCTCTTAGCAACAGGGCACACAGGGAAAATCTGCTCATAATTCAGGCTGTGCCTGACTGCCAGCCACTGAGATTACGTGCTTGTGCGAGATAGCTTTACAGAGGGACAGTGTGTCTGTGTGTGTGTGAATCATTCCTGCTTACACATGGGACGGGAGCTCAAGCGGTACAAAAAGACTGAATGAGGGTCCACGACCCTTGTTCACCACTGGGGGCGCATTTGAAAGTCTTGGTGACTCATCCTCCTTTGCAAAGCAGGAAGCTGAGATGATTTAGAAGGTTCTGCCCAGTGTGCATCTGGGTCTCTTACACAGAAAACAGAGTTTTCAGAAATGAAAGCTGTTTAGCAGCAGTTTAGGCTGTGTTCACAAGAATCTTCAGATTTTGGATGAAGATATGATACAGATGGTCATGCAATGGGCTGCTCAGGATGTCCTCTTTGTGTGGGTGTGTGCTGGCCCCTGGCTCATGGCCCTGGGGGCCTGTCCATGTCCACAGAGACAGGACTTGGGCCAGCCGTATTGGCCTTCTATCAGCCACTCTCTGCAGCGCCCAGACCCACACCAAGCTGGCTGTTCACCTACATCAGTAGCCCATTTCACAGATGAGGAAACAGAGGCTCAGAAGTCAAAGTAATCCCCTGCAATGTGGGAGTGGCAGACTCGATGCTATCCCAGGTCTGGCTGACTTTCTACTGCATGAACAGGGGATGAGGGTTATGTCCTGAAACTACTGGGCTCATGGGGGGTGGTCCCTGGGGATGCAACCAAGTCACAGGGGCATGGCAGGACCTCAGTGTGCATGGGGGTAGGGGTAGAGGCAGCTGGTGCTGAGCTGCCAGAAGAAAGGCCCAGGACAGGTTCCCTTTCCCCTGGGAAAGTCTGCCAGACAGAGCTGGGGCCAGTGTGCTTTCAACCCTAAGTCTCCTGTGGCCTCGGAAGCTTCCAGCCTCTGTGGGTATCAGGTTTCTCACCAGGGACTTGGAGGTGGCCTTGGAAGTAGGCTTTGGATGGGGGCAGGCTAAGTAGGCTTAGGCAGGGGGACGTGAATGAGTGCATGAGGGAATGGACATGAAACAGGGCCCCTGGGCTAATAGGGCTCGACCTAGTCACTACCCCACCACCGTGCCCTGGCTGCCATCCAGGGAAGCCAGCTGGTCAGCTAAGCAGTCCACACTGACAGGGAGTGTGAGGCAGGCAGACACCACACAGCAGGGCGGCTGCACGCTGAACCACAGGTGGCCGTCACCTGGAAGCGAGATGACAGCAAGGGGCTCCGTCCTCAGGAGTACTGTAGGTCCTGCACAGGGACAGCCCCGAATGAGACGGCCACAGATTACCTTTCCCTGGTCTCTCAACAGCCAGACCGCAACTTCTTTGGGGCAGGATGGCCCCAACAGCTGCCCAACAAAAGCCCAGCGCCCTTCATCAGAGGGCAGCCTCCCTCCCTCGCGGGTTACTCTCCGGCCCCACACTCCCACCCCTCGCTCAGCACTGCAGCTGCTTCCCGGTGTGAATAAATACTTGCTGTAGTTGTTGGGTTTCTTGGGTTCCTAGTCAGGTGGCCATGGGCGCCCTCCAGAGTGCGGTCTAGGAGAACTGCTCCTGTGTTTCCTTTATTCACACACTCACAGTACTTCTCACATCACTTATCAAGCAAGTCTCTGCAACACCAGCTGGTATCCCCCGGCTTAATTCAATTCTGACACTATCTACCCAGGCTTCTGTCCCACCAGGTAGGAGCTCAGTTCCACCAAACTGCCCCTCCCTTTTCAGAGGAGAATCGCAAGGCCAGGCTGTCCCCGTTGGGACAGGCTGAGCCACTGCCTATGAATCGAGGTGCCCACAACTTCCCCCTTGGGTTGGATAATTTGCTAGGATGGCTCACAGAACTCAGGAAAGTACTTCCTATGTTTACTGCTTTATTATAAAGGGTGTAATAAAAGATACAGATGAACAGTCAGACGAAGTGGTACCCAGGGTGAAGTGGGGAAGTGGCGCCAGCTTCCGGGCCGTCTCCCGGTACCGCCATGTGCTCACCAACGTGCAAACTCTCTGAGTCCCACACTTCTGGGATCTTTACAGAGGTGCATCTGAATATTAACTCCATATGCAGCCCCTCTCCCCTCTCTGGAGAGTAGGGGGTGGGGTCGAAACCCCCAAACTTCTGATCATGGCTTGGTCTTTCTGGTGACCGGCCCAGTCTAGGAGCCCACCCAGACTCACCTCATTAGAACAAAAACCTGGGTGAATTTCCTATCACCCAGGAAATTCCAAGGGATTTAGGAGCCCTGGGTCAGGAACCGGGGGCAGAGTCCAGACCACGTCTTTTCTATTATTTCAGGAGTGTGTCCTCCACAGCTCCCTTCTTCGCCTCAGGAGTGGGCATCCCATGTGGATCAGCCTGGCTTCCCTTGCTCACCTTTCTCTGGCCCCCCCCACAGCCTGGGAGGCAGGTGCTTGGGTCCCTTTCGCCACACCAGTCAAGGTGGGGAAGACGCGGAGGTGAGTGTGGCCCGGTCAGCTGCATCTGACCCCCACAGACGCTCTTGGTGCCATGCCGCTGCGGCCTCCTCCACGGGCCTCCAGCCCGCAGGTGGCCCCCACTCCCCAGCCAGGTGTGTCGTCCGGGAGCACAGGGCCTGCTTCTCCTCCTGAAATGAGCTCTCGTCCCAGGAGCTGCCGCTGGAGCAGCCTTAGCCCCCCTGGAGCATCCTTCCAGGTGCCAAGGCTGGCCCTGCAGGTGGAGAGGGGCTACCACCTGGGGCAGGATAGGATTCCCGGGAGCTGAGATGCACAGAGCCTTTGGATTGTGGCTAAAGGCCTGTGGAGAGAGGAGACCAGAAAGAAAAGAGGGGGAGGGGTCTCAACTCTCTGGGGAGCAAAGCTCTAGTTCTCGCTTTGGCCAAGGGAGATGGAGATGGGGTGAGCCAGATGGGCTTGGGGAGACCTAGGTACAGGGGGCCCAGGTTGGGGTAAAGAGACATGGATATGGGGGGATGTACCCACCCATACCTGCTGGCCACTGAGCACAGTACAGCATGGCCTTCAGCGTGGGTAGACCACAAGAGCCATCTGTTTTGACAGTCGCAAGAGACGGTTAGTGTGAGATCTGGGATGTGGAAGCAAAGCAGTGCCATGCTCTTTTCACCCTCAGGAGATGGGTGCAGGGTCTCACAAATGCTGGCACTCCCTGCTGGCTCACGCAGGCTGAGGGCAGCAGCCTGGCCACAGTTCTTCCAGCCCCTGCTGGACCCTCCCTCACCTTGGGCCAGAAGTGTTCTGCCCCTGGAGAAGGGCACCACTTTTGCCCACAGGAAGCCGATGATCCACGTTGGAGGTTTGGGTTCTAGCTGGTCCCAGAAGTTCCAGTGGGCGTCTGCTCGCCTTGCTTTCCCCCTGTACACCCATTTCCCCCTTACCCACTGACTTCAGGCCTCTGCCCCAGGGGCGCAGACAAGAGCTTTACAAATGCTGATCACACAGGCAGGATCACAAGCCTACAATATAGTCCCGATCCTGTGCCACCCCAGGGAGTTCTGCTTACTCTGCTTGGGTAACTTCCACCCCCCCCACCCCCACCCCCACCAACACACACAGAGCCCCAGCAGACCCGGAAGTCCTAGCCCTGAAATGAGAGGCTGCCTGATGAATCCCAGCTCTGACACATAATTACTGTGTGACCTGGAGCAAGTTGCTAACCCTCTCTGTGCTTCAGTTCCCTTATCTGTGAAACAGGGATAATAGTAATACCTCCCTTAGAGGGCTATTGTGAGGATTAATAGACGGCGGATCTAAAGAACAAGTTCTATATACATTAGCTACACTATTACTTACTTTCACCTGATGCAACAGTCTTTTTCGAAGCCCGCAGTAGGGTCTGGAATTGGTAGCTGACCCCAGGTTGAAAAGCCTTTGTGAAGGGGTCTCTGTCCCTGGTGCCTGCTGTCCCTTGGAGAGCTCCTTTTCTGACACACAGAGGCAAATGCCTTCTTGGCTTCAGGAAAACTCAAGCTGAAGCTCCAGGCTGAAAGTGCTTTGTTTTATGGCTCTGAGAGCAAATTTGTCATTGGTAAGCGGTGGCCCCAGGCCAGGTTCCTTTCCTTCTAAGGAAAGTTGGTGTCCAGCTGGGCGGTGTTTTCTTTTGCTCTCAGTATGTTCACTATGCAGCTCTCGGGAAGAACGTTGTTTTTTCCCAGTTGGGCATGCTTGTCTGTGAGTGCTGAGCAGCGGGGGAAAAGGCCATAAGGACTTTACTTCCCTAGTCTAGTTGTGATTAGGTTTTCTGAACATGTCATGCAACTGAAGACGCTCCCAGCAGAAAGCGGTCAGCAGCAATCCACAGTGCTGGGCGAGGATCAGTCCCCGTTGCGGTCACCCAGCAGCACAGCAGAGGTGATCCGATGGCCCGGGGCCCCATCCCCAGCCTGCTCTGCCCTGACCCACTGGGTGACTGCAGGCCGAGCCGGGCAGTTCTGGCAGGGGCAGGTGTCAGGGAGTACCAAGGTCAGCTGACTCTGTGCTCGTCAGCCCCCAGACCCTCACGCTAGCTCTGGTCTGGGTCTCCCACGGTGGCAATGAGCTGCCACACTCCCATGAGCCACCTGAGCAGGGGCTGGTGAGGCACAAGGCGGTAGCTAGAAGGAGATGGAGCCCTGGGGCTGCCTCCTTGCTCTGGACCCTGCTTTACCCTGAGATCTTCCGTGGTCTTGCTATTAATCCAGCTTGTGAGGGCTTTCACTTCCTTTCTGCTTGGAGTGGATGCCTGTTTCATGCACTTTCCCAGCACAAGTGGTTCCACCTTGGGCTGGCCTGGGTGCTTCCAGGGGTGGCAGAGGAGAGCTGCTGCTGTCCTTAGGCCCTAACCACCAGGCATCTCAGCCCCTGGCCCTCATCTCAAAGCCCCTCAGAAGAACCAGGTAGAGCCATACAGCCCTGGGCTGGAGTCCCAGCTCCCCACTTTGCAGTTGCTGCATCTTCAAACTGGGACAGCACGTCAGTCACTAACGGTTGGGGGGTACATGGGGAAAGGCGGTATAGAGCATGTGCATTGATTTGTTCAACACCTATGTGACCTCTAGGGAGGAGAGAGGGGCTGGAAGTTGAATTAATTACCAGTGGCCAGTGACTTAATCAATTTTGCCTATGTAATGAAACTTCCAAAAAAATGTTTTAAAAATCACCGAAGGGTGAGGTTCGGAGAGTTTCTGGGTTGGTGGGCACGAGGGGGAGCTTGGGGCTCTTGTGCCCACACTGGGCATGGGAGCGCCTCCCCGCTTCTCACTTGCATGCTGTGCACCCTCCCACCTGGCTGCTCCGGAGCTCTATCCTTTTCTAATAAACTGCTGTTCTAATAAGTATTGTTTTCCTGAGTTCTTGAAGCCACTCTAGCAAATGATTGAACTTGAGGAGACATTTGACTTACAGCTGTTTGGTCAGAAGCACAGGTGACAGCCTGGACTTGCGATTGAGGTCTGAAGCCGGAGGAAGTCTTGTGGGACTGAGCCCTTGACCTGTGGAGTCCTCGCTAATTGCAGGTAGATAGTGTCAGCATTGAGTGCAGCTGTTGACAGTCAGCTGGAGTCGCAGAGAATTGCTTGGTGTATGGAAAACCCCGCACGTCGGGCGACCAGAGTGGCGCACTGTGTGCGAGCAGAGGGCGGGGGAGGCAGAGCTCTTCCCTTTCACTGCTCAAGGGTGGTTGTGCAGCTGGTGCCCCAGGGCGATTCATCTATTCCTTCTCCAAAACCGGCCCCAGGGCTTCCCTGGTGGCGCAGTGGTTGAGAGTCCGCCTGCCGATGCAGGGGACACGGGTTCGTGCCCCGGTCCGGGAAGATCCCACATGCCGCAGAGCGGCTGGGCCCGTGAGCCATGGCCGCTGAGCCTGCGCGTCCGGAGCCTGTGCTCCGCAACGGGAGAGGCCGCAATAGTGAGAGGCCCGCGTACCGCAAAAAAAAAAAAATAATAACCGGCCCCAGTGTTCTCCAGAAAGGAAACTCGTGGCAGCTTCTAATAAGGCTCTTTACATCCAAGATTCTGCGTATCCGTGGGGAGGGCTGCTGCCCAGCATAGTACAGGAGGTGAGGGGCTTGTATGAAGCAGGAGTCACCAAAACTGCTTACAGAGTAACGGGAACATTCACATCAATGGACTCTGATTCTGAGTGTGTGAGGCTGTGTTCATTTCCCCGAGCCCTGGATCAAACACTGTGGAATCTTCCAGCCTACCTGCAGGGAATGGAGGGCAGGACCCACAGGCAGCATTGTTCTGGCACTGACAGAGTGTTCAGAGCCCTGAAAAGGCAGCAGCAAGCCTGGAGGCCCACAGGAGGAAGAACAGAGCCCAGCCAGGGGCAGATCCCAGACGTGGAGCCAGGGCTATGCCCATCGCCCCTCCCATCGGCAAATTCTTCTGATGCTGAGCTGGGAGGCTCCTGGCCATACTTTGTAGGGGAAGTGATCTCCTGTCTTAACAAAGTGACTCTGACCTCTGCACACCACAAAAGATGGGGTTTGGGGCAGGAATACACGGTGTGTGTATGCTCCACCAACTTACTTTCAACTTTTGAACACTTGGGTTAGGTTTTAGATGTGCCTCTTATAAGCAGCATACAATGGTTTTCTCTTTTATACGGTCTAGTGTACAAGGACCTACTGTAGAGCACCGGGAACTCTACTCAATGTTATGTGGCAGCCTGGGTGGGAGGGGAGTTTGGGGGAGAATGGATACGTGTATATGTACAGCTGAGTTGATTTGCTGTGCCCCTGAATCTATCACAACATTGTTAATTGGCTCTACTCCAATGTAAAATGCAAAGTTTAAAAAATAAATAAATAAATCAGGCCCTCATGGAAACTTAGTTGTCATTACATAATCTTGGTCAAGCCAGATTGCCCCAAATATTTTGTATTCAGTTTCATCATGGTTTGTCTCTTATGGTAGGGGCTTTAAGTCTTGGCACTGTCACAATTTAGAAATTTAGAAATTTAGATTCTAATTCCAACAGAATTGGCAGATAAGTAAAAAAATATTTGGCGTGACGGTTTGTGTCATTTTTGTCTTTTAACTGGAACATTTAATCCATTTGCATTCAATGTATTAAGTTAGATTCTTTCTTCTGTTATATATATTAAATTTATTTATTTATTTATTTATTGTTGGCTGCATTGGGTCTTCCTTGCTGCACGTGGGCTTTCTTTAGTTGTGTCGAGCGGGGGCTACTCTTCTTTGTGGTGGGTGGGCTTCTCATTGCAGGGGCTTCTCTTGTTGCAGAGCATGAGCTCTAGGTGCGTGGGTTTCTGTAGTTGTGGCGCATGGGCTTAGTTGCTCCATGGCATGTGGGATCTTCCCGGACCAGGGCTTGAACCCATGTCCCCTGCATTGGCAGGTGGATTCTTAACCACTGTGCCACCAGGGAAGCCCCCTGTTATATATTTTTTATTTTTATTGTTACCCTAAAATGTATAACATACCTTTTTGAATCATCAAAGCCTAATGTGAACGGATAACTTTACTCTCCTCCTAGATAAAGCAAGGGTCTTAGAACTTTTAACTCCATTTACTCCCCCTGCCAACAGTATATTATTGTTGTCGTGTATGTTAATTCTTCAGTGTTCTAAACGCCTTGGACAGCACTGTTCTTGTTTTATACAGTCCATAATTTAGATGCACACACGCCATTCCCACTGTCCTTCATTCCTTTCTGCATCTCTGTCTAACTGGGATCATTTTCTTTCTGTCAAAAAGTAATTTCTGAATTTCCAATAGTGTGTGTCTGCTAGTGGAGAATTTTAATTTTTGTGTATCTGACAATGTGTTTATTTCACTTTCATTCTTAAAAAAATGCTTTTCACTGGTATAGGATTCCAAGTTGGAAGTTACATTCTTTCAGTACATTGTAGGGATCATTCCACTGGCTTCCCGTGTTCATTACCGCTCTTGAGAAATCTGTCACTTTAATTCTTGAAGGTTGTCTGTGTATTTTTTTTCCACTTTATTTTAATGTTGGTTCTTCGTCTTGGTTTTCTGGGGTTTCACTATGGTGTGTGAATGAGTTTCTTTTGATTTATCCTGCTTCATACTCATTAAACTTCCTGGATATGAGGATTCATATTATTCATGAATTTTGGAAAATTCTCAGTCTTTATCTCTTCAAATATTGCTTCTGTCCCATTTTTTCCCTCCATTCCTTCTGCTGTTCCAATTAAATGTTTATCCTACCTTCTTATTATATCATCTTCTGTAATTTCCATTTTCTTGCCTCTCTGTACATTAGTTTGGAAAGTGTTTTTTTCTTTCTCTTTTTCCTTTGTATCCTAAGTCGTTTCTCTCAGAGCAATTTAATTTTCAGCTGTTTTTTCTGTCCCTGGTTCATCTTGTTCCTCTTGGGCACTTCAGATGCAGGGAATTGAGTCATTCATATGTCTCAGTTCGGGGTACACAGAGTACCCCCAGTATGGCAAGAAACTTCTCTTATTTTATTTTATTTAAATTATTAGAAATTATTTTATCTTATTTTATTTGTTATTTCCCCCCTTTTTCCTGAATACTTAGTCTCCTTCCCTCAGCTCATAGGCAACTGATCTCATATATTTAAAATATGTTCTCTTTAGGTACACAGTAAAAGTTTGTAGATTTAAAAAAACAGATTTGGTGAGGGGCAAAGAGATTCAGTGCACTAATGGACTAATTTAATTTAGTTATATTCCTCAATTGCTGACATTACCAGTTGGTGCTTTGAAGATATTGTCTATTTCATATAGTATTTATTTACTCCATATATTTATTTTCCATATATTATTTCCAAAAAATGGAATATTCCTTTCACTTTTAAGATATTGCTTATTCCATATAATTAATTTTTTTATTTCATAATTTTTATGTAAATATTTTATATTTTAATGTTTATTCCATATATTTTTACCTACACTCCTACATACAGAAGTGCTGCAGAGCAGGTGAAGGAAAGATCTCCTTTGTTTTTCTCCACATAAGAGACATAACAGTGAGTTATGCAGATCCAAGGGGGGTGAACATTCCAGGCAGAGTGATAGAGCGATGACTTGTGCAGGGATGCTGGTGTCAGGCTATGCCTGGCATGGCCAGAATGCCTATAGTGGAGTGAGGTGGAGGGTGTAGTATGAAATGTCAGAGAAGTAGTTGTGACAGATGGTATAAGGGATTATGGGCATTGCAAGGCTTTTGGTCTTTACACTGAGTGAATCAGAAAAAGACCCTGGAGGGTTTTGAAAGGAGCACCAATATGATTTACATAGATACACACACACACATGTATGTCTATATATATATATTATTGTGTGTGTATGTACATGCATTGAGTTTACTAAGTTATTTATTTTTAACATCTTTATTGGAGTATAATTCTTTAAAATATTGTGTTAGTTTTGGCTGTATAACAAAATGAATCAGATATATGTATACATATATCCCCATATCTCCTCCCACTTGTGTCTCCCTCCCACCTACCCTCCCTATACCACCCCTCTAGGTGGTCACAAAGCACCTATCTGATCTCCCTGTGCTATGCAGCTGCTTCCCCCTAGCTATCTATTTTACATTTGGTAGTGTATATATGTCAAGCACAGGCTCAGTGGCCATGACTCACGGGCCCAGCTGCTCTGCGGCATGTGGGATCTTCCTGGACCGGGGCATGAACCTGTGTCCCCTGCATCGGCAGGCGGACTCTCAATCACTGTGCCACCAGGGAAACCCAGAACCATTTTTTTTTTGATTCCATATATATGTGTTAGCATACAGTATTTGTTTTTCTTCTTCTGACATACTTCACTCTGTATGTCAGACTCTAGGTACATCCACCTCATTACAAATAACTCAATTTCTTTTCTTTTTATGGCTGAGTAATATTCCATTGTACATATGTGCCACATCTTCTTTATCCATTCATCTGTTGATGGACACTTATCTTCCTTCCATGTCCTGGCTATTGTAAGTAGTGCTGCAGTGGACATTGTGGTACATGTCTCTTTTTGAAGTATGATTTTCTCAGGGTGTATGCCCAGTAGTGGGATTGCTGGGTTATATAGTAGTCCTATTTTTAGTTTTTTAAGGAACCTCCATACTGTTCTCCATAGTGGCCGTATCAATTTACATTCCCACCAACAGTGCAAGGGGATTCCCTGTTCTCCATACCCTCTCCAGAATTTATTGTTTCTAGATTTTTTATGATGGCCATTCTGACCTGTGTGAGGTGATACCTCATTGTAGTTTTGATTTGCACTTTTCTAATGATAAGTGATGTTGAGCATCCTTTCATGGGTTTGTTGGCAATCTACATATCTTCTTTGGGTAAATGTCTATTTAGGCCTTCTGCCCATTTTTGGATTGGGTGGTTCGTTTTTCTGATATGGAGCTGCATGAGCTTCTTGTATATTTTGGAGATTAATCCTTTGTCTGTTGCCTCACTTGCAAATCTTTTCTCCCATTCTGAAGGTTGCCTTTTCGTCTTGTTTATGGTTTCTTTTTCTGTGCAAAAGCTTTTAAGTTTCATTAGGTCCCATTTGTTTATTTTTGTTTTTCTTTCCATTTCTCTAGGAGGTGGGTCAAAAAGGATCTTGCTGTGATTTATGTCATGGAGTGTTCTGCCTATATTTTCCTCGAAGAGTTTTATAGTGTCTGGCCTTACATTTAGGTCCTTAATCCATTTTGAGTTTATTCTAGTGTATGGTATTAGGGAGTGGTCTAATTTCGTTCTTTTACATGTAGCTGTCCAGTTTTCCCAGCACCACTATTGAAGAGGCTGTCTTTTCTCCATTGTATATTCTTGCCTCCTTTAACAAACATAAGGTGACCATATGTGTGTGGGTTTATCTCTGGGCTTTCTATCCTGTTCCATTAATCAATATTTCTGTTTTTTGCCAGTACCATACTGTCTGGATTACTGTAGCTTTGTAGTATAGTCTGAAGTCAGGGAGCCTGATTCTTCCAGCTCCTTTTTTTGTTCTCAAGATTGCTTTGGCTATTCGGGTTCTTTTGTGTTTCCATACAAATGGTGAAATTTTTTATTCTAGTTCTGTGAAAAATGCCATTGGTATTTTGATAGAGATTTCATTGAATCTGTAAATTGCTTTGGGGAGTAGAGTCATTTTCACAGTGTTGATTCTTCCAATCCAAGAACATAATATATCTATCCATCTTTTGTATCATCTTTAATTTCCTTCATCAGTGCCTTATAGTTCCCTGCATACAGGTCTTTTTTCTCCTTAGATAGGTTTATTCCTAGGTATTTTATTCCTTTTGTTCTAATGGCAAATGAGAGTGTTTCCTTAATATTTCTTTCAAATTTTTCATCATTAGTGCATAGGAATGCAAGAGAATTCTGGGCATTAATTTTGCATCCTACTACTTTAACAAATTCATTGATTAGCTCTAGTAGTTTTCTGGTAGCATCTTTAGGATTCTCTATGTATAGTATCATGTCATCTGCAAACAGTGACAGTTTTCCTTCTTCTTTTCCGATTTGGATTCCTTTTTTTTCCTTTTCTTCTCTGATTGCTGTGGCTCAACTTTCAAAACTATGTTGAATAATAGTGGTGAGAATGGGCAACCGGCAACCTTATCTTGTTCCTGATCTTAGTGGAAATGCTTTCAGTTTTTCACCTTTGAGAACAATGCTGGCTGTGGGTTTGTTATGTATGGTCTTTATCATGTTGAGGTAAGTTCCCTCTATACCTACTTTCTGGAGTTTATTATAATAAACTGTTTATTATAAATTGGTGTTGAATTTTGTCAAAAGCTGTTTCTGCATCTGTTGAGATGATTATATGGTTTTTCTCCTTCAGTTAGTTAAAATGACATATCACATTGATTGATTTCCATATATTGAAGAATCCTTGCATTTCTGGGATAAACCCCACTTTATCATGGTGTATGATCCCTTTAACGTGCTTTTGAATTCTGTTTGCTAGTATTTTTTTGAGGGTTTTTGCATCTACATTCACCAGTGATATTGACCTGTTGTTTTCTTTTTTTGTGACATCTTTGTCTGGTTTTGATGTCAGGGTGATAGTGACCATGAAGAATGAGTTTGGTAGTATTCCTCCCTCTGCTATATTTTGGAAACATTTGAGAAGGGTAGGTGTTAGCTCTTCTCTAAATGTTTGATAGAATTCTCCTGTGAAGCCATCTGGTCCTGGGCTTTTGTTTGTTGGAATATTTTAAATCAAAGTTTCAATTTCAGTGCTTGTGACTTGTCTGTTTATATTTTCTATTTCTTCCTGGTTCAGTCTCAGAAGGTTGTGCCTTTCGAATAATTTGTCCATTTCTTCCAGGTTGTCCATTTTATTGGCATATAGTTGTCTGTAGTAATCTCTCATTATCCTTTTGTATTTCTGCAGTGTCAGTTGTTACTTCTTTTTCATTTCTAATTCTCTTGGTTTGAGTCTTCTCCCCTTTTTCCCTTGATGATCTGGATAATGGTATATCAATTTTGTTTATCTTCTCAAAGAACCACCTTTTAGTTTTATTGATCTTTGCTATTGTTTCCTTCTTTTCTTTTTCATTTATTCTGATCTGATTTTTATGATTTCTTTCCTCCTGCTAACTTTGTGGTTGTCTTTGTTCTTCTTTCTCTAATTACTTTAGGTTTAAGGTTAGGTTGTTTATTTGAGATGTTTCTTGTTTCTTTAGGTAGGATTGTATTGCTGTAAACTTCCCTCTTAGTTCTGCTTTTGCTGCATCCCATAGGTTTTGTGTCATCGTGTTTTCATTGTCATTTGTTTCTAGGTATTTTTTGGTTTGCTCTTTGATTCCTTCAGTGATCTCTTGGTTATTAAGTAGTGTATTGTTTAGCCTCCATGTATTTTTCTTTTTTACAGTTTTTTCTTCAAATTTATATCTCATAGCGTTTTGGTTGGAAAAGATGCTTGATATGATTTCAATTTTCTTAATATTACCAAGGCTTGATTTGTGACCTAAGACATGATCTATCCTGGAGAATGTTCCATGAGCACTTGAGAAGAAAGTGTATTCTGTTGTTTTTGTATGGAGTGTCCAATAAATATCAGTTAAGTTTGTCTGTTCTAATGTGTCATTTAAAGCTTGTGTTTCCTTATTTATTTCCATTTTGGATGATCTGTCCATTTGTGAAAGTGGAGTGTTAAAATCCCCTACTATTATTGTGTTACTGTCAATTTCCCCTTTTATGGCTGTTAGCATTTGCCTTATGTATTGAGGTTTCCCCTATGTTGGGTGCATAAATATTTATAATTGTTATATTTTCTTGGGTTGATCCCTTGATCATTATGTAGCGTCCTTCCTTGTCTTTTGTAATAGTCTTTATTTTAAAGCCTATTTTGTCTGATATGAGAATTGCTACTCCAGCTTTCTTTTGATTTCCATTTGCATGGAATATAGAAAACGGAGAAAAAAAAAGAAAGAAAAAAAAGAAAGTTATTAAAATAAAAATTTAAAAAAAGAAAGAAGAAAAAGAGCAGCAAAACCAACACACATTCTATCAATGATAACAAGTGCTAAAAACTATACCAATATAAATATAAAAATCTGAAACTAGTCAGTCACATACAGCAAACCCCAAGTCTACAGTTGTTCCCAAAGTCCACCACTTCAATTTTGAGATGATTCATTGCCTATTCAGGTATTCCACAGATGCAGGTTACATCAAGTTGACTGTGGAGATTTAATTCGCTGCTCCTGAGGATGCATGGAGAAATTTCCCTTACTCTTCTTTGTCTGCACAGATCCTGGGGTTCAGCTTTGGATTTGGCCCTGCCTCTGCTTGTAGGTCGCCCTCTGGCATCTGTTCCCTGCCCAGGGTGGAGGGGGTTAAAGCAGTAGCTGATTAGGTGTCTCTGGCTCACTTATGCCAAAGGTAGGGAGGCTTACGGAATGCGGGGCAACCTGCGGCGACAGAGGCCACTGTGATGTTGCAACAGCCTGAGGTGTGCCGTGTGTTCTCCTGGGGACATTGTTCCTGGATCTAGGGACCCTGGCAGTGGCAGGCTGCACAGGCTCCTGGGAGGGGATGTGTGGATAGTGACCTGTGCTTGTACACAGGATTCTTGGTGGCTGCAGTAGCAGCCTTAGCTTTTCAGGCCCATCTCTGGTGTCCGTGCTGATAGCCAAAGCTCACGCCCACCTCTGAAGCTCGTTTAGGTGGTGTTAATCTCCTCTCCTTGCGCACCCTGAAACAATGTTCTCTTGACTTTCAGGCAGTTCCAAATTTTTCCCGGACTTCCTCCGGTTAGCTGTGGTGCACTATCCACCTTCAGGCTGTGTTAACACAGCCAACCCCAGTCCTCTCCCTGGGATCTGACCTCTGAAGCCTGAGCCTCAGCTCCCAGCCCCCACCCACCCCAGAGGATGAGCAGACAAGCCTCTCAGGCTGGTGAGTGTTGGTTGGCACTGATCCTCTTTGCGGTAATCTCTCTGCTTTGCCCTCTCTACCCCTGTTGCTGCACTCTTCTCCGTGACTCCAAAGCTTCCACCCTGCCCACCTCCCGTTTCCACCAGTGAAGGAGCTTCCTAGTGTGTGGAAACTTTTCCTCCTTCACAACTACCTCCCAGAGGTGCAGGTCCCTTCCCTATTCTTTTGTCTCTGTTTTTTCTTTTTTCTTTTTCCCTACCCAGGTATGTGGGGAGTTTCTTGCCTTTTGGGATGTCTGAGGTCTTATGCCAGCATTCAGTATGTGTTCTGTAGGAGCTGTTCCACATGTAGATATATTTTTGATGTATTTGTGGGGAGGAAGGTGATCTCCACTTCTTAGTCTTCTGCCATCTTGAATGTCCTCTTGAGTTTACTGAGTTTTATTGAGACACAATTCACATCCATATAATTTGCTTTTTTAAAGTGTACAAGTCAGTATTTTTAGTATATTCACAGAGTTGTGCCACCATCATCACTATCTAATTTTCAGCACTACCAAAAGAACCACTTCTCTCTCCTCTCTCCTATTCCTGGCAATGATTAGTCTATCTGTCTCTCTGGATTTGCCAATTTTGGGTATTTCACATAAATGGAATCATGCCATATGTGATCTTTCATGACTGGCTTCTTCCACTTAGATAATGTTTTCAAGGTACAGCTATGTTGTGGAATGTATCAACTTCATTCTTTTTTTTTGCTGAATAATATTTCAGTGTTTGGACACACCCTGTTTTCCTTATCCAATCATCAGTTGATGGACATTGGCTTGTTTCCATCCTTTGGCAGTGTTGATTAATGCTGCTCTGAACATTTGTGCACAAGGTTCTTTGTGGATGGGTTTTCACTTTTCTTGGGTATATCTCCAGGAGTAAAATTGCTGGTTACATGGTATGTGTGTGTTTATTATTTTCAGGAACTGCCTAACATCTTCTCCAGGCATGATCCACAGAATGCAGGTTTATTCTGAATTGAGTTTTCTGTGGGCTACAAACTGCAGGAGGGCCCCCAGCAGCTAGGAATGTAGTGGAGCAAGTTAAGGTCTTGGAAGAAGGGCTGTCAGTGTAACCTCATGGGGCAAAACAAACCTGAGAGCTGAGAGACACCAGAGAGAAACCTGTTCCATAATCTTTAAGAAAATGGCTAGGAATTTTGGGTTATGATTCTAATCCACCGTTCTGGATCTTTCTTTGAACCCACATACTCCCACTGGAAATGGAGGCTCAGTGTGGCTGGCAGGAAGTCATCTGGAAGCAGAGAAGTGGGTGTGTCCATGTGGATGTGTGTGAAGGGGCAGCAGTTGAGAAAGTCCTAGTGGAGGACATTCCCCACTTGCCTGAGTGGCACCCTTCTCTCTAGTGGAGAATCACAGCAGGACCTGAGTTTCTTCACAGGAGCAGCCAGGCCTCCCCTCTCGGGGATGATATGGGGAAGTCTGTGCTTGGTGCTACCCTTCACCCCAGCCCTCTGCTTCCCTCTCTGTCTTCCTCCTCTTTCCCAGGTCCCAGTCCAGCCCAAGCACTTAGCAGGGGCTTTTCCCTCACAGGCAGGGGTTTCTGCCAACCAGGCATTGTCTGTCAGGTGCCATCTCATTCAGGTTCCTTCAGACTCTTACTTTTCTTCCAATGGTTTGAGCTGATGTGTGTTATTTGCAACCAACAATCCATGCCTAAGACAGTAGCCATTTCTGTGTGTGACGGCACATGTGGGCAGATGAGTGCAAGTTGTTACATGTGTGGATGTGGGTGTGACAGTATGTGCTTTTAGCAGTGGCTCCTGTGTATGTGGCGGGGGTGGTGCTGGGGTGTCTGGGTGTGGGAGTTAGCCTGCGGCTTTGAAGGGAGGGGAAAAGGGGACTTCCTGTGCACCAACCAAGTCAGTCCAGATCCCAAGTTCCAGAGCCAGGGAGGTGCCATGGGGTGCTCTCCCACATCACTGGCCCTGCCTGGGTGTGGCCTGCCTCTGCCACTGCCGTCAGTCACAGCCTCTCCTTGGCAGTGAGACTTTGCTTGGGTGTGTCTGGGTGTAGCCAAGGCCTGCCTTCATGCTCTGCCTCTCAGTTCCTTCCCCAGAGCCTGACTAGACCTGTCCTCTTCAGAGGTCAGATCTTTTCTTCTACTCACTTTTCAGAGTCAAACAATCTGCTCAATACTTCTGCTGGTCTTCACTGTGGAGCTCCTAATGGGATGTAGTTCATGTAGGAGAACTACTGCCCCAAAGAATCTCCCTGCACCACCTTCACCCACCAGTGCCTAGAATTCCGCTATTAGAGACTTAAATACATTGAACTTTGGAGGATTTGAGGTCGTCAAGAAATTACAGTGGTGAAGAAAGCTCTGGAGTGGAGAGATCTGGGTTCACGTCTAGATATCCCACCTACTCACCATGTGGCCTTGGGCAAGTCACTTACACTCTCTTAATGTGTAAATTGAAGTCATAATAGTTTCCATCTTATGTAGTTTATTGTTGTGAGAATTAAATGAGAGAAATAGGTGAAGCACCTAGCAGGGTGTTTAGCACAGGTAGGTGATGAATATGTATTTCATTCCTATTAGAATACAGGACCCCTGGAAAGGTGACATCAGTCCTTTGTTGGAAATCAGCAGAAGATGATTTGGGCAAAGCAGGCAAGGAAATTGCCATGGCAGAAGGGGAGGTTGCAAATTTCTCTGTAGTAATCTTGCTTGAGGAAGCCTGTTCTCCTCCAAGCAGACTCTGGATGACATAGAGAATTTAAGAGCCTTCATTTGTTCATTCATTCACTTATTCATTCTTCAAATTAACCAGCAGTACTGAGTACCTACAACATGCCAGATGCTGCACTAAGTCGGGGGTGGGGGCAGCAAGGATCACTGGGTTTCCTTGGGGTCACAGTCAGCAGTCATTACATCCAAAAAATGCATGCAGGTGCAACTCCTAAAGCATTTGCAAATAATGTGGATTTTATTGGAGTTTTTATAAGGAAACATTAGCTTATACCACATATGAAAAGCAAAATTTGTTGACATCACTTTTAATATATTTCACTCTCTCTGGCACTTGCCACACTATCCCAGTTCTTCTCTCCCTTCACCATCCTCCTCCTCCCACCTCCTCCCCATTCTAATGGTGTCCATTTCCTGCATATCACTATCTACACCCCACCCCTTTTAAACAACTTTATTGAGATATAATTAACATATCACACAACTCACCTTTTAAAGTACACAAGTCAATGATTTTTAGTATATTCACAGAATTGTGTAACCGTCACCATAATCTAATTTTACAACATTTTCTTTCCCTCCACCCCCCTGCCAAAACCACCATACTCCTTTGTAGTCACTCCAAAAGCCCACCTTCCACCCAGTCCAACCACTAATCTACTTTCTATCTCTATGGATTTGTCTATTCTGGACATTTCATGTAAATGGAGCATACAATATGAGGTCTTTTTAAAAAGTGTAAGTTGTGGTTAACAAAAATCCCCATAAAATTATCATCTTACCCATTTTTAAGTGTATAGTTAATTAGTGTTAACTATATTCATATTGTTGTGCAACAAATTTCTAGAACTTTTTCATCTTGCAAAACTAAAACTCTATACCCATTGAAAAACAACTCCTCATTTCCCCCTCCTCCCAGCTCCTGGTCACCACCATTCTACTTTCTATGAGTTTAACTACTCTAGAGACTTTATATAAGTGGATTCATACAGTATTTATCCTTTTGACTGGCTTATTTCACTTAGCATAATGTCCTCAAAAGTCATCCATGCTGTTGTGTTTCCTTTTTAAAAAATTTTTTTTTTCTTCAGTCTTTTAAAAGAAAATTTATTTTATATTGGAGTATAGTTGATTAACAATGTTATGTTAGTTTCAGGTGTATGGCAAAGTGATTCAGTTATATATATACATGTATCTATTCTTTTTCAAATTCTTATCCTATTTAGGTTATTATAGAATATTGAGCAGAGTTCCCTCTGCTGTACAGTAGGTCCTTATTGGATATCTATTTTAAATACAGCAGCATGTACTTGTCAATCCTAAATTCCCAATCCATCCCCTTCATTCCCTAAGCCTGTGAGTCTGTTTTGTAAATAAATTCATTTGTATCATTTCTTTTTAGATTCTGCACATAAGCGATATCATATATTTGTTTCTCTGTCTGACTTACTTCACTTAGTATGATAATCTCCAGGTCCATCCATGTTTCTGCAAATGGCATTATTTCATTCTTTTTAATGACTAATATTCCATTGTATATATGTACCACATCTTCTATACCCATTCTTCTGTCAATGGACTTTTAGGTTGTTTCCATGTCTTGGCTATTGTAAACAGTGCTTCAATGAATATTGGGACACATGTATCCTTTCAAGCCATGGTTTTCTCCAGTTATATGCCCAGGACTGGGATTGCTGGATCATATAGTATCTCTATTTTTAGTTTTTTAAGGAATGTCCACACTGTTCTCCATAGTTGCTGTACCAAGTTACATTCCTACCAACAGTGTAAGAGGGTTCCCTTTTCTCCACACCTTAACCAGCATTTATTGTTTGTAGACATTTTGTTGATGGTCATTCTGACTCTTGTGAGATGATATCTCATTGTAGTTTTGATTTGCATTTCTCTAATAATTAGTAATGTTGAGCATCTTTCCATGTGCCTCTTGGCCATCTGTATATCTACTTTGGAGAAATGTCTAGTTAGGTCTTCTGCCCATTTTTTGATTGTTTTTTTTCTTTTAATTGAGCCACATGAGCTGTTCGTAAATTTTGGAGATTAATCACTTGGCGGTTGCATCATTTGCAAATATTTTCTCCCATTCTGTGGGTTATCTTTTCATTTTGTTTAGGTTTCCATTGCTGTGCAAAAGCTTTTGAGTTTAATTAGGTCCCGTTTGTTTATTTTTGTTTTTATTTCCATTACTGTAGGAGATGGCTTGAGAAAGATATTGCTATGATCTGCATCAAAGTGTATTCTGGCTATGTGTTCCTCTAACAGTTTTATAATATCTCTTACATTTAGGTATTTAATCCACTTTGAGTTTATTTTTGTGTATGGTGTAAAGAATGTTCTAATTTCATTTTTTTACATGTACCTGTACAATTTTTCCAGAAACATATGTTGAAAAGACTGTCTTTCCTCCATTGTATAGCCTTGCCTCTCATTTTTTGCATGAGTTTATTTATGGGCTTTCTATCCTGTTCCATTGAGCTATATTTCTGTTTTTGTGCCAATACCATACTGTTTTGATAACTGTAGCTATGTAGTATAGTTTGAAATCAGGGAGCCTGATAACTCCAGCTCTGTTTTTCTTTCTCAAGGTTGATTTGGCTATTAGGGTTTTTTTGTGTGTCTCCAAACAAATTTTAAGACTTTTTGTTCTAGTTCTGTGAAAAATGCCCTTGGTAATTTGATAAGTGTTGCATTGAATCTGTAGATTGCCTTGGATAGTATAGTCATTTTGACAGTATTGATTCTTCCAATCCAAAACATGGTATTTCTTTCCATCTGTTTGTGTCATCTTTAATTTCTTTCATCAGCATCTTATACGTTTCTGAATACAGGTCTTTTGCCCCCTTGGGTAGGTTTATTCCTAGGTATTTTATTCTTTTTGATAAAATGGTAAATGGCATGTTTTTTTAAATTTCTCTTTCTGATCTTTTGTTAAATATAGAAATGCAACAGATTTCTGTGTATTTATTTTGTATCCAGCAACTTTACTGAATTCAAGCTGAGCTATAGTAGTTTTCTGGTAGAATCTTCAGGATTTTCTATGTGTAGTATCATGTCATCTGCAAACAGTGATAGTTTTACTTCTTCTTTTTGAATTTGGATTCCCTTTATTTCTTCATCTTCTCTGATTGCCATGGCTAAGACTTCCAAAATGATGCTGAATAAAATTTGTGAGAGCAGGCATCCTTCTCTTGTTCCTGATTTTAGAGGAAATGCTTTCAGCTTTTCACTATTGAGTATGATGCTAGCTGTAAGTTTGTTGTATATGGCCTTTATTATGTTGAGGTATGTTCCCTCTATGCCCACTTTCTGGGGAGTTTTTATCATAAATGTGTATTAAATTTTGTCAAAAGCTTTTTCTGCATCTATTGAGATGATCATATGGTTTTTATTCTTCAGTTTGTTAATGTGGTGTATCACACTGATTGATTTACAGATATTGAATAAATCCTTGCATCCCTGGGATAAATCCCACTTGATCATGGTGTACCATCCTTTTAAAGTTTTGTTGGATTTGGTTTGCTAGTATTTTGTAGAGGATTTTGCATCTATGTTCATCCGTGTTGTTGGCCTGTATTTTTCTTTTTTTGTGTGGTATCTTTGTCTGGTTTTGGTATCAGGGTAATGGTGGCCTTGTAGAATGAGTATGGGAGTGTTCCTCCCCCTGCAATTTTTTGGAATAGTTTCAGAAGGATAGATGTTAACTCTTCTCTAAATGTTTGATAGAATTCACCTGTGAAGCTATCTGGTCCTGGACTTTTGTTTGTTGGGAGTTTTAAAATCACGGTTTCAATTTCAGTCCTTGTGATTTGTCTTTTCATATTTTCTGTTTCTTCCTGCTTCAGTCTTGTAAGATTGTGCCTTTCTAAAAATGTGTCCATTTCTGCTAGGTTATCTATTTTATTGGCATATAGTTTCTTGTACTAGTCTCTTATGATCCTTTGTATTTCTGTGGTGTCCTGTAACTTCTCCTTTTTCATTTCTAACTTTATTGATTTGAGCCATCTCCCTTATTTTCTTGATGAGTCTGGCTAAAGGTTTATCAATTCTTTTATCTTTTCAAAGAACCAGCTGTACTGTACACATTAAAAATTGCTAGGAGGGTAAATCTTTTGTTAAATAATTATTATTGTATAATAATAATAGTAAATAAAGTAGATAGGAGAAACCTTTTGGAGAGGAAGTATATGTTTTCGTGGTGATGGCTACAGAGATGTATATTATCTATAAACTCATCAGGTTGCACACATTAAATATGTATCACCTTTTGTATGCTAGTTATAGCGGACATACAGAAAAAGTAGTTTGCACATATACATTTATTTTTCTTAAATTTAAAAATTGATTAACAACAACGTATTTACTATTATTTAGTAATTGATAAATTCAATACATATTAATACATTTTTAAAAACCCAGCTTTTAGTTTCATTGATCTTTTCTATTGTTTTCTTCATTTCTGTTTCATTTATTTCTGCTCTGATATTTATGATTTCTTTCCTTCCACCAATTTTGTGTTTTGTACGTTTTTCTTTCTCTAGTTGCTTTAGGTGTAAGGTTAGGTTTTTTATTTGTGATTTTTCTTGTTTCCTGAGGTGAAATTGTATTGCTATAAACGTCCTTGCTTTTGATGCATCCCGTGCATTTTGAAACATTGGGTTTTCATTTTCATTTGTCTCTAGGTATTTTTAAATTTCTTCTTTGAGTTTTTCAGTGATCCATTGGTTGTTTAGTAGCAGACTGTTTAGATTCCATGTGTTTATGCTTTTATACTTTTCTTTTTCTTGTAGTTGATTTCTACTCCTATAGCATTGTGGTCAGAAAAGATGCTGATATGATTTCAATTTTCTTAAAATTACCAAGGCTCACTTTGTGGCCCAGCATGTAATCAGTTCTGGAGAATGTTCCATTTCAGTGAGAAGAATGTGTATTCTGCTGCTTTTGGAGGGGAAAATCTATAAATATCAATTAAGTTCATCTGGTGTAATGTGTCACTTATGGCCTGTGTTTCCTTATTGATTTTCTGTCTGATCTGTCAGTTGATGAAAGTGGGGTGTTAAATTCCCCCACTATTATTGTGCTACTGTCAATTTCCCCCTTTATGGCTGTTAGTATTTGCCTTATATATTGAGGTGCTCCTATGTTGTGTGCATATATATTTACAATTGTTATATCTTCTTGGATTGATCCTTTGATCATTATGTAGTGTCTTTCTTTGTCTCTTGTAACAATCTTTATATTAAAGTTTATTTTGTCTGATATGAGTATTGCCACTCCAGCTTTCTTTTGATTTTCATTTGCATGGAATACCTTTTTCCACCCCCTTACTTTGTCTGTGTCACTAGGTCTGAAGTGGGTCTCTTGTAGACAACATATATATAGATCTTGTTTTTGTAACCATCCAACCAGTCTGTGTCTTTTGTTGGAGCATTTAATTCATTTATGTTTAAGGTAATTATTGATATGTATGTTCTTACTGCCATTTTGTTAATTGTTTTGGATTTGTTTTGGTAGGTCTCTTTTCTTCCCTTCATCGTTTGTTCTATTCTCTTGTGAATTGATGCCTAACCTTAGTGTTGTGTTTCCTTTTTCTTTTTTTGGTGTGTGTATCTATTGTAGATTTTCAGTTTGCAGTTAACATGAGGTTTTGATATAGCAATCTATATATAAACAAGATTCTTTTTAGTTGCTGGTCTTTTCATTTCAAATGCATTTCAAATATCCTGCCTTTGTGCTCTCCTCTTCTCAAAATTGCTGGCTTTGTTACCATATTTGTGTGTGGATGATTTCCTACCTTTACTGTGTGTGGATGATTTCCTACCTTTACTGCCTTTACCAGTGAACTTTTCCATTTGTAATTTTCTTGTTTCTAGTTGTAGACTTTTCTTTTCTACCCAAAGAAGTTTCTTTACCCTTCATCGTTTGTTCTCTTCTCTTGTGAATTGATGCCTAACCTTAGTGTTGTGTTTCCTTTTTCTTTTTTTGGTGTGTGTATCTATTGTAGATTTTCAGTTTGCAGTTAACATGAGGTTTTGATATAGCAATCTATATATAAACAAGATTCTTTTTAGTTGCTGGTCTTTTCATTTCAAATGCATTTCAAATATCCTGCCTTTGTGCTCTCCTCTTCTCAAAATTGCTGGCTTTGTTACCATATTTGTGTGTGGATGATTTCCTACCTTTACTGTGTGTGGATGATTTCCTACCTTTACTGCCTTTACCAGTGAACTTTTCCATTTGTAATTTTCTTGTTTCTAGTTGTAGACTTTTCTTTTCTACCCAAAGAAGTTTCTTTAGCATTGGTTGCAAAGCTGGGCTGGTGGTGCTGAATTCTCTTAGCTTTTACTTATCTGTAAAGCTTTTGATTTCTCCACTGAATCTGAATGTTAGCCTTGCTGTGTAAAGTATTCTGGGTTGAAGGTTCTTCCCATTCATCACTTTAAATATATCATGCCACTCCCTTCTGACCTGTATAGTTTCTGCTGAGAAATCAGCTGATAACCTTATGGGAGTTCACTTGTATGTTATTTGTTGCTTTTCACATATTTTCTTTGTCTTTAATTTTTGTCAGTTTGATTACTATGTGTCTCAGCATATTACTTCCTGGGTTTATTCTGCCTGGGACTCTCTGCACTTCCTGGACTTGGGTGACTGTTTCCTTTCCCACATTAAGGATGTTTTCAGCCACCATCTCTGGAAATATTTTCTTAGGTCCTTTTCTCTCTGATCTCCTTCTGGGACGCCTATAATGTGAATGTTGGTGAGTTTAATGTTATCCAAGAGGTCTCTTAGACTGTCTTTATTCCTTTTCATTCTTTTTTCTTTATTTTGTTCTGCAGCAGTGCTTTCCACCATTCTGTCTCTCAGATCACCTATATATTCTTCTGCCTCAATTATTCTGCTATTGATTCCATTTAGTATATTTTTTAACATCTTTAATGGAATATAATGGCATTACAGTGTTGTGTAAGTTTCTGCTGTATAACAAAGTGAATCAGCTATATGCATACGTATATCCCCATATCCCGTCCCTCTTGCATCTCCCTCCCACCCTCCTTATCCCACCCTCTACGTGGTTGCAAAGCACACAGCTGATCTCCCTGTGCTACGCAGCTGCTTCCCACTAGCTATCTCTTTTACATTTGGTAGTGTATATATGTCAGTGCTACTCTCTCACTTCGTCCCAGTTTCCCCTTCATGCTGCCAGTGTCCTCAAGTCCATTTGCTACGTATGCATCTTTCTTCCTGTCCTGCCCCTAGGTTCATCAGAACCATTTTTTTTTAAAGATTCCGTATATATGTGTTAGTATATGGTATTTGTTTTTCTATTTCTGACATACTTCACTCTGTATGAGAGACCCTAGGTCCATTAATCTCACTACAAAAAACTCAATTTTGTTTCTTGTTATGGCTGAGTAATATTCCATTGTATATATGTACCACATTTTCTTTATCCATTCATCTGTTGATGGACACTTAGGTTGCTTCCATGTCCTGGCTACTGTAAATAGTGCAGCAATGAATATTGTGGTACATAACTCTTTTTGAATCACGGTTTTCTCAGGGTATACATCCAGTAGTGGGATTGCTGGGTCATACGGTAATTATATTTTAGTTTTGTTTATTTTTGTTTACAACTTTATTGGAGTATAATTGGTTTACAATGGTGTGTTAGTTTCTGCTTTATAACAAAGTGAACCAGTTATACATATACATATGTTCCCATATCTCTTCCCTCTCGTGTCTCCTTCCCTCCCTATCCCACACCTCCAGGCGGTCACAAAGCACCGAGCTAATTTCCCTGTGCTATTCGGCTGCTTCCCACTACCTATCTACCTTACCTTACGTTTAGTAGTGTATATATGTCCATGCCTCTCTCTTGCTTTGTCACAGCTTACCCTTCCCCCTCCCCATATCCTCAAGTCCATTCTCTAGTAGGTCTGTGTCTTTATTCCTGTCTTACCCCTAGGTTCTTCATGACATTTTTTCCCCTTAAATTCCATATATATGTGTTAGAATACAGTATTTGTCTTTCTTTCTGACTTACTTCACTCTGTATGACAGACTCTAGGTCTAGCCACCTCATTACAAATAGCTCAATTTCAGCATTAATTCCGTATTCTGCTACTTTACCAAATTCATTGATTAGCTCCAGTAGTTTTCTGGTAGCATCTTTCGGATTCTCTACGTATAGTATCATGTCATCTGCAAACAGTGAGTTTTCCTTCTTCTTTTCCGATTTGGATTCCTTTTTCTTCTCTGATTGCTGTTGCTAAAACTTCCAAAACTATGTTGTATAAGAGCAGTGAGAGTGGGCAACCTCGCCTTGTTCCTGATATTAGCTTTCAGTTTTTCACCATTGAGGACGATGTTGGCTTTGGGTTTGTCGTATATGGCCTGTATTATGCTGAGGAAAGTTCCCTCTATGCCTACTTTCTGTAGTGTTCTTATCATAAATGGGTGTTGAATTTTTTCGAAACATTTCTCTGCATCTATTGATATGATCATATGGGTTTTCTCCTTCAATTTGTTAGTATGGTGTATCACATTGATTGATATGCGTATATTGAAGAATCCTTGCATTCCTGGGATAAACCCAACTTTATCATGGTGTATGATCTTTTTAATGTGCTGTTCCATTCTGTTTGCTAGTATTTTGTTGAGGATTTTTACATCTATGTTCATCAGTGATATTGGCCTGTAATTTTCTTTCTTTTTGACATCTTTGTCTGGTTTTGGTATCAGGGTGATGGTGGCCTCGTTGAATCAGTTTTGGAGTGTTCCTCCCTCTGCTACATTTTGGAAGAGTTTGAGAAAGATAGGTGATAGCTCTTCTCTAAATGTTTGATAGAATTCACCTGTGAATCCATCTGGTCATGGCCTTTTATTTGTCGGAAGTGTTTTAATCACAGTTTCAGTTTCAGGGCTTGTGATTGGTCTCTTCATATTTTCTATTTCTTCCTGGTTCAGTCTCGGAAGGTTTTGCTTCTCTAAGAACTTGTCCATTTCTTCCAGGTAGTCCATTCTATTGGCATATATTTGCTTGTAGTAATTTCTCATGATCCTTTGTATTTCTGCAGTGTCAGTTGTTACTTCTCCTTTTTCATTTCTAATTCTATTGATTTGAGTCTTCTCCCTTATTTTCTTGATAAGTCTGGCTAATGGTTTATCAATTTTGTTTATCTTCTCAGAGAACCAGCTTTTCATTTTATTGATTTTTGCTATCATTTCCTTCATTTCTTTTTCATTTATCACTGGTCTAATCTTTATGATTTCTTTCCTTCTGCTAACTTTTGGGATTTTTTGTTCTTCTCTCTCTAATTGCTTTAGGTGTAGTGTTAGGTTGTTTATTTGAGCTGTTTCTTGTTTCTAAGGTAGGCTTGTACTGCTATAAACTTCCCTCTTAGAACTGCTTTTGCTGCATCCCATAGGTTTGCGGTCATCGTGTTTTCATTGTCATTTGTTTCTAGGTATTTTTTGATTTCCTCTTTGATTTCTTTAGTGATCTCTTGGTTATTTAGTAGTGTTTTGTTTAGCCTCCATGTGTTTGTGATTTTTTCCTGTAATTGATATCTAGTCTATTAGCGTTGTGGTCAGAAAAGATACTTGATACGATTTCAATTTTCTTAAATTTACCAAGGCTTGATTTGTGACACAAGATATGATCTATCCTGGAGAATGTTCCATGAGCACTTAAGAAGAATGTGTATTCTGTTGATTTAGGTTGCCATGTCCCATAAGTATCAATTAAGTCCATCTTGTTTAATGTATCACTTAAAGCTCGTGTTTCCTTATTTATTTTCATTTTAGATGATCTTTTCATGGTGAAAGTGGGGTGTTAAAGTCCCCTACTATGAATGTGTTACTGTCAATTTCCCCTTTTATGGCTGTTAGCATTTGCCTTATGTATTGAGGTGCTCCTATGTTGGGTGTATAAATATTTACAATTGTTATATCTTCTTGGATTGATTCCTTGATCATTATGTAATATCCTTCTTTGTCTCTTGTAATCGTCTTTGATTTAAAGTCTATTTTGTCTGATATGAGAATTGCTACTCCAAGTTTCTTTTGATTTCCATTTTCATGAATATCTTTTCCATCTCCTCACTTTCAGTCTTTATGTGTCCCTAGGTCTGAATTGGGTCTCTTGTATGCAGCATATATATGGGTCCTGCATTTGTATCCATTCAGCTAGTCTATGTCTTTTGGTTGGAGAATTTAATCTATTTACATTTATGGTAATTATCAATATGTATGTTCCTTTTACCATTTTATGAATTGTTTTGTGTTTGTTATTGTAGGTCTTTTCCTTTTCTTGTGTTTCCTGCCTAGAGATGTTCCTTTAGCATTTGTTGTGAAGCTGGCTTGGTGGTGCTGAATTCTCTTAGCGTTTGCTTGTCTCTAAAGGTTTTAATTTTTCCATTAAATCTGATTTAGATCCTTGCTGGGTAGAGTAATCTTGGTTGTAGGTTGTTCCCCTTCATCACTTTAAATATGCCTTGTCACTCCCTTCTGACTTGCAGAGTTTCTATTGAAAGATCAGCTGTTAACCTTATGGGGATTCCCTTGTGTGTTATTTGTTGTTTTTCCCTTGCTGCTTTTAAAATTTTTTGTTTGTATTTAATTTTTGATAGTTTGATTAATATATGTCTTTCCATGTTTCTCCTTGGATTTATCCTGTGTGGGACTCTCTGTGCTTCCTGGACTTGATTAACAACTTCTTTTCCCATATTAGGTAAATTTTCAACTATAATCTCTTGAAATACTTTCTCAGTCCCTTTATTTTTCTCTTCTTCCTCTGGGAGCCCTATAATTCGAATGTTGGTGCATTTAATGTTGTCCCAGAGGTCTCTGAGACTGTCCTCGATTCTTTTCATTCTTTTTTCTTTATTGTGCTTTGCAGTAGTTATGGCCACTATTTTATCTTCCAGGGCACTGATCTGGTCTTCTGCCTCAGTTATTCTTCTACTGATCCCTTCTAGAGAAGTTTTAATTTCATTTATTGTGTTGTTCATCGTTGTTTGTTTGCTCTTTATTTCTTCTAGGTCCTTGTTAATCATTTCTTTTAATTTCTCAATTCTATTTCCAAGATTTTGGGTCATCTTTACTATCATTATTCTGAATTCTTTTTCAGGTAGACTGCCTATTTCCACTTCATTTGTTAGATCTGGTGGGTTTTTGCCTTGCTCCTTCATCTGCTGTGTGTTTCTCTGTCTTCTCATTTTGCTTAACTTACTGTGTTTGGGGTCTCCTTTTCACAGGCTGCAGGTTTGTAGTTTCCATTGTTTTTGGTGTCTGTCCTCAGTGGCTAAGTTTGGTTCAGTGGGTTGTGTAGGATTCCTGGTGGTGGGGACTGGTGCCTGTGTTCTGGTGGATGTGTCTGGATTTTTTCTTTCTGGTGGGCACTTCCACTTCTGGTGGTGTGATATGGGGCATCTGTGGCCTTATTATGATTTTAGGCAGCCTCTGTGCTAATGGATGAGGTTTTGTTCCTGTCTTGCTAGTTGTTTGGCATGGGGTGTCCTGCACTGTTGCTTAGTGGTCATTGAGCGGAGCTGGGCCTTCGTGTTGAGATGGAGATCTCTGGGAGATTTTTGCCATTTGATATTGCATAAAGCTGGGAGGTCTCTTGTGGACCAGTGCCCTGAACTTGGCTCTCCCAACTCAGAGGCACAGCCCTGACGTCTTCCTGGAGCACCAAGAGCCTGTCATCCACATGGCTATTGCACCACATCCCCCTCCCTGCGGCGTCTCTGGAGTGCTATGGGCCAGCGCAGCACAGGCTAAGGACTCTGCATGCCTTCCCTGCTCCATGTGCTGCGGCACGTCTCATTTTTTCTTTTTTGACGGTTGGTGCTGTATTCCTAACTTACTTGCTGTTGGCCTGAGTCTGGCCAAGCACTGGAGTTTGCAGGCAGTTGTATAGAGCTGGGTCTTGGTGCTGAGATGAGGACCTCCGTGAGACCTCACTCCAGTTGATATTCCCTGGGGTCTGAGGTTCTCTGTTAGTCCAGTAGTTTAGACTCAGTGCTTCCACCACAGGAGCTCAGGCCCAACCTCTGGCTTGGGAACCATGACCCACAAGCTTCAAGGCATGGCTAAAAAAAAAAAAAAAAAAAAAAAGGGAAGAAAGGAAACAAATGGAACAGTAAAATATCAAAGAATTAAAAAAATAGAATTAGAGAGGTAAAAAATATATTAGGAATAGTAAAACTATAATTGCAACAACTGCAGCAAGGTAAAAGAAAACCACAACAGAAAAAAAAAAGGGGTGGGGGTGGGAAAGAAGCCAAAGGAGAGAACAATAACAAAGAATAAAGAATAAAATATAGTTAGAGAAATGAAATATTTATTAGGAAAAATAAAAATATACAAGAATCAAGAACCATGAATTAACAATGTAAAACAGAACCCCAATCTAAAATAGGAAAAGAGAAAAAAAAAATAAGCCTTTACTATGGAGGCAGAATTTATGCAGGGGTGGAACTTAGGCAGGGGCATTGTTTAGGGTGGGGTGGGACCTAGGCACTGTGGAGGGGTGACATCTGAGTGTGCGGTGTGCCATGGCAGGGTGCCATTCAAGCCTGAGGAGGGGCCTGCGTGGAGAGAGAGAGACAACACATCGAAAGGAGGGCCTCCAATGTCTGGAGTTCTGGAGTTTAGAGGTAAGGCCCTGAGTGAGGGTGTGTGGGTGGGGTTTAGGCCTAGCATGTTGGAGGGGGTCTCAGAGGGGGTCTCTGAGTGTAGACGTGGGGGTGTAAGGGTGGGGCTTGTACTCTGCATGGCAGGAGGGAGGCTACAAGGGCAGAGGATTAGTCCTGAGAGCCCAACAGTCTTCCCAGTGCTCAAGTGGACAAGAAAAGCACTCATCCCATTCCTTTCCGTTCCTTCATGTCCCTCCCCCACCATCTCCCCAAGGGTCTCCCCTGTCGCCGCTGTACCCCTAACCGTGGGTGGGTCCCACTGGGTGTAGCAACTCCTCCCCTCCCCCAGCCACCCCTCAGGGGTGCTGGTC